>NW_022985166.1:1212002-1291497 GCF_010093535.1 Lindgomyces ingoldianus | reverse complement strand
GGCTAGGCTAGAGACAACCGCTAGTGCTAGTGCTTACCCTAGCATTGCCTATATATATATTATACTATGCGAGAATACTTAGCTTAAGTATTCTCATGCGTACCTTTTGGTACAGTGGGGAAAGTCGTATAGTATCGGCTTGGCAGGCGGGGCGCCTACCTTATTACAGTAGCTGCTTTTATATGCTTTTTTTTTTTTAGCTATATAAGCTTTCTTACGCTTCTTAGCCTTTTTACGCCTAGTCTTTTTATCTTTTTATTAACATAAAAGCTCTATAGTAGCTTCCTTCTTAACTTATTAATTATGTGCTTATTAAACCTTTCTAGGACTATAAAATACAGCCCTACTATAGTACTGCTTAGGAGCTATAAGTAGAAAAAGTTTACTATGCTTCTACTTTTTTTTCTTATTAACTAAAGCTTTTATAAGGCCCTAATTCTTTATCTAAAGAGTTATAACCTGCATTAAGAGACTATGTATAGTATTACTAAGCTACTTAGCCTGCTAGTTAGAGATATTACTAACTACCTTATGTAAAAGCTTATCTATGTGTCTCTAATCTTAAGCAGTAAGAGCTAACTAAGAGCTCTTACTAGAAAAAGGTCTACTAGTACTAGTAGTACTAAATTAAGTAAAGACTCTCTTAGAGTTAAACAGCGCTAGGCTATAGGCTTTAAAGCTAGAGAGTATATTCTTCTTAGTAAATAAAGTCTACTAGGCTTTATTAAACAAGCAAAAAAAGTCTTACTTTGTAATAGCTGTAAACTTTATTAATTTATATATAAAACTAGCTAGTTTATTTAAATAAGCTGTTACTAGTAGCTTAAACAGGCTAACATTAAGAGGCTATAGCGTATAGGTTAAATAAGGTAGATAGATAGCTAGCAAAATCCTATTCTAGTTATAGTAGTTAATAAACTTTATAGAGACATAAAATTTATAGCTATCTAAAATTAATAGCTTATACACCTAATAAGCTTTCTTCTTTGTCTGTTTATTAAACAGCTGTTTAAGCTAGTGTAGGCCTAAATTATTATTTATCTAGCTACTAGAAGATAAGGCAAAGAAGCACTTATATACTGCTAGGTTAAAATCCTGTAACTAGCTATCTTAGATGTTACTAGTGCTAGCTTAGTAGATAAGGTCTAGAGAGAGCGTAGAGCTGTTAGCGTAGATATAAGCTATATAAGTTATCTACTTATAATTGCTGTTCTATATAGCTTACTTAAGGCTACCTTTTTTATATCTCTGCCTAGAGAAGATCTGCTTTGTTTTTAATAGTACACTAATAAAAAAGCCTTTCTTATTTATATTATACATATGCTGTAGCTCTATCTTATACTCCTAAATCTTCTACTGTAGTAGCTTAAAATAGAGCTTATATTTAAAGGCTAAATTAGCTTACTTCTTATCTTAATCTAGGCTAAAGGTCTAGTAGGTAACTAGGGAGATTTAATGCTATTAAAGAAAGTAATTAAGCTAGACTTTTTTTACTTCTTTACTGCAAAGTTCTAAAGCAAAATTACGTAGCTATTACCTTATAGGTAGTAGGCTACGCTTATAAAGCTGCTTAATATACTTTGTAAGCTCCTTCTCTTATTGCTTATTAAGTAGTTAACGTACTTCATGGGCGAGTTGCTCACACACCTGAGTCGCTTACTTTTGCCAAGACCCCACTAAACCACCCTTTCTACACTAATGCATTCCCCATAACACTACTTAGACGCGCTAAAAGAATGTTAGATACAGCTTACACTCTAAGCTTTTAAATAAAACATAAAACTCTTAAAAAAATGTGCTATAGCTATGTACAAAGTTTTATAAAAGATAATAAATAACTATAGCGCTAGATAACTTTTACAAGCTAATTCTACAGCTAAATTATAAAGGCTAGGTAATAAAAAGAAGCAGGTAATTATTAAGACTATACTTAAGCTATATATGTAAGGAATTTCCCCTTAGATAGTATTTATAGCTAATATAGCTAATTCTTTGCGCGCTAAGTATAATCTAGGCTATGTTTATATAAACTAGCCTAGTACATTTGTAAAGCATTATTTAGAGCTTAAAGTAAAGTTTTAAGCGCAAGTATAGTTAAAAGATATCTAGCTAATTATAAACCCTATCTTGCTAAAGTTGTATGTGTTATTATCCTAGATGCTATACTTAGCTTTAATATTCTCTACAAGGCTAAACCTGCTTTAAATTACCCTAGGACTCTTGCAGAGAGCTTTTTTATAGTTATACTTACACTTAAACATTACTTTAAGCTCTAAATAACACTTTATAAACATACTAGGCTAGTTTATGCAAACATAGCCTAGATTACGCTTAGTGCGCAAAGAATTAGCTATATTAGCTATAAATGCTATCTAAGGGGAAATTTCTTGCGCATATAGCTTAAGTATAGTCTTAATAATTACCTGCTTCTTTTTATTACCTAGCCTTTATAATTTAGCTGTAGAATTAGCTTATAAAGGTTGTCTAGCGCTATAGTTATTTATTATTTTTTATAAAACTTTATATATAGCTATAGCACATTTCTTTAAGAGTTTTATGTCTTATTTAAAAGCTTAGAGTGTAAGCTGTATCTAACATTCTTTTAGCGTGTCTAAGTAGTGTTGTGGGGAATGCATTAGTGTAGGAAGGGTGGTTTAGTGGGGTCTTGGCAAAAGTAAGCAACTCGGGTGTGTGAGCAACTCGCCCATGAAGTACGTTATTAGTTTTTATACTGCTCTGCACAGGAGCCCTAGACGCCTTGCTAATGCTTTAATAGCCTAGTCCTTTTAACACTATACTTTTTAGCTATTATAGTAATATTAATTAATTCTCTTAGTTCTAGCAATTTTAAATATGCCAGCGCGTCCTTAATACAGTCCATATTAGTGGAGTTGCAATAATGTCAAAAATCAGCAAAATCTGGTGTGTGCGTGCGTCAGGCGAGACCGTGCGTCAGCTGATTAAATTTAGTACCCCTTGGCATCGGCATCAGATCGGGTCAAGAGAACGATAGGACACTTTCACTTCTCCTCATCTATATAGTACGGGCTGGTAAGTAAGAGTAAGTCAAACTCTGAATTTTATTTTTATTTTTACTTTCCATTTTCGACCCAAGATTTTAAGGGATAAACTTGCCGCCATCTCGGCACATTCGCGTGAAGGATACCAGTAAAGAATTTTCTCGAGACAAATCGTATTCAAAAGCACACCTATACTTCTGTCCTTCCTTTTATTAAGTGAATCCCTCAATAACCTAAAGAACGTATGTTTCTGAGGTGCTAGATTAGAACTAAGTCTAAAGGGCCACGTTCTCATCACCATCGGAACCCCAATCAGGATAGAACTCTTCGGATTGTTGAATCCTTTCAATGCATTCAACGGCGCCAAGAAGTAATTCTCCAGGAAGCCCCATGCGGTATCCAATCACCTTTGCATCCGCAATGGCACATCAGTGCTTTTGTAGCCCTTAATAATTGATCTGGGGTTGCCAGATGCTCCGGTCTCGTCATCCTCTATGGGTTCTGATGTCGCTCTGGATGGCCGCATCTTTATATTACGGATAATTTTCCCTTGCTCAAAGCTACAAAATGGGGCCGAGAGCGGTCGAGATGATTGCCACTTCCTCTAATTAGTCCTCTTAGGCCTCCTGGTTGGTGACCTCGGGTCTTCCTTCCTGGCTTGGAGCCGTCTACTTCCTTCCATGAGATTTCTAAATCCTCCACTACTAACGCCTCCTATTCCTCTACTAAATCACCTCTTCCGGAGACACCTCTTATTATGCCATAGTCTATTCCCCTGCTAGGCTCTCTTCCACCTCTGCCGATTCCACTAGTAAACCCACCTCCTCTAGAGCTACTTGCTATTCCACCTCTTTTTTCGCTGCTAAAACTGCCCCTTTAGAGCCACCTCCCATACCTCCACTTCTACGACCACCTTTCATTCCTCAGCTCAAGCTACCTCTTCTAATGCTGAACATATTTGGGGTTCGTGGGATTCTTTGGGGGATTCTCCCTGTATTGCTTCTCCTCCCCATAGTTCCTCGACCACCGGACGAACTGGCCGCTATGCCACTAACCCTGCCACCTACTGGTCATACCAATCTTCTAGAGTCTGATGGGCTAGTGATTTGGTCACCATCCATACCACCTGCTAATGTCACGTCCTTTCGATTGCCCGACGAGCCATCGACCTGACCTCCATCCCTGCCACTTGCCAGTGCCCTCGTTCTTTGATTGCCTGATATGCTAGCTTTCTGGTATCTTCCCGAGAAATTGGATACCCCTTGCCACTTAGATACATGTTGAGACTTCGTAAGCTTATTTATGCGAGACTTGCTCTGCGTTTAAGATTTTGCGGAGTCAATGTGTATATTTGGCAGGCAGACGAGTCCGAGGAAGGATTATATTTGAGGGTCCCCCGTTCAGGAATGCACGCGAGTGATACTGGAGTTACGCTCACGGAAACTGACATGGTGTTCGCCTAGTCCGAGGACTTGAGGGGCGATGGTTTGCATATCTGGCAATGGCCAGTATTCTGGATAGATATTAAAAAAGAATATAGGGCGCCTGGTCAACGGTCCTTAATTTTCGTTACCATCGCGTTTTTCGTCTTTCCTTCTTCCTATTTTCCACTCCATATTTGCTTCCCTCATTTCCAAAGCATGGTTTCTACTGGGTCTGTACGAAATATTCTAACAAGCCAAGGAGTGCTCTGCATTCTTGCCGTATCAATTTATTTAAAACAACATGTTACCACAGAGGAAAGAAGTTTATAAGCAAGTGGATAATATTTTCTTCAAGATGTCCCCCAAGATCTAGCAACTAACCCCAAACTCACCAGAGCACTAATGATTTTGCATATTGAGGTCAACCCACTTCAGGACTTTTGAAACATGTTAGCTTCTTTCCAATATATAATTAGTTGCTTGGTTAATCTCTCCATCCTTATCTCATAATGCTTTAAATACACAAATGGTTTGGCTTCCCTCTAGTTTCCATCCTTTTCGACCAGTTCTACTCTACAATTCTATGACCTTCACTTCCTCTCCTCCACTGCAAATTACACCTGCCCTCTCTTTCACCTCCTCAGTCTCACAGCTCTTCTTGCTATCAAATTCAGGCCCCCTTAAGTCTGTAATAAGACGTCGTTCCCTCCATTTCCGCCGTCGAAATCCGCGTATGCCTGTTCTTTCACCTCGCGGTCGACTAAATCACGTGCCCCTATGGCGGCGCCTGTATATAAATCCGCCACCTTTAAACAAATGAAGTTTTCTTCTTCTCAACCTAAACGACCACAAAGCTAAAGCTCTCCTTCGGCCCGTCATGGCGTCGTCATCGTATGGCCTCCGGAGTCAGAGTGGCGGCCGGCGGAAGTCCTACGAGGACTACGCAGGCTTCCAGGGTATAGACCTTGCGAATGACCAAGACTCCTCGTATGACAGTCACGAATCGACGCGTGGGGGTACCCCACGCTCCACCGCCTCGGTGTGTTCTTTACCGCTCGGGTCTCGAGCTGATGTTAACATTCACAACGATGGTGAAGATGGCGATGGAGGGTACTCTCTATCCTTATCACCACTCAAGCAACCCTGGGATTTTACGCTTCCGGTGATCCAATACCGAGCTTTCCGCAACCATCCCATCCATTTATACCACTTCAACACTGTGCTGCTCTCCTTCCGCGATCTCAAAAACAGCTTCACAAGTCACGAGCTCGGCTGGCAACATTCACTGACAGGCCTCGATCCCGGCCGCGACTGGCGCATACCAGATGGCGATGAAATCCCCTTCGGATGCATTGAAGTCGGATATCTGTCGAACGTCTTTAGAGCTACAGAAAAAGCGCCGAAGTCAAAGGCGGCCCGGCTTCGCGGGTGTGCGATCGGCTTCCGTCTCCAAGAGGCGAGGGGTGAAGGATGTGTAATTGGATGTCCGATCGCGGGTATTGAGTGGTTTTGTTTCCGGAGACCAATGAAAGAGATGTTAGAGCAGATGACCGGTATGGGTGGTAGGAAGGTCTTCAACCTTGTGGCACATATCGAGAAAGGCTCTATGGATTGGAGCAATGAGCATCGGGAGTGGTATGAGTCTATGGTGGGTGGAGTCTACAAGCCGATGAAGTTGAGGTTGAAGTGTGGGCGGTGTGCCAGAAATGAGTTGCAGGCTGCCAATGCCGTGAAGATCGAAGGAGATGAGAATGGAGGTCAGGAAACGCGACAGGGAGATACAAAGCTTAAATTGAGAATACGCCTCGGGAGGAGTAGCAGGGACCATTCGATCTCTGTTGCGACTGGAGAGACCGAGGACCAGTATGACGAAGGCGAGGGAGGAAATGAGCTCGAAGAGGACTATGCCAGCAAAGCCCAGGAGCATGGAGAAGAAAATGAGCTCGACGAAGCGGAAGAAGATTCTGAAGAGGACGAACAGGACCAAGAGCCTGATGAGAGTAAAGAGGGACAAGAAGAAGCAGACGACCAGATTCCCACCGCCGCCAACACCAACCACAGACTCATGACTCCCGCTTCACTAGACGGTCGCGTGAGCACTTCAACAGCCTGTCGCATGAATAGGATAACCGAAAGATGGTATTAGGGAAGAGCCCCGTCCTGTCTAGTTTCGTTGAAGATGTGGTCCTCCGGCGGCTTCAAGTATGGTAGCTGAACTGCAAAGGCTACATCCTAAAATGTATTTCAGGAATACTAAAAAGAGTCCACAACAAATGACGAAGTGGAGTGACGTGAGGAAAAATGTTGGGGAACCCCAACAACACCCTTTGGAAATCCCTCACCACCAGACCGCGTGTCTTCGCGCGTGTTGTGACAAGCTCTGGGTTTCAGCTATCCTCAATGTTCCCGTGAACAGGAGCCACACCAGCTCTTCCAGTCAAGTGGCGCTTCGCGAGCGACAATATCACCACGTGCATATGTTCTGCAGTGCTGAAGTCGAGTTCACTAGCCTCCAATGGATCGTTTACGCAAGCGGCACCTCGCACCCCTCCCCAATCAAATTGCGTGCTTTCCCCTCCCCATTCCCAAATCTACGCGGGGAAAAAGCAACCCGCCCTTGCCAGATGCCCTACATATCCGTCCGTTGCCGCTCCTCCACTCACCTCTCTCTTCTCACCACCCCTACCCAATCAGCCGCATCCCCTATCCTCAGCACCGTTGTCATGTCTTCAGGTCTTGTATCTTCGTTCTTAGCCGCTATACAAGCTTCTCTATCAGTTTTGCTAGTTATTTCATATGGCGCCATCGCCGCCCGCTTATCTCTCCTCGACAACAAGAACGGGAAAGCTCTGAGCAAGATATGCGTCAAGATGTTCCTACCCGCCCTCCTCGTCGTAAAAATTGGGTCCGAACTGCACCCTGGCTCTGCGCACCGATACGTCATTATCCTGCTCTGGGCATTTCTGTGCCATTTCATTTCCTTCTTGATCGGGATTGCAAGCCATCTTTGGTTGGGTCTACCGGACTGGATCACAGCTGCAATTATGTTTAATAATACCACAAGTTACCCGTTGTTGTTGATTCAGAGTTTGGACGAGACAGGTGTGTTGAGGAAGTTAATTGTTACAGACGAGACGAGTCAGGAAGCGATGGAGAGAGCGAAAAGCTATTTTTTGGTGTTTGCGACCGTGTCTTCCTGTCTTACTTTTGCTGTGGGACCGAGGTTGATAGATACTGAGCATGCTCCTGATCCTGAAGACCAAAAATCAGAAGAAGACGAAGAAGAAGGAGAAGAGGTTGAGACAGAGAATAGTGTCGAACGTGATGGAATTCCAAACGAGGAAACAGGCCTCCTAGCTCCTCCAGGTCTCTCAGCAAGACATAGAAACGCGTCGGTTGCTAGTCTAACCTTTTTCCCCTCGAAGCCAAGGTTCACAACCTTGCCGTACGATCGCAGACCTTACTACATCCCGCGTCCAAAATGGAGAGACTTCTCACCACGTGCACAATGGTGGTTGCTCTTCTTGTACGACTTCCTCAACGCACCGCTCCTCGGCGCTGTCCTCGGTGCGATAATCGGTCTCACGCCTCCCTTCCACCGCGCGTTTTTCAATGACACATACGAAGGTGGAATCTTCACTGCCTGGCTGACTGAAAGTTGGAAGAATGCCGGACAACTCTTTGTCCCGTTGCCGCTCATCGTCGCTGGAATCTCGCTCTATTCGTCCTACCAGGATTCCAAAAATACGGAAAATGCAAACCCGCCACTTCCTTGGCTAACAACTACTTTTATCCTCGTAGTTCGGTTCGTTCTATGGCCTATTTTCTCTATTGGTTTAATCTACATAGTTGTTAGGGAGCAAGGGAGAGGAGGAGTTTTAGGTGATGACCCGATGCTTTGGTTTGCGATGATGCTGATGCCGACCGGACCACCCGCGATGAAGCTGATTACAATGATTCAAGTCAGTGATGCGGGAATTGAAGATGAGAGACGGGTAGCGAAGTTGTTGACTGTGAGTTATGTTATTAGTCCGCTTTTGGCGTTTACAGTTGTTGGCGCGTTGAGGGCGAGTCAGGCGACAATTTGAGAGGGAGACAGAGTACGTGGATTTAATGGATCGGGATAGATATGACTCGATGTAAATGCTATTATGCAATTATGTATATAAGGGTATACGAAGACAGGTTAAGTATCGTTTAACAGCACGTAAAACAATGCAACTGACCGTCAACAATATTCCAGCGAAGTCTCCACCCTTATTTTCCACCCTTAATATCTTGTAACAGTCTTAAGCATCCATCACATAACACAACAACCCGCCTCAGTCCTCCCACCCTTCTCCGTCGTCGTCCTTGCACTCGTCTTCGCCACATCTTCCAATACCTCTTTACACAGCTCTCCTGTTAATGCACTACACTCCGCATACCGATCACACATCATTTCCTGTGCGACCCCCAGTCCTTCCTGGGGCATCACGCTCTTCCCTCTCCCACCACCCCTCTTCTCCTCATCCGTCCACTCCTGTCGTAAATCGCGTTTTAACCCAAGCACCATGACGGGCATGACTTCATCGTAATTGAAGTGCTTGTTTACGAGATCTATCCAGTGTGTGCGGAGGGAGTGGAGGGTCTCGCGGCGGGTGATGTCGAAGCAGAGGATTATGAAGTTGGGTTGGAGGAGGGTGTAGTTTGTGGGAGAAGCGGTGTCGTAGAATTGTAAGCTGTAGGGGCGGCGATAGAGGGTTATGTTGAATTTAAAGGGTTGGTCCATGTCGTGGAGGACGGGGAGGGAGTAGGGCGGTAGGTCATCATTGTGGGGACGGATGCCGAGGCTTAGTCGACTGGTAAAAGTTAGAGGTGCGGCGCGAAGATGGTTAAGATACCTGGGTAAGAGGGGGAGGAGGGAGTATTACTTGGATATGGGAGGCAGGGGAGACGTACGACAGGAACGTCGACTTACCTACTTCTGGGTCGCCCAGAAGAAGGACGCTGACCTCAGGCGGCGGATATATAGGTTCCATGGCGCAAATTGCGGAGTTTAAGGCCGTTCAGGCGCAATCGAAAGCTTCAAGGTGGCTTCATTGTTGCTTTTTCAATGCCTGGTAGTGCTCTGAGACTGGTGATAACGACGATTAGTCACAGGCTTGGCACTCGCGCCCACTATTTCTTCATGAACTCAAAAATGGCTTGTCCATCAGCGCTGTTTTCTAGAGTCTTACGGCCATTGCCCCGGATTATGCCTTAATAATAGGTTCGTTCTCGATTATAAATTCTGTCTATGGTTTCCTCCACCTTGTTCTACTTATCACACAAGCACTTGCAATAATGTATTTTCCCAGTCTCATTGTCACCAGAGCTCAATCTCGCTGCCTCTACCCCGCCAGAGAGTCTCTTTCTCATTGCTATCAATGCCGAATTTGCAGTGAATTTGCCGAAGGGTAACCCCTTCCGAAAAAAAATGACTGAGGTTGGGCTGTTAACACTTGACACGCGGGATATCAAGGGCATTCATTCTGGAAACAGTGCACCTGCGTGGAAGACTTAGATCAAATCCAAGCAATAGCTGCGCAGTGACACTGCTCACATCCGCTCCGACGGGGCTTGGTCATCATGAGCATCCTCTCTGTGCCACGGAATATCCCACATTGGGCAACAGCACGATTGTTCATTGTGAGAAGATGGCTAAGACTATTATACAAGATCTCCACATTCCGGACCTAAACATCGGCGCTGCTGCTGCTTCTAAGGGAGAGTGCAACGCCCTAGCAAGACCTCCAACGATCACAAAGTTGTCATCGTCGGCCATGCTCGAGGGAATGAGACCAGGGTGCTACAAAAAGCGCTCGACTTTGACCTCCAGAGCATCGGAATAGTCATAGCCATCGCCGATGCCTAGTTTATTTAAAATGAGCCCTGGTTTCAAACCCTCGTACCTAGCCTTGCTGCCTGTCTTGAAGACCTACTCGGAGCATGTTCCCTGCACCTTCACAACGGAATGATGCTGTGTACACCATTTCAATTCTCATTCTAGGTTCGCCCTGGAAGTGTGCTTGAGAGTTTCAAGTGGGGAGAGATTGGCCATACATGAGCGTTGTGTTTTCGATGCCGGAGACTGGTGACCATGGTATCGTGGCGTTGAAAGACAGTCCCGCAAGCTCACGAACAGACTTGCAATGGGGAGGATAACTCAGGGATCAAGATTGCCGAAATGTAGCAGACACGATTTGGTCATCTAGCAGTCCTCAAATTGAGCATGGCAAGATGGTGGATAGTATCCTCCTATTGGCGATGTAGGATTGACTGGTGAGTAGATGGCGTAGTTGTCAAACTGTAGAGTTCCGTAAATGCCGTTGAGAAGTTATCACAGCAGTAGACACCCCTCATACCAATATCCTTCAAGGGGAGTGAAAGAGGAAGACGCTAGTAGCATGGCGGTAAGTCTTTGAGGGATTCCACAGCGTTTTCTTGGTGAGCTATCAGGACAGCACACAGACCTTCTGATGCTTGTATCGTTATCTACCTATGCGCCAATAAGCTCACTGCACAAAGGTGGAGGCTACTGTGGGTTTGCCATTTCCCCGCTTCCTCCTTGAACTTAATCCACCCAGACTCGGACTTTCTGAGGATGAATCCTCAAGACTCCGCACGGTGATCTCAAAGACAAAAGGGGGCTCGTTCTTGGCCATTCTCGGCTCGCAGGTCTTGTAACCGACAAGCTCGAAACCGCCACATTCCGTCGATTCGACGCCGCAACGCTTGCAATCTGCTATTAACTGAAGCTGAGTTCAGCACACTCGGACTCAAATTGATCGAGACCGAGAACGAAGATGAAATGGTGAAGATGGCAGAAAGAAGTACGCATCATTTTATACCAAGCTGAATATCTCCAAGCTGGGTGGTAGCACCAATAAACTTGGCCTCGTCAAGGAGATCCGAAAGAAGATAAGTGAGTACAGGAATCACAAGCCACTATCACAAATCTGTTGATTTCTCTTTTGTTTGTCTTCCAGTCAGGCCAGGTGCTATACAATCGAATTGTTTGCTAACATCGCACGATGTAGAGATCATGCACTTCTCTAGCAATCTATATTACACAGCCTTAAGTCCCTTGATTGCTTCGACCTGTGCCACTCCCAACACTCCCTCGGGAACGAAATCACGGGAAGGCAGTTCCTTATGGGTGAAGATAGAATGACCTGGGGTCCCGTCACATCCACGTCGCCTCCACGAATAAGCATGCTACCGATCTCATTAGTCTGAGGCCCCGGCAGAAGGAACACGCATTTTCCACTTGGATTGCAGAACATGTCGTCCTCTTCAAATGTGGTTAGGCTCGGGTGAGGAAGCTGAATAAAGTCGCGATCAGAATAGCATATTTTGCTTCTTCATTCATCAAAGTCACGTTCTTGATAGCGAGTATTCTGGCAAGCTTGATTCTCATACCATACAGCATTCATTGTGATGCTAGTTTGTTTGAAGTCTTTGGCGGGGAGATTGGGTACCATTATGGCGCTCAATATATTATTGAGAGGTGCTATTATACTAGAATAGATAGTTAGAATGGAATAAATATTGCTTTAGTCGCAGCTTGCAAAGGTTCTTTAACTGCATTGCTCGGCCTAGCATTTTAAAGTAATACAGCAACAAAGCTATAAACTTTTTGTACTATAGCTAGAGTAGCAAACACTAAAGTGGCTGCTTGCGTAGCACTTATTTTAAACATTGCTAGAGATTACAAAAGCTCACAGGTGTAAGTGACTCCAAAAGCGGCGACAGAAAACCACTAAAAAAGGAGTCAAAAGTCTTCGGGCATAGAGTTACTGTGGTAATTCAGAATAAGATTTGAATCATGTGGGCCTTCTACCCAATTCCAGCAAGGGGGTGAACCGATGAAGTTGCTCAAACTATGTTCCACATTGTGTGATAACTCGCCATAATATCTTCCCGTTTAATATCGTGCTACTCACTACCAGGAGAAATTCAATTCAGCCAATAGGTAGGAAAGTCTAACCTACGTGCGCTAGTGGACCGTCTATAGCCTGCCTTTGCTATACGGAATGCAGCGATCACCAACAGCTAGAATATTACGAAGCAAATACTGCCTCTAAGAACTGTGATCCGTTTTCTTTCGAAGTTTGTCAATACGGCCGAGGTTGAGGAAATTTTTTGACTAGTGTCTCTTCAGGTTACCGTTCATGTATTCTCCGGTATTCATTTTTCCAAAGGCTTCATTTGACATGTTCGAAAATATCGCGGCATAGTGAGATGCGAAGTTAGAAACTAGGTCTCCCCTATAAATGTTGTGTTGGATGCCCCATCGCAGAATATGATAGAGGCATGGTTGTGACTCGAAGCGCGACTAAACCTCGGCAATGTGCATAACAATAGCGAGGCCGGAGTGAGGTTTGTTGCGCACATTCTTCGTTTTTCTATGGACCTTTCGGAGTCTCCTGTTAGGGGAATTTGAGCTGAACGATTTCCACACCGACAGGCATACCAATAATTTGGAAGCCTGCAAAAAAACATTGTAAATGTGGAAGCGATTAGTTTTTCCGAGGAGTACCGTCATAGTTCAGGGTGTCATCCTATGTGCTAGAATACGTACCCTTCACACTTGGGCGCGATCAACCATAGACCTAAATCGAATAATTTCCGAATTTCTTCGTGTCCCTAGGAAGAGATTGCGAATCAATGTCGAAATTGGTACCCGACCCGTCTGGCAAGTCCCTCGAAGCGCATAGAAGGCGCGGTGCATCTATTGTGGATGTTACGTAAATCAGCTTTTGCGGTTGACTTTATTACTACTAATCCGAGTCGTACGGATGGATCTTAATCTCCCGGAGAATGACATGAGGGGTCTTAGCTAAGTCAAACTTAGACGGAAAAAGGCGTCGTATTAGCATTTCCTTCGGTTTCAATATACATTATATGGTCATGATATAGCCGGTGTAAAGGGCGTCGTAAGGGAGGAATTTTAAGGACTTTTGTGACATTTCGGAGATTATGCCATCGGCACAGGACCAGAAGCGATCCATATGACGAACGCAACCAGACTTGTCAACAAGCAAATATATTTGAATAGTTTGCTTGCTTTGTTTGCCAACTCTTAATTCAATCAAATCAATTTTAAGTGCGAAGTTGTTTGATTTGTTTGATTGAATTGTTCAGGAGCTGATTATTGGGTTTCTTCAGTCTTGAGATAATTTTCTAGTGTTATAGTTAGCTTAGCTACCTAAACTTAGGCGTCTGAGTCGCGTACGCAGGGAACTTGGATAGCCACGTAATAGTGTGCAGAAGTTTTGCAGAAATATCTCCTATACAAAGCTTCCCTTTATAAGTCCACGCGACTCTGAGACTTCCTGGGTGCTTCCTAAATAGGCATAACGCTTCTCTTTTACAGCTTTCTTGAAAAGTTGTTAAATCTATGAAAATATGAAAACAAACAGGGCTCTACAAGCTGTAAAATTAAACCACTCAAATCACTTCGTGAGTTTTGATCAATCAAATCAAATTACAGCAAATTATTTGCTTGATTTGCTTGTTGACAAGTCTGAACGCCACGTCCTAGAGCTGATGAGTGATGCGTTCAGTCAGGAGATCAATTTAAATATACATAAGGTCCATCGAGTGCACCAGTGCGGAATGGATGTCGTTTTGCGGAACGTCAAGTGGAGGTCAGTCGTGTCGAAAATCTGCTGGAATAGTTGTCTTGCATGTGACGTTAGGTTTATTAGTGTACAAAGGACTAATAGGTTGCGTAGACATTGTTTAAATTGTTCCCGATATGTTGATCTGCGGTTGTGGATGTTGGGAGTTACCAAGAAAAAGAGTGACCTTCTCAGCCTGATTGGCGACAAGGCAGGGCCGGTAGGCAAAGGAGCCGGATCTGGTCAGGGCAGAAGAAAGCCCAACGCAGAGTACACCAAGAACGCTAAAGCAAGAATATTTGATAGGGAAGTCATTTGATGTAGGTACCTTCCTTTGATATCAGGATCCGAGTTGAATACCTACTCTGATTGAACGTATTTCTTCTTTCTGTCGGGTTCGAGTCAGCTGGCGCCCCCCAGGTTAGCGTTGCGCCCCTCGTTTTGCTGTGAACCCACCATGCATTACCCACAGTCTTTGCCTTTCGCGATCCCGCATTCTACAGTGTCTCTTCTTCCAAGCACTGCATCATAGGGCGGGTCATACGTTTCCGACACCAAAAATCGTGTAGGCCCATGTAATCTCCTCGGTGACCGCTCGAAACACCACACCAGGTCCACAAAGCCTCCCACTGATGACTCGCAATCATTTTGTGCTATTGCCCATTCTCGATCCTCTTTTTCCAATTGTGTTATTGGTTTTTCAAGGACGTTCTTAACGAGTCTCTGAGATATTACGTTCGTTTCAGAAGCTATATCGAACGATAGTTCTGCGACTCGCCATATCCCAGAGGAATGTCGCGAAGAGTCTGTATGGATCTCTATCGTTCGTGGGTTGGGTCTTCGGACTTTTCGCTGCAAAGAGAGTCAGCTCAAAACGAGAGAACATAACGAGTAAAGGACGAAGAAAGACTAACAACCTTCGCCGTAGGACGAATATTCAAGGAAGGGATACACCAGATCATCTTGAAAGGGTTTCTATGTCTATTAGTGCTTGCATGTTGCGGAAGAGCGATACGTTGCAGGACGCACCTTCAGGTCCTCCGACAAGGCAGATTTCCAGATGCTACTTTGGGTTCACCGGTCGGGGCGGCCGCCCTCTTTAATAGAGCCTGCCCGTGCACGCGCCAATGAACTGCGACATCAAAGCGGTGGCCGATATTGGATCTTCCGACCCGGGAAGCGTGGCTCCAACACTCCAGCCCACGAAACAAGGCTAACACGAGGTATTGCCCAGTTGAGAATTAAAACTTCGACGCCCCTCCATAGACGCTTGACATCTTTGACATTCTCTTTGTTGTTCTGTAACTCAATATTAACACTACGTGGAACTGTTGTCTCTGAACTATGCTTTTTGGGTCCATGCAGCCACCAAAGCAAAGGACGTGATTCAATGAGGCGTAATTGACAACTCGCAACCCCATTCATTCCAAGGCAGCGTGGCCAGGTCTCATTGCATGCGGAAGGCAGCTGCAGCCTTTACTGGATGATAGGTGAGCCTCATGGTCTCCAGTCCTCAGGACTGGGATCGTTGCCCTGGCTGCCCAAGTCTCCGCTCGATAAGACAGAGGGCGCCAGTCTACAAGGCTGAAAAACTGACCCCAGATATCTTCATGTCGTAAGCAATAAAGAGACTTTCGCAAATAGCACTCAAAATCATCCCAAGAACTATTCCCACTAATTTTCAGTGACTATAAATGACTCAAGCAACGAATGACCCGCTTCGACATCTGGTGGCTGGGTATCCCAAGCTAGCCGGGCAGATGGGCATAATGCCTGAAGCGGCAATGTTTCGCACATTCTCGGCCCTCAATGCTCGCAATCTTCTTTACTTGCAGGCTGAACTCATTTCCCTAGAGAAACAATTACTAGACTCCGAATCAAATGACAGTCAGGATGAGAAAAGGTCCCGATATGCGCTGGACTGGTTTTGGCTGAGCCAATCGAAACAAAATGAAGGGAACGAGAGTCAACTACAATTGATCTTAGAAATGAGAAAGAAGCTCAAGGAATATAGTATTTTCTAAGCCCTGCTTACGATTTAGCATACTAACCTCATCTGCAGACAAGGCACTCATTCAAGCATCGACTCTAGCAAATCTCAAAGAGCCAGATAAATGGGATTTGAACTATCTGCAGGGTTTTCTTATGACTAAAGAAATGGGATCCCTTGCATTGATTGGGGATGATGCTACAACCTGGGGTTCCGTTACCAATCCAAAGGGTTACTCAACCGATCTTGTGGCACTTCGCCCTCGCCAGAATGAAGATTCATTCTCGAACTGGGTTTCCAGAAGCGCAGTAATAACTCTGTTTCGGTGCGGCTGTGCACGTTTCAAGAAGGCTTCAAGAGTTCATGGAGACGTCGGATTCGAAGACAGTACGATCTTCCGTATCACTTCCTGGTTTACCAGCATAGTAGCTTCCCTCATCCCGATAGCATCAATCCTGGTACTTTATACAGTACACTCGATGAAAGCTCGGTTAGGAATAATCGCGGGTTTTAACCTTCTGATATCGACGTGTCTGAGCACTCTGACCAACGCAAAACGCTCTGAGATTTTTGCGGTGACGGCAGCGTAAGTTAAAACTCAAAATAGGATAAGTGGAAGGCGTACTCTAATGACCGTACTTCTAGGTTTGCTGCAGTTCAAGTCGTATTTGTCGGAACCAATTATAGTGCTTCTACGAATGGAGCGGAAGCCTAAGAGACTAGAACTTTTCAAACCCCGGGAAAAGACTTCCTAGAGTGGAAATAGTGAATAAAATGCATGTCGGAAGTGGCACGAAATGTGCGTCTTATATTCTTTCAATGGAACGAAGTCAGGTTATTCGATAATGAGCAAATTGAACAAATTGAATGACACTGAGCGAAGCTATAAGAAAATCTAGGAGATCAAAGTGTGTTGAGCTCATTTACGGAACAATCAAAGAACTAGCCCCTTTCATGGCTAATGTGCTGCCTCTTTATGCTTCACAAAGTTCAACATCAACTAATATGGGCATTGGCATTCACCATGTTGCTCACGCCGACTTCTAGCCTAATCAGGTCAGGGAATGCCGGATGGACATCAACAGTCGCACCCAATCTAGATCTCCGTATGGATGACAGAACAGTCTCATATATGTTTAAGGTTAAGTTAGATCCATGGTGTTGCAACCATGAGTAAGTGATTTAAGTAGGCATTTGAACATGCAACTAATGAGTCGCTTTATATTACATTTTAATCTTAGCGGTTCAGCAGAGGCTCTCACAAACTCTACGCCGAGCACAATAAATAGAGCTAGGTAAAGTTGAGCTGGCTCATGCGACGATAAACCCACTAGAACCAATTGGTTCTTTTGCCGTTTGTGTCATTAGGGGTAACTTCAATGGCGCTGTATCCAGGTGAGAGCTGCTGCAGGAATGTGAAATTGAGGGCAATGCACACGTAGTAACATCACAAGACGAGAAGTGTCGCTGTAGTACGGGGTGGGTAATACCCTTTAAGGTTATCAGTTGTTAGTTTTACCTTCGAAGCTGAGAAAAGGGGGAGGTATTGCTAAGAACATTAAGTATACAAACAGAACCCTTCGCAATTACCAGTATTTTATTTAGATTCTTGCTTATAAAGTCACTTTTTGGCGCTGAAGAATGCTCGTATTTTTCAATTCACTTGGTATTAATCCTGCTCTCTCTAGGCAAACATTGCGGTCTTCAAATATGGTACTATAAGTTCAGGCAAAGGTGGTAGGCGAACCGGGTCTGAACCTGTCTCGTCTGGCTGTAAACACGTCGTTACTATTGCGTTGAGATCAGAAAAGGAAACCATCTAACTATTACGGTAAAGTAATCCTTGGCTTGATTTAAGGAGAGGAGTATAGAGCAAAGGAAGGCATTAGATGATGATTAGCAAGGGAAAGATATTACCAAAAGCATAGAGTGTGTACCAATTGTGCTAGGTAGTGCCTTCTGGATTGTAATTCATGTTAGCGATGTATTAGGGATGAAGTTCCTTTCACGACTTCAGGCACTGGAATTAGAATGCTCTAGGACTAATGTATTCTATCCACAAGTATATGAGAAGCGTACTTCTCAAGCAACTGTGCACCTTAAAATACATAAAAGTAAACAATCTTCATCTTAGTATCTCCACAATTACTGACTAATACCTCACGAAATTGAGATGTAGGGTGTTATACCTTTGGCTTAGAATAAAGTCCTCCGATATGCATTGTTATAGTTGTAAAATATAGCAATATAGTCCAATTTTAGCCCTCCCTTTTTTAACTTATAACTTAAGTTATTATACATTATGAGTAAGTAGCTAAGGCATTAACATATTATATTTCAATTCTTCCCTGTCTTTTATTACGATGTATGTGGCATTCCTGATACGGAAACCTATATCGTTACTTGTCCATCTAGTAGGTGAGGCTGTAAAGAAAGCCTGATGTTTTGATGCCTTAAAACCCTGCAGCCATGTATCCTAGATGTTGCCGCTAACAGCTTGATAGATCAGCGCTGGCGAAAGCGCAGAGCCATCAGCGCAGATGCAAGCTATAGTAGTATCAACAAAAAGTCGCTGCGCGCAAGAAAGTTAAGATAGCTTGCTAGTCTAAAAAGCTGCTTAAGTACTATATTAAATCACTTAAAAATAGTAAGAGAAAGGCTCCTAAGCCCCCTAAGGAACCTAGGAAGGTTGATGCAGATATATCGCCAATTATTGAGGTGCCTGCGACCACGCTCTAGCGATGTGGCCGCAGGGTTAAGCAGCTAGAGCGATTGGAAGTTAAAGAAGTCTGTTATGTATTAGTAATTGCTGCGAAGAATGTTTAAAGAGACTTACTGCAGGCGAGAGTAATCTTAAGATTTTAGGATACCCTAAGCTTTGGGAAGTATCATCTTCTCTAGTTGCGAGACCTAATCATCTGATGCGAGAAATGCTCCGCACTGTTCTGGGTGGTGAACGCCGACCCGCTGGATCATGTACTGGAGAACATTAACTAGGTTTGCTAGTTGATAATCTCGTGTGGCTTTCTTAATGAGCGCGTCTCGCTCTAGCTATGATTCAAGGCTGCATTCTTTCGCAATTAGGCCATCGGTAGTGCTCTGAGGCGCGTTGTCTGGTAGCATAGCGGCGCGAGGTACTGGACGCGTCTCTGAATTAACAACATCAGAACGCGCTCTGCGCCTAGGAGTGCCTTTAGCACCAGTCACTTTGTCGGTTGAATGGGTATTGGGACGCAGTTTATTTTCAGTGTCTGAAGCGTCATGAAACTGAGCCGTAGTCGCTCCAGGAAGGCTGCTATCACTTTCACTGTCGTTGGTATTGTTCTTATACCATCTAATCTGTCGGTTGGCATTACAGAATCTGATAGGGGATCTCGGGTCTGACGATATTCACACCTAACTGAAGCGTTGCTGTGTATCTGTGGACATAACCTGTATAATACTGGCGTGGGCGACTAATCTAGGTGCGGGTTGGTTGTCTGCGAGAGAGAAAGAGGTGGTGAGTCTACCAGAGTTGGGTGCTACGAGCTATACAAAGAAGTCTGAGCTAGAGGCACCAGGTCATGTGATGCGAGTCACACCTTTGTGCTATCCCCACCACACTAACCACAGCTTCGTGGTACCCTCCATCTGCACGCACACCTGTTTGCCCTGTTTGCCCTATTGCCCTGTGCAGTTTTCTTGGCGAATTTTTGATGGTAATCATATCAGCCCTTATTCTACTTCCATTCATAGCAGTGCCTGACAAAGAACCTCAGCTCAGCACAGCTTTATTCTTACGCCAGCGCAAAGCTAATCACTTATAAGGAAGTCCAGTGCGTTACATGCCTAACCAACTCTAAGTAGTTGTCACGATACAGGCATCCTTCTAGTTCTCAAAATGCGCGAGGTCACCATGTCTTCGACCATCTATACCGGCTGCGGCGATAGAGTGGACAGGGAAATGAGCAGGCAGGGTTGCAACAACCCAAGTAGGGAGGGCCATCAGATCGCATATAATTGGCTGGGTTCTGCTAGGTTACCTGGAAACAGTGGGTGCAGCATCAGATAGTCAAACTTTAATTAGTTATGAATCCTCCCAAGTTACGGCTTGATTTAGTCATTCTCACCCTTATTGCCACAAAGTGGTAAATGAAAAGAGTGTGTCGCAGTCGCTCGCAAAATCAGATCTCTTGGCATCCGCCTCAGCGCCTTCCTGGCTAAACTCCTGGATTGCTGGTTATAGAGGCCTGAGAGTGGATGAAGCCCGATGAGATGGTCGTTTTAGGTAGATTTTTTCATTCTTTGGTCTCAAAAATCGAAGAAATTCCGATATCAATGATATAGTAGGGGAACGTAGCTCCAGTACTTCTCGGTGCAATGAGAGAATCGACCGAGCTGAAGTTATCCCATTCTTCAATCCACATCAAGGCACTGTCTTTATTGTGTGATTGAGCAAGTCTATTCCTATAGAACGTTACCATTTTGAGTCGCCTTTTCTAACCTCCCAGCCTTTGCTTCTTTGTCTCTTGTTCATTTAGGACAATTGTTTTCTTATGGACCTTAAATCGCTTATTCCAACACCAATCCAGGGTATCATAGCAGTTCTGGCAATTCTCCTCAACTTTAGCGAATCCCATCAGGCACTCTACCTTAATTCTGTCATGATGATCTGAGAGTAGTATCTTGTAGCGCCCAAGAGATCTCTCTGGCACCTCCGGGCTGGAGTGGTGATAAGTCCATAGCACACCTAACTGGCCATCTGGGCAGATCTTATCTACTCTTGCTATTAGTGGCTGAGTTTCATTGTCTTCACCTTCGCATTTCACAAATACATAGTGTCTAACACACACTTCCCTGCCATTATCTAGACTTGTGAGCATAAGCGTGACGTTGGGTCAGGATAGCGGTACTTACGAATGATGGGCACGGCCAATTTTTAACCCCTCTTGTTGTTCGTCAAAGAGCTCGCCCGTAAGTCTGGTTTAGAATTCAGTAAAGGGGCGCCACCAGGGCGTGCTGGCGGTAGGACGGGGGATCTAGAGCGTTTCTAGGTTCAAGGAATCTGCTAAGGTAGAGCTCTAATATTGCGTAGTGAGGGCTTGTTCTAGAGGGAAGCGTATTAAGCTTGCTGCTCCTTTAGTAGGCAGGTCACAAAGTCTATTTCATTACTAAGTCTAGCAGCTAGAACACTAGCAGAAGTAGTATCTTCTAAAAGACATGTTAGAAGTGTTTTAGAGATAGTTTAGAAGAATCTTAGGCTTACTTTATTTAGCAGTTTAAGAATATCTATTTCTTGTTTTAATAATTTTATTCTCCTTAGGGAGGCTTCTAGGGAGGCATCTAGGGAGGCTGACAGTTACAGGAGGATAATCTATATCTAAGGCCTTCTTAAAGGAGGGCAGCTTTTGTTGTAGCTTATAGTCTTAACATTTCTTAAACTTATTATCAGCTCCTTTATTACTTGCTACCTTAGTAGGACTTCCTGCGCAGACATTGCTAAACGTGTTCTCCTTTAAAATCTTGTCGGCGACTTGTTCTTTGGTATGGCTGTGAGGGGGGTTGTTGCTAGACAAAGTTGACTTTTTAGCTTCTCCGCTTACCCTATCCTCGTTAAAGTGTTTAGTGTGTCTACTAGAGAAGTTGCAAATGCGTTCACTGGGTGACTGGACAATTCCACAAACATTTCTATCATTGTTCTGTGTCTCGTGCCCCGTCATATCGTGCGGCAAGGGGTGAGTGTACGCTCGATCCCTAGGGGACCGTGCAGACTCGTTGGCCGTTCCATCTCTGTATACGGTCCGAATGTCGTCATCTTTATATCCATTCCTAATGTCGCCCCGTTCAGTCTAATTGTGGACATCGCTAGCAGGGCTTCCAACGGGCCGTACTACGGTCCGTACAAAGTGAACCGTAACAGTCACGTGTTCAGTACAAACGTACTGAGTTTGTAAGCCGCACCGTACAGTTAATAATGCCCTAGGTACAGTACGTAGTACAGATTGTATTACCCTTTTAGGAAGTTTTTATAGCAATTCTAGAGGAGTAGGAGGACTCTAGTAAGCAGGAGGTCTGCAGGAGAGCTTCTAGAGCTCTAATTAGCTAAAAGTTTTGTAAAGGCGCTTAAATCTCTTTTTAAAAGGTTTAATCTATCTATCTACAGTCTGTTGTCTTAAAAATGCCTATTATAGACTATTTTCTATTATAGAGTTATCTATCTACATGTTTTACTGCCTTATAAGCCTTATCTAGTTAATTAGATCTCTTTATTATCTATTTTGCGTAGTCTTATAGGCTGTAGAAGTTAAAAGCCCTCTACACTGCGTCTTTTGCCTTATCCTACAATAGTACACTGTCTATAGCTAAAGATTAATTGCAGCAGTTCTTAGAGAACTGCAATTATAACACTAGCGTTAAGTTTATAATTAATTAGAATAATATATAGCTATTAGACTTAAAATAGGCGTTGCCTTTAGCATAATTAGGTTACTAAGTAAAGAATAAGACTACCTTGCAAGGCAATTATACACTGTTAAAGGTGTAAGCTTATAGCGCAGATATAACACTTCTAGAGGAGTAAGGCAAGGTAATCTGCCTTTAGCTCTGCTGTTAGTGTTATAAGTAGGGCTTTTAAAGCGCTGTAAAAGTAGTAGATAGCTATAACTATATTATTTAGCACCTACTAAGGGAGCATAAGGTTAACATTAATAGAGAGCTTTTACTTAATAGTGTACAGCTACTGCAGCACCTATGGGAGGCAGCTAGAGGAGCAGCAGGCTTGTTGCGGGGGTTATCTTATACACTATAGCAGGAGGGTCCTCTACGCAGTGCCCTAGTTAACTAGGTTATAGTGTAGGATTAGTTATTTAAAAAGGCTATTTTATTAAAGACCTATAGTTTTATTAGCTAGAATTACATAAATCTTTTTGCTGCTCTACTATATTCTGCTACTACACTCTCTAAGGATATCTACGCTGCACTTATGCAGTAAAAGAAAGAGATTTAAATAATACTAATTACTACGCTGTTAAAAATTACGCTAAGCATAGATATATAGTGTTCTAGAAACTACCTTTCCTTCCTTACAGTAGTAGCTTACTTTGTTAGTATGCGCGCACAAGCTACTATTATAAGAACTCTGTAACTAATAATAGCTAGATGCCTTACACGCTTAGTAAGACCTCTTAATTAGCTTTAAAAACCTATACAGTAACTATACTAGTAGTGCGCAAGCCTCTAAGATAGCTGCTGTTATTAATAAGTATAATATTACGTTAAAATTTAGCTGCTTTGTTAAGGATAACGTGTTAAATAACAACAACAAGCTTATTTAGAGCCTTAATAAGAAGCTTAACCTGCTGTATAAGCTTAATAAACAGCACTAAATCTGCTGCGCTGCCTATATAATCTAGGTAGTTGTTAAAGCTATTATATACAGTAAAGGTGTTATAAAATTTAAGCAGAAGCTTACTAGAGCTGCTCTACATAATTAATTTAAGCTATATAAAAAGTGTAGAGTTGTTAGATAACTTTATAACTTTATAAACAGCGTGCTAGCATTACATAAGCGCATAAGGCTTTTTAAGACTCTCTAAATTAACATTGCAGAAGAGGACTTAATTTAGCAGTTTAGCACGCTTAATCTAGTGCGTGATAGTAGAGTACACTAGCACTTAGTTTACTTTATGCTATTACACTGTTATAAGCTTAGAGAGGCTATTAGTTGCTTTTAACAGTAATAAAAAAGCTTTTCTAATGCTAATAAAAAGACTTAATAAGCTAGCTTTAATACCCTAGTAGATCTTATTACTAAAGATAATTAAGATAAGATTAAGCATTTTAAAAACTTTTTAGAGAAGTTCTATTAGATAATAAAAAGACTTAAGGGCTAAGGCTTATCTAGCTTACTATAAAGGACTATAATAGAGCTTTAGTGCCTCTAAATCTACCTTAATTAAATAAGAGTAATTACTACTAATAAGCTAAGCAACTTGTACTTTAAAAACACTGTTAAGTTTAGCTATTAAAAGCTTACTACTTACTAAGGTAAACTAATCCTTAATTTACTAGTCTTATACTACGCAGTTGCTACTATCTTTAACCCTTAATTACGCTTACTTTAGTTTTAAGATTACTAGCAGTATTATAAAAGCTAGGTAGATAAGGTAACTAGGTTAATAAAGATAATCTTTAACTAGTATTTAGATGCTAAAGATAAGCATAAAGTTAAGAATAAGCTATTATCTTTTAGGCGTTACAAGCTGCTAGGTAGCAACTATTATAATAATAATTATAAGGCTTGCCTTTCTGTTAACCTTTTTTTTATAACAAATTAGCGCTTACATAAGCGCAAGAAGGCGTTAAATAAGCTGCAGCTTTACTATAACTCTATAAAAGCTAATTACTATAAAGATTACCCCTTACTACGCAGAGAACCTCTATAATAGTGGCTTACTAGAGGCAAAATAGCCTATCCTATTCTTTTTAAGATTGCCTTTAATTTCTTTACTATCCTAGCTACTAGTTGCAAGTGTAAGAGGTGTTTTAGCGCAGCTAGTTATATAGTAACTAATAATTAAGGCTTACTAAAAAGTGTAATAATTAAGGCTATTTAACTCTAGAAGAACTAGCTACAGCATAAGGTAGTAAGTAGCAAGCTTTTAGACCTCTTTGCTCTTATTACTAGGGAGAATTAGTTATCTTATAGTTAATTAGACCTTAATCTTATGTCTCTAGAGACCTATAATCTTAGCTGTTTTAACTAGAGTACAGTGTACTTTAATTAAATTGTACTACTTGTACAGATCACGTGAGCTGTAACAGTTACAATACGTACACCTACCTCTCCTCCTCCCTGTTGTACGAACGTACCCAAAATCTCACCCGTACAGGCCTCAAAATCGCCCAATCGTACAGTACTACGCCTCGTTGGAAGCCCTGATCGCTAGTGGCCCAGAGCTGGGGTTCTCCCCACTGTTGACAACGCTGCCTGAATGATGGCAAGTGCCAGGCCCACCGTTTGTTTGAATAGCATCACGGACTTCGCCATTCACAGTGGGTCTGTTGCCATCATCGCCATCTTGGATCATTCGTTTTTCTAGGTTGTCGTAAGCAAGCTGTGTTTACAGAACTAAAATAGCCAGGATCTCCTACCTTAATTCTTACCTAGTCTACTACTGCTTATGTTAGCAGAGTTATTGTTAAGGCTTCCATCGCGCATTCACTTAATTGTTACAGGTAGAGGATTTAGCTTCATAGTTTTCTAGACTAGTTTGCTATTCGTTTCGGCAAGTATCCCTAAGATAGGTGTAGACCCTGTGTAGCTGTCTTTTGTTTAGCTGCAACTATTTTTAGGATGATAATATCTTGTCGCGGCAGAACCTTCTGTATGCTGTTAGGTGTAATCGCCTAAGGTAGTAGTATTATAATGATACAATGCATACATACCACTTGTAAGGCCGAGATGGTGCTTACGTGCGACGGGTATATATACTATTCTGTACGCAATAATTAACTGTTGGTTGATTATTCGCACCTTTTTGGTTGTATTGGCGTAGTGGTACAGAGCTCCGTCCTTACACCACTAGCCTTAATTGAACCCCCTCTAGCTGCTTGTGTGGTTGGATCTAAAGTTTAGTAAAGTTGGCGTCTTTAAGAGTAACTTAAATAGCTATTTTTATTATTTAGTGATTTAGGACCTGGCTGTGCTGCTGGATTGCTGCTGTGAGTAGGTTTGTTGATTTTCTGCTTAGGACTTAGAGCTCTCTTCTAGTTCTCCTTGCGTAGGATTTGTTTACTAGATAGGAGGTCTTTAGTATCGCTATTATTCCTATCCTTAGCGTAGTAGGCGTAGCTGGCATAGGGTTTATTACTTTTATTGTTACCTGTAAGATCCACAACTTGTGTTAAGTTAGGGGATTTTAAAGTTGTATCCTAATTGCTACAGTGCCAGCCTGCCCCGCTTTTTCCACTTAGGGGTTTAGCAGAGTGACAGTTGTAGGCTGGTGGAAGACAAGGTGCTGTGTTTGTATGGGTATAGACAGCCGTCTGCTAGGACTTAGAGGAGAAAGTAGTATACATTTTAATAGTTATGTAGTTAAGGTGGGCAGTTATAAGTAATTAATAACTATACAGCAGAGCAGAAGATGGAGACAAAGTGAGGTAGAAAATATAACTAAGAATGTAGGCCGCTTTATATACTCGCGCCTTTTGCTCTATCTACCTCCCTAACTTAGTCTCCTCTGCATAACCAGACTTCTTAGCTGCTGGATTCGTACCTATGCCCACTAGATAATAAGCACTCCCTGTTGCCAGCTCTAATTATTTGCAGTAGCTGTGTAAAGCACATAAATCTAGCTAAGAGATTACAACGCATGAGCACTGCTCTACCCTCTTACAGCAGGGTTCTTACCGCCCGCAGCCTAGGCATAATAGCAAGATTAGCAAGATCCCATCTTAGAGCACTGGCTTATAGTGGAACACCTAAGTTACCTCTTCTCCTTTTCCTAACCTCTATAGAGAAATATCTAGGCAGAGTAGTTCTTTCTAGGTATAAAAAAGCCTATACAGTAGAGATATCCTTTGCTGCAACTTTTCACCATCCTATAATAGTGCTGTAAGGGATTGGGACTTTGTCCCAGGTCCAAAATCATGCGCGAGCTACGTCAGGTTGCAGCTTGTCTACCCTGCTTATCGCACCTCCCTTAAGAGGTGCGTCGTGTGAGAAGGGGGCTGATAGTCGATCCTAGTACTCGATGGGCGATGCATGCCCAGGACATCCGTTGATTCCGATTCCAGCTGCCAATAGCATCTGAACCCGTGGACCAAACGGGCTCGGAGATGGCGAAGGGGGCAAATCCAACAATTTTGCTGAAGCAGACTAAAGGGATCCGTCACGGCCATGCCGAAGGAGGCCCATTGCTCTTACGCTTGGGTTCGTACCCTAGGACGGAAGATGCTTGCCCATCTTACGGAGGAAGTCAGCAGAGCAATTGCTAGTATGGTATCCACCAGGGCGCAGCAAGGCGAGTGGAGACAATGGCGAGGCATTTCTTTGATTTGATACGTCGCACGTCGGAGGGTATAGCCTTCCTCATATCACATGAATTTTGCTCCCTCCTGCTGCAGGGTTGATACCACGCACTCCCACTATAGTAGTCCTCGACGTTTAGCTAAAGGACTGCGCCTCCACTAGCTAAGGGCAATCTAATGCGCTGCCCTGGTTTCAGTCCTCTTTTTTCATGCATACTAGATTAGGCCCTTGCTCGAACTTAATCTAGTTTAGGGGGGGGTGTTGCAAGCCGCAGAATGTGACGTGTTAGACCGAATTATGAGGCGTGGCTGGTAGAACAACGGCGGGATTTCGGACCTGGGCACAGCAGCAAGGAACGGATCCATCTTCTCTCGTTTCTCTCTACGGTCTACATGCTGCTCCGCCCGGGGCCATGATTCTCCCCTCGTCAGGAGATGAGGCATTTTCGTGATTGGCACTAGCGGATAGGTCCAGGGGTAGGGCAGGCTCAGCTCCGGTCCAGTTGCGGCGGTGGCTGTTAGAGCAGGAAGAAGAAAGATAGCAGGTCAGCATCCTAGCTAGATTAGGTTACCCTCACTATGAGCTTGTAACAAGGAGGCTAGAGAGGCGTAAAGGTAGAATTGTAAATAACAAAAGTAAATGTGAAAGGCCCTAGAACAGCGCACTAGAAAAGAACAAAAACAAAGTAGAGGGAAGACGTTCTAAAAATGAGAGTTAAAAGCCTAAATCGAACCTAACTGACGCTGTTAGATCGCCAGGTCTGCACAGAAGTCGTATCAACAGCATCACAGCCTTCCGCGGTAAAAAGAACGATAAGGCGGAAACTAGGAAAGTCGCGCAGCATGTTGGCTGATTGCTGAAAGCGAGTTTTTGATTAGTGGCCGGAGATGAGATGGGAGGAGCAGGCAGGCGAGGCGTAGAAAGGGGTGGACCGCTCGGCAGCAGAGGAGCCGGGGTCAGGTTAGAGAATTAAGGGAAAGAGAAGGGGAGGAAGCCTGGCGAGGGGAGGGCGAGCATTTTATAGACGTCAAAAGCGGCGGGTTGATGGGGTGAGGAGCGATGCCCGATATGGATAAGCGCAGGGACTGCACTAAACCCGAAGAGGGAGTCCCTGGACAGACATTACGTGAGCGCTTGGGATTTGGTGACTTATGTTTGCTGGAGCAGAGAGGATGCGTGGGGGCTGACTAATCAGGAGCACTTGCTATTTCTACGTAAAGTCGTCGCGTCATCAGCTCTCTAAGTCGGCCACCTCCATCACAATGATCTGTTCTCAAGGAAAACAACGCGTTATTGTTTCAAACGCCATTGTCATGTGTTGGAAGTCTGTATGTTCCTAACAGTAGTACGTCAGGCTCGCGCCCAGATATCAATCTACATTGACCGGGTACTAACTCCCGCCTTGTGCAGCATTTTCTCCACCCAAAGAACCCACAAGCTTCGCCCAAGTGCCATTCCATCCGCAATTCTACTCTTTCAAACCGTGAGACACTCAAAGGCTCTCCGATTCAATATTTAACTTGAACTGAAAGGGATTGAGACGGCCGACTAAAGTGAACAAAGCCGGAGATTGGACCCAAAGGTCACTCTGGATATGAGGTATTCATGCGTTGCACCCATCAGTTGAAATATCATTACAGCATATGGTGGAATTACAAATGAAATCTTGCACAAAACGGAATAAAATGAGAAGATGCGAGGATGAACGTTTGACCGCACCTGTAAATCGAGGTCGGGAAAATAACCATTAGGCATACGAGGGCATAACATCCCAACAATAAGTCGTAAGTAGGTCGTGGTATCTAGCTGGATAAAAATGAAGGAGAGCACTCAGAGGACGAACTTTTGTGGCTGGCACTTTTATAGTCTAGCCGACTTAGAGGATGGATCGCCGGGGTATAACGACGTGTATGTACATCACCTTTATTCCAAGTCGAACAGTTCTCCGTCTAATGCGTATAGTGCGCAAAGGATTGAAAGCGCGCAGGTGATCCCTAAGGATGTTTCGACTTTTCTAGTTTGGCCTAGTGGAAATTAGACCACGTCTAAGCCAAAGGCGAGCAACACAGACCTTTTCATCTCGCAACGCTCTCTTGCGCGCGTCATTCTCTTCTCTTCTCCTCTTAGCCTCTTCCTCAATTGTTTTTGCTTCGGCTTCTAAGACACTAGTTGTTAGTCGGAGCTTCGGCATGCTCAAGGCTGACATACTAGTATAGGTAGGTGGCTTTTTGCGAAAGCCAGTAGCCGCAAAATCAGGGCGCATTTCCATGATGTTATTATCGTAGATGGTTTTTGAACCGATGATGATGTCAAAGACCTCCGTGTCTTGAGAAACTTCAAATTCCGCATCCATGAACTTCGGGTGGAAGAAGAGCGGACTGCCGGAAGTGTTCCCTCTGCATGCAAACCTTCCATGAATTTTTGCTATCGAAATGTACTGCCCCCCGCCAAAGCTCTCGACAATGACCTCCCCATCCCGTGCTTCGAATTGTAGGCCGAATATTGCTGCAAATGCCGGTGAGATGAGATTCTTGGGATTGCCCGTATCAAATAGGGCTATGGCGTAACGGTGTTTTTCCTTATTGCTATCGGCATTGAGGAAAGCGACTTGAATAGTCTTAACGAATGGATTGTCCTCGCCATCGGAATAAGCATAACGCTTAGGACGCTTCCATAACTTGCGTGTTCTTGACTTCAGATAGATCAATAGCCCTTCCCACGCGTGTTTTATCCGGTGCCTATGTTTCGGTTTTCGTCGCGTAGGTTTTGGGTCGTAGATGATAAGGTCCTCGTGGGAATCCATGCGGCAGCTCTCCGGCAACGATGGGCGGAGAGGAGCCTCGGGGTCGCTTCTCATACCATACGTCGGCGGGCCGACACTCTCGATAGTATCCTTGACATCGTCCTGTGTGGTTATGTGGTGGGATTTCGGTGCTACATCAAGGTCAGACATCACTAAGTAAGTTGTGTCGGCCAGCACAGCCGGTCTTGGGAGGCCGCTCATCAGGTCTTGGCACATGTAACATCAAGCCTGGGAGAAACTCACAATGTGATTTTTCGGCTTCGCCCATGGGTATTGTGTTCATTTGGGGGTTGATTGCGCCGGGTATCCGTTTAGAGGGTGAGGAGGGGAGTGGTGGTGATGGTGGACCAGGCGCTCGTGATTTGGGAAGCTTCATCGGTGGATAGGTAGTGAATTACCTGGGAAAGGGCGAGTAGACGAAGTCTGGTGTGGCCCTCGAGACCGCTCTTTTAATGTTCTGAATACGAGTCAGAGGGAAACAGCGATCGCATTGCATTGCCGCAGCCTTACAAGAAGGGATGTTGGCTTTGCGGACATGCATTGCGAGTGGAAGCATATTCACCTAATAGAGCGAGCCTGAGTCGTAATTAATCGTCGAACTCCAAAGACGAGCAGAGGGCAGGGGTGTGTGGAGGTCCGTTCTGCACGATGAGCTACACGGTTGGAAAGGCGTTTGTTGAGCTGGGCGAGCTTGTTCACAGCCGACTGGGGGGAGCTCGAATAAAGTTGGATGCAGTAGGTATTAATTATGTAGAAGAGGAGACGGGAGCAAAAATTGTGGCAAGGAAAGACGACAGAAGTGCAGAGGCGGAGAAGCTTGGTCAGAAGAGTTGACAAGAGCGAGGTGCAGGAGAATTTAAGTGTCGTAGTTTGCAGCTCTTTGGCCATTGATCAATCGCCTGCGCACAGACCATTGCCTATTTCAACGAACGCGAAACCAAGCCTGCGCATATGGCCATGCCAAGCCTGCGCACATAGCCATGCCAAGCCTGGGCGCGTGGCCATGCCAAGCCTGCGCACATGGCCATGCACATGGCCATGCCAAGCCTGCGCACAGACACGGCCATGCCTATGCTCCAACCAGAGATCGAGAAGATTGAGGGTCAGGCCTGATTCGACCCTCTTCCTGGGCATCTGTCACAATAGAACCTCGCTGGCGATAAAGCCTCGTTGGCCATAGGCACAATTTCACTCTTGGAATCCTTTCCTTATTCAAGATGGCCTTTCTCCCTATTTTGAGAAGATAGTCATGCCCAAAATGCGTCTGTTTCTCTTGAGTTTCGGCCTCCTCTGTCCTCAGCACTATTCTCCTCGAGACACCTCGAGTCGCTAGTACCGATAAACTCCACATTAATGGCAGCATGATACCCATCTTAGCAGCATCCGTGCTGACTGTGCACCTGTTCGTACTTGTGGAATCTCACTTTTATTCATGATACTCCATCTTTGCAGCATTTGCGCTGGCTGTGCGCCTGTGCCTACAGATGGATTTCCTCACACCCATTTTTATTGAGTCGAAGTAGGTGATGCGCAGCTAGACAGACGGTTGGATTCCTATAATTCTTTCGAGACAGTGTCCCGACCTCGTGTTCAAATAGTAATGCTCCTCGTTCTCTGACGGACGTCTCGCATTACGCCATAATTACTTCTATCCTTTCTAGTATCTTGCCAATTCTAGCGAAAGAACATGTTATATTGTTGACGATATGGTTCGCTAACGCCCGGCGTGAAGGAGAAGTTAACGCTGCGACCCAGCTTACTGCTTGCAGCCGCAATCGACCCACCCGCCCCAAATTCAGGGCTTAGGCTCTCCATACATAGGTAACCTGGGCAGAGTTAAGCAACGCTCAAACGCGTTAATATTTAGCATAATTCTGATTCGGCCAGAAACTTATGGCCTTAATAAGTACCTCTTCAGGAGGGAAGCTTCGCGCGGTCGGCGCAGTAGAACTATCCCTGTTGAAGCCTGACCCTTTTGAAAAGTTAACCCGGGCTAATGCAAGCACCCAGGTGAGTAGCTCCTAGGGGTCTGCCCGGGAATTTATGCGAGACCCTCTAGTTACGCAGCGTTCGTCGTCTTTACAAAGTCCAGAGGGTGCCAGCTGAGATCCGTTGGGTTATTTCTGAAGGGTGGATAGAATGCTGTGAAAGGCCACAGCTAACCAAAGAAGACCTAATCGTGTTCTTGCTTCCCGGCTTGGTTTCGTCCACTGAAGGACCTCTGCAGTCTAGGCTCATGCAACGATTGAAAATTTCTTCAGCCTGCTGATGGAGCTGTCCGCCCAACGCAGAATTCTCCAGGTTAGAGTTGCATCACTCGCCAAATGTAGAGAAGAGATTATCTCCTAAGTCTTTAGCCGCGCGGACCGTGAAGATCCTGTGACATTTTTCACTGAAACGCGAAACACAGGGATAGGCAGAAGCCCTCATATTGACTGCGCTGCAAAAGTGCATGTTTTTGATCCAAACCCAACGTATGTAGTCAGCTGTATCTTTTTCGTCCGGTTTTGCTGATCGTTTGCATTGGAGCGACGGCAGCGGCAGCGGGATCGCAAGCGGGCTTTGCCTCATTTCAACAACTCCCACACCTATTGGGTGCCACACTTTCCATGACAAGGACCAATAATAAATCACTTCGTGGCCAACTGCTATCTTCACCATGCTGATGTTTCGATGCAGTTCTATTCCCTAGAAATCGATACCGTGTACTTCTCAGCACTGTAAACTCAAGTACAAGCTTGAATTAGCGTCCCATTGTTTCCTTTCCCAAAAATACCTAGCTTCCATGAATGCCATGTGGATTGACGAATCACAGAGCTTAAAAGTGGGGGGATTTGCGGCACGCCGAGCCGAGCCGAGCCGAGCCGAAACAAAAACGCGGCATTGGGATCGATCGCTCATTTCTGAATCGCGTTTCACACTTCATTTGACGAATGAGACTTGACACCGACAAATGGATGAATGCGCGTGCGGCCCTGACAAATGCTGGAACCTAGGTAGGGCATAGCCCGGAGATTGCTATTTCCCTAACATCCCACATTATTCTTCTTCTCTTTTAATTTGTTAATATCCTTCATCTCTTGATTCCTTTCTTATCACATGCGATCCATCGCTAATGGGACTCATCGAACTAGTTCGCACACTACAAGAGAATCCTTCCCAATTCTTGGCTGAAATCGCCAGATCCCTAAGGTATTCTAGCTCCGCCTTCAAGTCATTGCCATGAACCTTAAAACTGCACTTCTGACCGCCGGCGTTGTGCGGAAAAGTCTCGATTTTGGACTTCCAGGTCTTTATGCGTTTACGAGACGTCACCAAGCTAATCACGGACAAGTATTACTTAGCTCAGTTGAGTGGAGGATGGGGGTTGCGGATTAAAACTAAGGATTGCGACCCGAGGAGATGGAATTGTCGCGGATGGGTGTATAATTGACGGTTACATAGCCGAGCAGCGCTGTCAACAGTAAGTAGTGCGCTACGATTGACCGTTTTTCTGCCCGTAGCTTCTCAGTTTGTTAGTACGTACGTACGTTAAGAGTGAATTGATTGGCACCTACAGAGCGTAACTGTAACAGCTCGCAATCCTCCTACAGTTGTACTTCTCGCAAGAGGTTACAACATAACTGCTAGAGTCTTCGTCCTAATATAGTCTGCCAGCGTTATTAATTCACTCTCTACTACGTAATAACGTAGCTAGTTCTTTTAAAGCTAAAGAGCTTTAATTATATTAACTCTAAAGCTGCCTAATTAGGTCTTATATTGCTAAGAAAAATTAACCTTTTGAGACTTACTACGGCCTGTAATGGGTATCTCTATACCTGTAAGTAACGGCTCAAAAAGCTCCTACGTCCTTACTGCTCACGTGGCTGCTACGTTCACGTAGTAGTATACGTACTACTTACTGTTGACAGCGCTGTAGCCGAGTTTAGATATGTTATTACTAGCCTGCTCTGGTAAGGAAGCCTAAATAAGCTAGCGTCGCTTGACCAACATTCTAAGACTTAAGAGACCATACTGAATGCGGAAGTAAGAACCCGCACTAAAACATGGAGTGTTGGTGAGGGGGACTTCTTGGGAGTTAGTTTAGGGTAGATTGTGGAGTGGCGCAACAGGAATTGGACTAGTTGAGGTTGGACACTTGCTCCAGTGGGCCAACAGCCTCATTCAAGAACCAAGCAACCTTAGACACGCATGTTCTTTCGTATCACTTCACTTGGTGGGATGCTGCCTGCAGGGCCATCTCTGAAACTTCATTTCGTGGCGAGTCTGTCGCCAAACACTGTACCAGTCCCTTATGCTAGCTTGATCTTCTGCACATCCCAAGCCACGCCTAGAATACCCGTTCCGACCATGTTCATGGTGAAGGTCCTGAGTGGGAACAAGTCGAAAAACCCGCTAGGCTTCAGACTTATGTAGAATCAAAGAAGATGATTCACAGGTACGAATACTATCTCGAACAAAGCCTGTCCACGCCAATGCCCTTGGTCCCAGGGCCCGATACGGATGTTTCTAGATAATCGGTCTTGCGAGAATATCGTTATGACGATTTCCTAGCCTATGATCCCCATGTTACGAAAGTCAAAGACCGATCAATAAAGTCGCCTAGTCCAGAGGGAAGTCGAAGAGGGTATCGTTGGAGGCAGATTGCCATGTGTGCGCTGACTGTCAAGCCGCCTACGCTAAATCAATTTATTAGGACAACAACAGCTATCATAGTCATAATACCATCACCTGCCGGCAGCCGTGCCGAGGAAATTGAATCTATGCCGAGATTTTGGGCGGGAAGATTGTTGATAAGTTCCAAGACAGCACCTTGTATAAACTTTGACAATGAAATAAATGGGTCACAGAAGCCGGTAGAGAGCCCAATATAAAGCGATACAGTGTGGCTCCTAGAAGAGGGTTACCACGCTCTATGTTGGACTGCAAAGAGAATTCGGTTTCCTTACGTTCCATCCATCGGTTCCCAAACGTGGGTAACCTTGTTTGGAATCGACGGCCTGGCAGCGTAAGAGGGTTCCGCTAGGGGAACAATGAACAGAGAACCGCTGAACTTTGCCCACAGGGCCCTAAAGATAATAGGAGCGTCAAGGGAAGCTGACAGGTGTTCAAGCCCGATCCGCCTGCAACCGGACCCAACTTCCTTTGCTTTCTCTCCCCCGACAGGACGAGCGAGATAATTTCTTCAAACGTTTCGTCCCCACCAGGCTGCTTTTCCGACGACTGGATTCGGAACTTTGTCCCTAGCTCAGTCGGCGCTCGTTCTCGACTCGTTCTTCAAGGTTGTCATGGCTGTACATGTGACCCTCATTCGGACTCTTTAGTCCTGGCTAAGGATGATTGGATTTTGTGTGTTGAGGATGAAGAATAGTAAACTACTATGTAGCATCTCCGGTAAACCGTGAGTATATAAACATGTCTTTGGAACTAAGAGGGAAATAGCTGATTCTATACAGACCTCTATTCCAGGGGAAGATTAACTAGCATCTTCCTTCTACGAGAGCCTAAAAGAGATCTAATTGTAAGTTTACTTGGCCGTAACCCCCTGAGCAAGCAAAATACCCGATTGCTGTAGTGCAGGTATAGCCTTCTGCAGCATCCATTCCGTACACTTCATATATGGCGGCCGCAACTCTTCCTCTCCATAAGACGATCCATCCGGTTTACACTTCTCCCACGCCAATGTGTTGTAGTTGAAAGATCTCTGGCGGGGAGGTGGATCAATTCCTGCTAGCAGCCGTACGACACTCGCAGAATCCGATGCCCGGATCTGACCCAGTAAATGCTTTTGGTGAAAAGTGTCCAAATCGTCTGGTCTTGGCCCCTGGCTTTCTTGGAAGGTCATCCCGGTCGCATCTGAGATGGTACCTATGACCTGGAGAAATCGGCCTCCGCCATTGGGAAAAGTCTCGATGAAAAGGGAGTTGTGATACCGGATGTCGGGTCCCATCAGCGGGTCTTGGAGGCCGAGCTTCTCTTCAACTCTATAGATGTTGTAGATAGGTGATGACATAGTTCTAGGCTGTCTATCGTCTTGATGGCGGAGAGTACAAATCGTAACTGAAGAGAGTTGAATGTTCAATCCGCAAAGGAGGGGCATATGTGGGGGTTATGTAAGCAGCTGTGCCACATCTAGATGGCCTCAGCGTCGTATCCACTCCCCGCCTGGGCACTTCCCGAGTCGAGGCTGTTGCCCAGTGTATCAATGCCTTCAGCACTACACCAACACAAAGCTAGAATAATAGACATCGTGAACAACGATTCTAGAATAAGTAACACGCGATCCTCAATCAGTGTCGCGCGACGATTTGGTAGGGGATCTCGATGACGTAACGGACGCTAGCACACTGCACTGCATGAGAGTGCATGTATCAGCTCTCTCAGCTGGCTTGAGCTGAAATAGCAACAAACATCACCCAGCGCTGCACGCCAAACGCCCTGCCACAGCAAGGTTTCCAGCCTCTTCTCCCACCCACCAGCCTCCCCGTCCAGTCTGGGGCCATGTGCTCTGTTCTTTAATGCCCTGACTAGCCCATTTCCCCCGTTCGCTCGACCGCCGTTACGTACCTGCACGCCCAGCACCACCATGACCCTCGCAAAACACAATCTGCACGTCGCAGCCCTGATTCCACCGCACCTGACACCAGCCGATGTCATCGCCGCCTTGCACGACCACAACACATGTCTGACGCTCCAAGCTCTTACCACAGGGCATAAGGAGCTACCGGAGACGAACCCGGAGACAAGGAAGGATACGTACTGGTATCCGCCGGATCTGCACCCGATCAAAACTTACGAGGTTACCGAAGCGGTGACGATACTACCAGGGGTTGGCGAATGGGGAAAGAAGTATATCACCTTCCCTAGCTGCTTCCAGGACACTCCCCATGGGATTAAAACACGGGCGGATACTTCGGGTGTGGTGCTGAGAGCCGAGTTTAGGGTGATAAAAGGCGGGGCGGATATTGGGGAAGTAGAGGGAGAGGGCGAGGGGATTGGATATGCGGAGTGGGTTCTTGTGGAGGATGTTGAGGTGCAGTGTGCGTGGTACATGATGCCGTTTGTGAGATCGAGTATGGAGGGCGCGCATAGGGATATTTGTCGGAAGGTGGTGGAGAAGGTGGAGATGTTGAAGAGGCAGGAGGCTATTGTGAGGACGGCGGCGAAGGGGAAGGGAAGAGTTGATTCAGATGGAGGTCAGAGGCTTCCGGATAAGATTATTTATGGTTAGGGTGGTGTTCTAGGGCTCGGAGCAGAGCGGATACCGTGGGGGAGAAATGTGGTTCCGGATTCGGTAATGAGAGGGACACAAACTGGTCAGCAATGGATCATGTTGAAATCAGTACTCCTGGGACTCGTGTTATTGGAAAGGCTCGGACCGAGGGCTGGGTGAGTTAGAATTCGCGATCCACATTTTTCGGCATGCATCTCCATTCTCTACGACTGTTACGACGTTAATGCCTTTCCAATTAGCGTAGACGACAACCATAAATAATCTCATCATCAATTCCTATCATCAGTTCCTATCATCAGTTCTTATCTCAGCTAACTATACACTTCATGGTCTCAGCTTTGCAACACTTGTTACGAGCCACTAAACTTCGATAACCCCTTCCATAACCTCCACCGCTGCCCCCTTCAACCTAATCTCCTCAATCTCCCTCCCCCCAGCCTTTCTAACCACACTGACAAAAATATCACACCTTCTCCCCATCTCCACCCCCTGCACAAGATGAAACTCAAACGGGCCCCGTCCCTTCTCAACCCCTTCTTGCAACGCTAAATAAGAACACAACGCCGCACTCGCACTCCCGGTCCCTGGATCCTCCCTCGACCCAATACTCCTCGTCCTCAGTAACTGCCTGTCAGGGGAATCAGGATCGCAGCCTAAGTCGACAAAATAAAACGTCCCAGTTAGTCCGGCATCCCAGCCAGATCCTTTATCGAGGTACTCGCAAGCGAATACGTCAGCTACAGGAACGAGGCCTTCAGAGACAGAGCCCAACGCTTCCAGTGTCGACAACGGCACGAGGTTAAACGCCATACCCTTCACAATCGAAACAAGAGGTACTGTAGTCGAAGACGTTGGATTCATATCCGGCGATGGTAGAGGATGTGGCAACCTCGCTTTGTGGATATGCACGTCGTGCGGGACTTTCACGGATGCTGTTCCACCCCCCTCCTCACTATATACAAACTCAACTAAGCCCGCAACCGTCCTCAGTTTCTTCACACCCGCATACTCGTTCCTATGTCTTGCAATATAAATACTTGTCCCGACCGTCGGGTGGCCCGCGAAGCTTATGCGCGACCGCGCGGTGAAGATGTCGTAGTCTGCGACTTCTCCCTCCCCGTCCTCGCCTTTGGGGACCTCGTGTAGGAACACGATTTCTGAGAGGTTGAATTCAGTTGCGATGGCTTGTTTGCGGGATTCTGTGAGTTGCGAGCGGAGGGCGCGTGGGACGCAGACGATGGCGAGGGGATTGCCGAGGTAGCGGGTGGAGGTGAAGACATCGAAGGTCGTGAAAGGGAGGTGCATTTTTGGAGAGAGTACGGAAGGGGATTGAAGGATTGGGGGTCTTGCGTTGGTAGATTTGTGCAATTGGCCCGAGTGCGGTCTTATACCCCAATTCAACCTCCTACTTTCTGTATTTTGTTGCCAGCGCCAGTAACAGCGGTTCTAGCGCTATAAGGAACAAAAGGTAGTGCACTGATGTGATAGATGTCTAAATGAGTCACTCGGAGCGGATTCCAACACTCGCATTAGTCAGCTCCGAAGATCGGTTTGCCCATGTCCACCCTGAAGCATTAAATTAGAAATAGACTGATTGTGAGGATTGAGCATATGACTTCAAAGGGTAAAGCAAGGTGCTGACGTATAAACTATATGTGTTTATGTATGATCCGTCATGCGACGGCCATAAGCCGCAAAAAGAATAAGCTAAGTGGAGCAACTCTGAGGCGCGCAGCTTGAAATTTTGAGAAAGGGATACTAAAGAAGAAAACTCGACAGTTTCTACAGTAATCGAGCCTCATTCTCGTCGTATCTCGATTCCCTCTAATTCCCTAGCCGTATCTTGCTCTCCTGCGCTCGATTCCGTGGTCTCTCTTCTCCTCTCATCACCCCCAGTCTCTTCTTCTCTCATTCCAGCAACATTCTTATCCCCTGGACTCACCTCTGCACGCATCCCCCTCTGCTTCCTCAACCACCAAACTCCCCACCCAATAACCCCCAAAACAAGCACAGCAAACGGCACGCCCAACCCAACACCCACCTTCTGCGCCGAAGTTAATCCACTATCCCCCTTATTCAGCGGTGATACCGATGGAATCGTAGTCGACGTGTTCGACGGCACCAGTAAGGCGGAATTAAGATACACAAAAAAAGGAGACTCAGACGGCGGTTTCCCAACCGTTGAAATGAAGAACGCGTAAACACCCGTAGCGAGCTTGACATCCCGTGAGAGAGTGTAGCTCATAGAATCGGTTTCTTGGAATGCTATAAAGATTTTGGATTAGCTAGGATTTCTCTGGCTCACACAACGCTCTCCCACTTTCCGGCGTTCGGGCTTGGGAACTTCGAGGGAGGTGAGGGGATAGCGACCCACTAGCAACGAAATCTTGGAAAATGTCCCCGCCGCCATAATAGTCGAAACGTGAGAGTGATATGTTGACGTATTGATTGCGGTTTTGCCATGTTAGGTTAAGAATCGGGGAGGTAGGTGTGAATATCTGTCCGGGAGGGAAGCCGATGAAGGAAAGAGGGTGGTCTGTGGGAGAGCTAGTACTTGTCGTAGGAGAAGGCGTGGGGCCGGCGCCAGGGTTAAGTCTTGTAGGATCCATAGAGTGTGGATGGGTGTGGCTACATCATGCAAAGCTCTTCTGTAGGAACTTGTTGAGTGGGGTCGTGAGATTTATCTAAACATGAAGCATGGTCTAGAGAGCAATGGAGGTGAGTATATTGATAAGGTTTTAGATCCGAAAGGAAAATATGATGGCGGTAATTTCCGTTGCATATGATGAACTTACTGTTAATCGAGAATCCAACCAACTTCCCAGCTGAGATGTAAGAAGCGCCACGTTCCCTCGTAAAGCGCGCCACAACTCCTTCAGCTCTCATACAGTCAACTCTCGATGGCGCGATACAATTCTGGAACAAGGATTATATTGTTATAACGTACTTCATGGGCGAGTCGCTCACACACCTGAGTCGCTCACTTTTGCCAAGACCCCACCCTAACAAACTCTATTATAGCCTATAACAACCCGCTCTAGCACTATATAGTACAGTACAGCCTAGAATATTATTTAGATACTACTTCTGCTTCTTGCTTACACGTTTGCGCGTTATGCCTAGTCTAATTGCACTATCTATAGCGCCTTTAGAATAGCTTACTTACTTTAGCTTACACCTGCTTCTTTGCCTTTTTTCTATTACTGCGCGCCCTAAACTCCTTTAGAGCTATTAAGTGTAGGCTTTTTTAAATTATTAAAGTCTTTTCTGCCTTAATCTGCTTTTTTTTATGTAATTTATATTACATAGCAGCTTTATTAGCTACTTAAAGCTTAGTAATTTCTTATTATGCTAACACTAGCTTATGCGTAATTATTACTGCCTCTTTTAAAACTTTTTTAAACACTTTAACTATAAAAGTTAGTAAACTATTTATATGCTTTTAAATTTTTATCTTTATAAGCATTAATTATAACCTAAGTTCTAAAGTATTACTTAGGGTGTTAAATAGGCTCTAACAGCTAGCTGCTTATAGTATAAGCACTTAAGTAGCAAGAGTAAGAGTAGTGTACAGTGTGCACAGCGTACAAAGTAGGTAAAGTAAGGGCAACATGTTTTTAGTTCTATTACTCTTATCTTTCCTTTGTATAGAGGAAAAGGGGGATATCTAGATGTTTACGCACAGAGGTTTGCGCATAAGCATTATGTAACATAGATACGTGATCCTGCTTGTGCGCAATTACTTGTATCTAGGCTGCAACACTGCTGCTGTGTACAGACACTAGTAACTTTTTTTTTTATCTAAAAAGTTACCTTCTATACATGTTACTTCTCTTCTGTCTGTGTAGGTCTATCTAATTATGTTTTGCCTTTACTTTACTTTATTTATTAAGACTTACCTTAGTAATGCTATATATTAAAATAGGCTAGTTATGCTATGTAAATAGCTTTTTTTTTTATCCTTTGCTTTCTAAGCTTTACTATATAATCCCTTAGCTCTTTTCTCTTTTTGTATAGTGCTAGTAGTAACAGATTTTTATAATAAGAAAAATAATTACATATAATATAAAAAAAAAATAAAAAAAAATAAAAAAAAATAAGCTTTATATAAAAGTGTTATTAGTCTAGTTAGTCTAAAGCATCTTTACGCATAAGATCTAGCTAGTCTACAGATGCTTCTATTTAAACAGAGAGGCAGTTAGTTAGGACTAGTAATTAAAAAGCCTAGTTTAGTGTTTTTTTTATATATATATTTACTAAGTTATTTTTACTATTAATCTACTTAATCTTAGTAATTTCCTTTTTCTTATATAATTTATAAAGTAACATAATGTTAATTATAAGTTACTTTTTACTAGTAGTACTTAGCTTAATAAGGTAATTATATAAAAACCTTAAATTTATATAGATTACTACTAGAATTAGTAGTAGTTTAAGTGTTTATATAATTTACTATAAAGTTATACTAAGTGTAATTATATTATTAAACTTTTTAACTATTTTATATAGTTTACTAGTAAAAACACTTCTAGTTACTCTTTTACACTTAGTAAAATTTTAGTATATAATATTACTTAGTATTTTAAAGTAGTTGCTTTACTTTATATAGTCTTTATTACTTAATATAATTAAAAATTCTAGCTATAAGCTAAAGTTTTTATTATTAGTAAATAATTTATTTATAAAAATAAACAGCTTTACATAATTAAGCTATAATAGTAAAAAAGTAAAACTACGCTTACTATTATTTATCTGCTATTAGATTTGTGCGTTAAGTGTGTTAATGTTATTATATAAAAGGTCTATAGTTTATGTAGTAATAAATAAGTTAAATGCTGCCTTTAGTTAACACATAAATGTAATATATACCTCTCTTACACATTGCTTAATATATTATTATGCAGCATTTTTATTTTCTAAGTTAATTATATAAAGGTAGCTTACTTATCTTTTCTAAGTAAAAACTACTATGTTATGTGTAAGTTTAATTCTTTTACTATTAAACTTAATAGGCTGCTTCTTTGCTAGAATAGTTTTACCTTTTATATAGAACTTTACTTTCTATAGTTTTTTTTTTTCTCTTTACACAAAATCTTTTATTATAATACTTAAAGTGTTGTATAAATGCTTCTAGTTATTTCTAAGGCCTATGTTATGCATATAGTGCATATTTACCTAACTTTCTAGGATATTTAGAAAGATGTCTATGTACTAAGTTTTCTAGATATTTAGCTATTAACATAAATTAATAAAGATCTTTATTTTATTTATAAAAATGTTATATAGTTAACTTATATAGTTATTATTTTTTTTTATACTTTTTAAAATTATATAATTTTATCTGCTAAAAGTTTTTCTTTAGTAGTTTTCTTCTAAAGTAGAAGTTTGTACAGGTTGTAATGTAGTATAGATTATGCAGGTGGTATTAGTAGTGCATACACTACTGCAGGCGGTAGTGTGTACAATTAAGGGTGTGGAGCAGGCGTTAGGTAGGGTGGCATGTATTGTTTGTACAGTAATTAGTGTAGTACTAGCTAAGGTGTAGAAGCAAGTAATGCTAGTACATTTAGTGTTAATAGCAGTATTATGTTTAGTCTACTTCTATGTAGAGCCTTATATAGTAATAAAAGTTATATATAAAGCCTTTTTAGTGTAATTACTTTTTTTTATGCTATATTATACAGCTTTTAGGCTTAGGTACTTTTAGTGCCTAGCTATAGTATAATTTTTTTATTTTTTAGCACTTATATAAGCTCTCTTTTAAATGTGTAGCTAAGTGCTAAGAAGTTTTATAGTATTTATTTTTTAAAATTTTTTATATATACACTTAGAAAGGTAGCACTTTTCTAAGTTATTATATATAAATTAGTAATTATATAACTTATATATAATTAAGTTTATAAGCTTATTAAAGCTTTTAACATATTAATCTTATTATTTTAGTACTCTAGGCTAGTCTTATTTTATAGTGTTACCTTTAATATTCTTATATTTTTTATAAGTTATTTATATAATAAAAATTATTTTTTATTTTTTTTATTATTACATAGAGTTATTAGTTACTAATAAGATTTTATTATAATAGTATAGTTAATTACTTTTTTAGTAAATTACATAGGTACTGCTATTATCTAGCTGCTAAGTTATGCAGCTTTAATAGCTTTAGTGTGCGCCTTACACTATTTTCTTTTTACTTTGTATAGTAGCAGAGCTTGCTGTATAATGTAAAGGATTAATGTGCTATTGTCTAGCTACTAGGTTGTGCAGCTTTAGTAGCTTTAGTGTATGTCTTACACTATTTTCTTTTTACTTTATATAGTAGCAAAGCTTACTATATAATGTAAAGAATTAATTTACTATTCTAAAAAATAAGTAACTAAATAAAGTACTTTATAAAGTATAAGTACTCTACTATTACTTTTTTTAAAAAATAAGTAATAAAATAAAGTACTTTATAAAGTGTAAGTACTTTATTATTACTTTTACTAATTTATAGTTAATTAAATTAACTACTAATTAGTGTTAAATAGGCTTTAATAGCTAGCTGCTTATAGTATAAGCACTTAAGTAGTAAGAGTAAAAGTAGTGTATAGTGTGCACAGTGTATAAAGTAGGTAAAGTAAGGGTAATATATTTCTAGTTCTATTACTCTTATCTTTCCTTTATATAGAGGAAAAGGGGGATATCTAGATGTTCGCGCACAGAGGTTCGCGCACGAGCATCATGTGACATAGATACGTGATCCTGCTCGTGCGCGATCGCTTGTATCCAGGCCGCGACGCTGCTGCTGCGTACGGACATAGGGTTTACAACTGCTAGGGCTTATTATATATAAGTAGTAGTAGTAATAAAGTGCACAACTTTATATTAAGGCCTATTATAACTTATTATAAGTTAAAAGGAACTAATTTAGCGCTTTAAAACTCTTCTTAGATATTACTAAAAGTAATTATAGTATTATAAGCTGCTTTAAAGTATAGTAAAAACTTTATCTTTATAATATAAGTAATTTAGTTATGTATAAAGTTTTTAGCTTAGCGCTTATACACCTTTTTTAAAAAAGTAAAATAACCTACATTAAGTAACTATAAAAAGTGTAATAAGTAAAAAAGTATATAAATAGTAATAATTTTATTATTCTTATAGTATTACTAAAAATAAAGTAAGTTATAGCTTTTATAGCTATTAATAACTAGCAGACAGTAGCTACTAACAGTACACTTCTTTATATGCGCGTTAAAGTGCTTTAACTAGTCTAGACTAAGCTAATTAGTAGTCTAGCTACACTTAGAGATTATAATAACTTAATTTTAAAGTAGATTTTTCTTCTTATACTAGTTTAAAAAGTAGTTACTACCTTAGAAAATAATAAAAAGTAAAATAGCCTACTTTTTAGTATTAATGCCTTAGATAGCTATTATCTACTTCTAGTTACCTAGCTAGACTGCTTTTAGCTGTTCTTATTTCTCTAAACTTATAATAACTGCTCTAGTAGATATCTAGCCTATTATAAACCTTATTTTATTAAAGTTATACATGTTATTATTTTAGATACTATACTTAGCTTTAATATTCTTTATAAAGTTAAACTAGCTTTAAATTACTATAAGATTTTTATAAAAAGCTTTTTTATAGTTATACTTACACTTAAACTTTACTTTAAGCTTTAAGTAACACTTAATAAACATATTAAGCTAGTTTATGCTAATATAGCCTATATTATGCTTAGTGTGTAAAGAATTAGCTATATTAGCTATAGCTACTAGCTAGAAGGGAAATTCTTACGCATTTAGCTTAAGTATGTGCTAAATAATTACTTACTCTTTATTATTATCTAGCTTTTATAAGTTAGCTGTATAATTAGCTTAAAAAGGTTGTCTAGTGTGTTAGTTACTTATTATATTTTAAAAGACCCTATAGATAGCTGTAGCGTGTTAGTTAAAAAGTGTTATATTTTATTTAAAAGCCTAGAGTGTAAGCTGCATCTAACATTCCTTTAACATGTTTAAGTAGTGTTGTTAGAAATGCATTAGTGTAGGAAGAGTAGTATAGTAGGGTTTTAGTAAAAGTAAGTGACTTAGGTGTGTAAGCAACTCGCCTATGAAGTACGTTATTGCAATATTATTGCAGTAAGAGGGTTATGTAATCTAACTATCTAGAGTGCTCTAGACAAACTGCTTAGACTTTTAAGCCTTTGCTTTAGTATATAGCTGCTAGAGCGCTCTAATCTGCTAAGGAGTTGTTAAATCTGTATGCTCTTAATATAAGAGTAGTAATTTAAGAGCCTGCTCTGCCTATGTAAGGGTAGGTATTTATATAAAAAGCTTTTTATTATTTAATTTATCTTTAACTAGCTGCTAGCTATATATTATAATTACATTTACTATATTAAAGTTAGATTAAGTAGGCTTATAATTTTTATTAATAAGATTTAGAAAGTTTTTAAAGCTTATAGCGTTTTAAATCCTACCTGCATGCTGCACCTGCTAGTAGAGCTTCTCTAGCTTCTGCTAAGACTGCTTTTTTAAATTAAGCAGGTAGATTAGTTCTTATAAAGGCTAGATTTTAGCTTAGTAGAAGCAGTAATAAATTATATTACTTTAAAAGTTATTATACTAGGCTTAAAAGGCCTAGTATAAGGCATAGTAAAGGTTAACTTAAGTTACTAGATCTACGCTGCGCTTATAGCTAGTAACTATATAGTGTATTTATTACTTTTTATATAAGTGCTTAAACTAACTAATTACACCCTAATTAAGTAGCTAGTAGACACTAGTTAAGTTAGTAGGCAGCTATTAAATGCAGATATTTAGTAGAGGTAGTTTAAAATTAACACTAAGAATATAAGCACTATAGTTGTTTATTAGCAGCAGAATAGACCTAGTCTTTTCTATCTACTAATAAAAGGCCTATAGCTAATCTATTATAATAGTATGTATTATCTACACCTTAAAATTTAACAACTATTAGATGCTAAAAGCCTTAAGGTTAATAGATTATAAAGCATGTAGTCTAGCTACCTTTTTAATAGCTTAAAAAGTAAAGTGCTTACTGCTAGTAAAGTTATAGCAGTATATAATTAATATTTAGTTCTTATCTTTTTTTCTGCTAGGTTAAGCTCTAGTAGAAAGCCCTAACAACAGCGCCTACTACTAATATAGGCCTGTCTTGTCTATATTAAATATATTTTGCTTTGCGTATTCTTTACACAGTGTTTTAATAGCCCTTATCTTCTTTTTAGCCCTAGCTAGCACTAACGCAGCCTTACTCTAGTGTTAATAAAGCTTAATATTATGCTATTGCTTAAAGTTAGTAAGCTAGCTTAAGCTAAACTCTAGTATAAAAAGGTTAGCGTAATTAGGTATCTACAGCTAGATAGCCTTTGCTTTTTTAATAAAAATATTACTAAGGACGTTACTGCTAAAGCTCTTAAGGTGCTACTGCTAGTTAAAAAGAACAGCTTTAAAAATAGGCCACTATGCCTATTATTAACATGTGCAGGTAGTAGCAGAGCTACTGTTAAAGTAGCTATATTGCTTTAAAAGGGACTTTAATACTGTTAACTAATAGATGTAATAGTTATACTTTTACTTAAACTACTTAATTATATTAAGCTGCCTCTAGCTAGGACCCTAACATTAATACTATTAACATAGAGCCTGTAAGGCCGGGATGGCGCTTACGTGTAAGGCCGAGATGGTGCTTATGTGCGACGGGTATATATACTATTCTGTACGCAATAATTAACTGTTGGTTAATTATTCGCACCTTTTTAGTTGTATTAGCGTAGTGGTACAGAGCTCCGTCCTTACAGAGCCTGTTGCTGCTTGTTAGTAATTGCCACATGTAGCATTTTATCTCTTAATATAATAATAATCTAGCTAAAAGCTTGCAATATAGTAGGTATTACAAAATAGAATATTTTAGTAGGAAATTAATTTAGGTTTAAGAAATGTATTGCTATATTAAAATATTGTTTAATCGCGCATCGCGCCATCGAGAGTTGACTGTAGCTCGTCTTGCTACCCCGCACTAGCTTGATATCCATCCCTGGCTCCTCCAAATGTGTAAACCATTCCAGCCTTCACAATTGAGCTTCTTCATTGGCTCCTTCTTTTTCCGCTCCAACCATCACCGTCATCACATCCCTCAACGTCCCAATTTCCTGCTCGCTCAACCCCACAAGTTCCCTAAAATACCCCTCCGGACCACCCCACGTCCTCTGCACTTCCTCGATTAACGCCCACATACTCTCTTCTCGTGCCCCAACCATCCTCTCACATTTTCTTCTCCCTTCTTCCGGACCGTACTCTTCAAATGCTCCTTTCTTCATTAACCTTTCGATATTTATATGTCGGGTTGGTGCAAGGCCTTGCTCCGAGAGCGCGTATTCTTTGCAGATGGATGCGTGTGGGACGTGGAGGAGAAGGAGGAGGAGGGATATGAAGACGCCAGTGCGATTGTTGCCTGTGGTACAGTGCATGAAGATTCCTGGAGCGGGTATGTTAGGTAATGATTCCGATGAGGGAGGGCCGATGGTCGACATGAGCCGGCGCAGAATTTTGCAGAATATCGGAGCGCCGGATGTTAGGATCTCGACAAAAGCTGTCACAATGCCCTAGACGTACACAGCAATTCATCAGCCACGAGCAGAACTCAACTCGCCCCGGTTTACTCGAGAAGGGTTTACTACAGTGGGATGTCGATACATACCTCCGTTCCATCCCCAGCATAAAGCTCATATCTCTGTCTCGCCGCCTCATGCGTATATTCTTCTTCCTTAAACACCGGTGTCCAGACCCTCTCAATCCCATCCATCTCCCTATATCCCCCTGTATTCTCGATTTGTTGCTTACTCCGCAAATCACAATCTGTTCTGATCCCCAGCTCTCGCAATCGTATGACGCCTTCAGCAGTAATCCTGTTGGTGTCAGAACCTCGATACAGAATGGCTTTGCGGACATAGCCGATGATGTTTGATTCGTCGATTGCGGAGGAAATTGGCCAGCCGCCAATGTCCCGGAAGTTTGTGAGACCCGGAACGATGTGGAATGGAAAGAAGGATGGCGGGGAGGGTCGAGGGGTAGTTGTAGGAGGCGGAGCTACTTTTGCAGGCTTTGTGGAAAGCATTTTGGAAGTAGAATTGAAGAAGGAGGAGTTACGATGTGTGATGGGGTTGAAACGAAGGTTATGAGTGGTGTGCTCCTAACGCCATAGCGAAGGCTATGAGCCTGAAGGACGAACAGCTAGAAAAAAAAATTCCAAAATCGAAAGAAAAAGAGCCTTGCCTCCCACATGTTGAATAATAAATCAGCAAGCTCACGACCTGCTGATGTGAAAAGAAGCCAAGTGTATAGCATCCCGAGCTCGCAGTGTGGGTACCAGCGGGGTCCCCACGTTTCTCCTACCCTTGCTTTTTCACGGCTCGCTTGCACATGCAGCTTGGCTGCCGTATCACATGGCTCCCAATCCTTCGCGTAACTAGCTACCCCGAAGGCTTGGAAATGCTGTTCGGGCCAGCAAAGTGGCGCACATGAATCAGAGCTGTCGTACGGAGGGTCATTATCCACCTAATAGTATTAATCATCCCACTTGAAGCTATGTACAAGCAACTCCACAGTAAAGACCGCCAGTTTAATCGTGTACTATCTCAGCGACATTGGTATTAGACATAGTACAAGTTGTACCGATTCACTGTGGGCCTTCTCTGCGATCGTCCATGTCGCTGAGAAGAGGCCTCAGTTGTCAAGCTCGAGTGTCTTTTGGATGAGCGTTCATGATATCGGCATCATCATCTTCGTCAAAATGCTCAGGCTGACTCTCGAGGTCTGTGCGAGACTGGTAGTCAGGATTGAAGAGCGTTTCCATATGCTCGAGGCTTCGGCCACTAGTTTCAGGATAAAAAAAGTCTGTTGGTACTTGAATGAGATATCACTCTAAATTCGCAGTGGGAGGGGACTGACAAATGATGATTGCAGAGACAATATTGAAGCTCATGAAAATAAAATGAGTCTTTGAGCCAATACGTTGCATGCCCACAGGCCAGGTTTGGGAGGCGATAATTGAGCCGATAGAGCTGCCAGATGCGGCAAGATTGAGACCCTTCGCCCTGAAGTTTGTGGGGAAAATCTACTGAAGATTAGAAAATATTGCTAGGGGTCGTAAATGAAATCCAATACCTCGGACCCGTACACCCACGCAGCGGGGCCAAAACCAATGGAGTACCCAAAAGTGTACAAAAATATAAAGATGATGCAAACGTAGTCAGCCGCGTGGTTGGCGTTCTTGGGGTAGGCAAGCGGAAGAGCGCCGTTAATCTGCATGTCTTAGTGAGGAAATCTAGGCAGAGACCAGAAAACATACCAGCAGCGCCATGCTCATCACGAAGCACGCAGCTATCAGGGTGAACCTTCGTCCAAGCCTGTCCACCAAGTAGGAGTCGATAATCGTGCATCCGATTTTCAAAGTACTCTCAATACCTCCAATCATCAGAGTTAGCTTTCGCTCGATGCCAAGGCTGCCGAAGATATCTGGAAGGTAGTATTTCATGGACGTGTTGCCACACATCTGTGCCATAAATTGCAATAAAGCAGCACGCCAGAAGCGGTTGAACAACGGTCGGTTAGTGAAGAGAACAGTCCAGGATTGGCTAGTCGCGATCTTGCGTCGCTCGACGTCCTTCTCGATCTCGCTCAACTCGTCGACGACCAATGCGTCCGAAGGATCAGATGCGCGGAGCCAGGCTAAGTTCTTCTTTGCCTCTTCGTTGCGGCCCTGTTCTACGAGCCAGCGTGGTCTAGTTTTGGTTAATCTTGCCAAAAAGTAGAAGAGGGAGGTATATATACGTCTCTGGACACAGCCAAATCCCCACCAGGAAGATGAATTCAGGAATGAATTGAATTGCCATAGAGAAGCGCCAGCCGTAATAGTTTCCGCGCTTCGATTCCCAATGGCTGAATCCAAACCCGACCCTACAACGCATGAGCTGATTTTTGTAAGCCGATCGTAGGCGTTGAACATACCAGAATGCAACAGCAAGACCAGCAACCAAACCAATATGATTGATAACGACATAGCGGCCACGATGCTTCGCTGGGGATATCTCGCTGTAGAATCTCGTCAGCATAAATCTTATGCCAGGGGAGGTGTTCAACCTTTGATACAAGGGAACCGCGGTGGATACAATTGCCAGACCAAACCCACAGATAATGCGCCCAGCTATCATCATGCCTAGAGCACCTGGTCCTTTTGCTCCAGTCTGAATTGCGGCACCCACACCCGTGATGAGGACACCGGAAGCGGCTGCGACTCTGCGACCGAATCTGTCCGCCAATGGATGGGAAACAAAGATATAACTGAGCCATGTACCAAGGTAGTATATGGAGGTAATTAAGCCAGTTGTGGCTTTAGTGGGCTTGTGTAGGGCTTTCTTGAAACCTGGGTGGACGTATATTGACGCCATCACTCCGATGTTGTACCTGAATGCACCGAGTTAGCTAATCATTAATGCAACTAAAGCATACAACATACCCCCATGCCAGCGAGGCCAGGGCAAAGAATACACAGATTGCCAAAAGTCGCAGAGTGGCCTTGAGAGGCACAGGCCTGCTTGATGCGGCATGTATGTGTGTGTGCGTGTGCGTGTGTGCCATAACGGCAACTCAACTACAGTACTGGAGATGGAGGTTCAAATATTATGCTGAGACAGAGAAATGGTGAAATCGGATCAATGCGCGGTGATCTTTGGGATTTAAGCTGCAGCAAAACCCTTGCACCTTCCGTTCATGGTGGCGCTTCCGCTCTTCGCTCTCCCCCACGTTTTGTGGTTAGTTCATAGGAAGCATTACAGGCCCTGGAAAACCGGCAAGGGCTCACATGATCTCAATGCATGGTTTCGGTGAGGGAATTGGGGTGGTAGTTGTTTGAATGGTCAACCTTTGCTATTCCCGGAGTAGTGCCACCCGAGCTTTGGGAAGCGATCCTCGCGAATAGTGTGGGCTTTTGCACTAACGCAGCGGAAGACTAATTTGGGCCCGGGACGTGGCTTGGAAGCTTTGAGGTTAGTGATAAATATCAGGCGGTAAAAGAATTGTACCCTCACCATTCCACCAAAGAACGAATTCAGCTTCAGCGATGACCTTCTCAAGCGGGCTTTGTGTAACGTTGAATCTTGTCCGGCTTTACGGCGTAGATTTACGTTTCTAACATGCTAAGCCATGCCATTTAGGTGAGTTGTCCAGGGATCATCAGGTGAGGTCGCACATCGCGGCAATGCATTCAGTCAATATTGACCAGACCACCGGGAGAAGTGCAGGAAAAAACGGCAATGCGAAGATCGATGCAGAGAAGCTCATGGCGCTGACAGAAAAGCAAAAAGAGTGGCTGGAGGAAAAGAAGTTGATAGGACAATGAGCTGTAGTTTCCACGGAAATTATGTTTATCCGAACACCGTAGCACGAAATTCCTTTCACCCCGCACTTTTCCCTGATAGATGGGTTTTACCCCAACCATCAACATAGATTGAAATGATCATCGTCTGTTACACTGTGCGATCATATCTCGAATGCAAAAGCAACAACTCATCCAGCCACTTCTGCATCTATGTTCCCGTCGGCTCTAGAAAGGACACCGTTAAGCGGGAACCAGATGTCAAAAGACGAGACACGATGGTCAGGCGATCGAAACCAACTTCATCCTATCTAGCCCTAATACGGAGTTATCAGCAGTCATGGCCCGAAGGGCCACCCATGCATCTCTCGCGCCGTGATGGCTAAATGCAATCTGCCGAGCAATCAAAACCGTGGCGGAGGAGGTGATGGCTGAGGCAGCAAGCGAATCAGGTCGAGCAGCACTCGAAACGCCAGACCAATCCCATCCCCTGCATCATTTCGATTTCGATCTGTTTGTATCCCGGTCCTTTCCATCTCAATATACACTTTAAGGCTCCTCATTTACTTCTAGAAGGAAAACTGGAGCATCAAGGTACTTGAAGAATGTATCTTCTCTATTTGTCGCAAACAGCCGCCGTGCCGGCCATACATATATAATATCATTTAGACGATGCGATCCGGGTTCATTCGGGCTCAGGAGAGCCTCAAAAGATCCTGCTGCGCTGATGTTCTTGAGTTATTCTTCCTTTCGATTTCTACGTCGGGCTTTCCTCACGGACGTTATTTGAATCGTTTCAGCCCATGAAAACATCCTGAGCTGAGCAGCGTATCAACCTGACCTGATTGCATGCTTTGAGTAGCCAGATTCGGAATCGAATTATTCAATGACAGCTACTACTAACCAAAGATAATGCGCAAAGGAGATGGGGAAGAGGGGGAGAGGTTGCTTGAAGGTACTTTCCTCTGGCACCAGGCCTCACCTCAGGAATTCTGACAACCTTAGTGCCCCTCGATGAAGAGAAGTCCACAGCTATCGAACCACTCCAGGAGAAGGTTACATGGAAAAGTCTTCCGCACAAAAAACAGCTTTTGCTCCTCGCATTATGTCGTCTTTCGACTCCACTGTCGAATGCATGCCTCCTCCCGTACCTCTATTACCTCGTCAAGTCCATTCTTTCAGATCCCAATCACGCATCCGCCCCCCAGGAGATCTCACGCTTGACCGGTCTTTTGGCCGCTGCCTTCCCACTCGGCCAGATGTCAACTAGCATGCTTTGGGGTCGTGTCTCAGACTCTTATGGGCGCAAGCCAACCATTCTCATTGGCCTCATGGTCAGCGTCATCGCCAATCTCTCTTTCGGCTTCTCGAGAACGATTGGGATGTTATTGTTCTGGAGAGTACTCGCAGGCATGGCGAACGGCATACTTGGAGTGATGAGGACGATGACTGCTGAAATTGTTAAGGAACGGAGATACCATGCCAGAGCTTTTTTGGCACCGCCTCTGATCTTCAACTCGGGACGTGTGGCGGCGTTGGCAATTGGAGGGTGTTTAGCTGATCCAGTAGACAACTTGCCCATCTTGTTCGGTCCCACCGGCTTCTTCAACTTCTCAGGGAACCCTAAAGGCGTCGATTGGGCCGTGAGGTATCCATATGCTTTGCCCGCAATTTTTAACGGTACCATCCTCAGCTTTTGCCTCGTTTTAGCATCTTTCTGGCTTCGGGAAAGCCTGCCGACCAAGGAGAAAGAGTGGGACCTTGGTATTGTCATCGGCAAGTCTATCTCAGGATTTGTGAGAAAGACGATCTTGCGAAGATCTGCACCCGAATACGCGCCGCTCCAAATAGAGGAAGCAGAATTATTCGAGACTAACGCCCCGATTGGGGAGGCCTCTAATTCTGGCTCTTCGACGCCCATAACGCGTAAATCCTATCGACCTCCTTTTCGCGAGATCTGGACCCGCGATTTACTAAAGACCTTGTTTGCTTTCGGCCTCTTACCACTCCACAACTCTACTTTCCTGCACATCTTCCCGGTATTCTTAAGCATGCCGAGCTCCACTAACGAGCATACTACATTCCTTAAATTCACCGGCGGTCTTGGACTGGCTTCTCCGACCGTAGGTCTCTACCTTGCGACATTTGGGATTGGCGGGATTCTGATTCAACTTTTCGTCTACCCTCGAATCCACAAACGCTTTGGTACCATAGGGGCATTCCGGATTGCAAATTCCATCTTTCCATTCGCCTATATTTTCGCGCCTTATCTTGCCTTGCTCTCCGGAAATGCCAAAGTAAAGTGGCCGGCGATGGCAGGTGTCCTTTTCGCCCAGGTTATGGCGAGAACGATGGCAATCCCCAGTACTGTCATTCTTCTCACAGAAGCGGCTCCACGGAAGAGTGTTCTGGGCACAGTTCATGGAGCTGGTAACACTATCAGCGCTCTTGCAAGTGCTGGTGGGCCTGTTATCGGAGGATTACTGTTAGCTCGTGGAATCGATGTTGGCGCTGTCGGAATTGTGTGGTGGGCCTGGTTATGCTTGATCGCGCTATTCGCTTTTGGGTGGAGTTTTTTTCTGAGAAATAACCATGAGGAAAGAATAGACGCGGAAATGGAGTAGGTGCCAGGCAATAGTATGAGTGTTAAGAAACGGTTTTTAGAAACCTGCGAGCAACATTTAGGAAGAAATATACACCACTAAGTGTTGAGAATATCAGCTATGTATAGGTTACTTCCAGAATTCCACGTAATAGCTCCTCGCAACTTCCCTCGAGGCTTCTTGTCCCATAGTGCTATGGAACCCCCGGGGAGCCTTTTCCTGGCCTCTCCTTTGTTTCTCCCTATAGTCGCTCTCTGTCGCTAACCCATTCATTAGGCATGTCGTACTCCTTCTAAGACACTAACCCGACACATAGCATGTACTGCAACACATCTTAATCACCAACGGTCGCTTCCATCAACGAAGCATTGTTTCAGCATACCAGATGCAAAGATTGTATATCGTCATTTTCCTACACTAACCACACCTCTTAAAACACACCCACATCCCCAAAGCCCAAGATGCCATATCCCAAACCCTCTGCCTCATCTCCATCGCTCTCTTCTCCCCCTATACATCTGATTCGTCGACATCTACCCCCTCGCCAACCACGCCTTCTGCATCACGGCTGCAACCTGCCTCCTCCGAATCTTTGATAATAACCACTTCCAGAAAGGCCTCGCAACCCGCATCCTCACACGCTATGGTGCTGGGTTGTGAGTCTCATGGCTGAATACGGGACCTACGAGTCTTGGAAGTGGCAACGGTTGATGATTGCTTATGCTTTGGGATTGATGTTAAGGTAAGCGGCATTCAGAACTTTGAAGCGTATGTAGTTGAGTTATAAAGTAAGCTAATTTGCGCATAGAAATACCTCACGCTGCTTCGCGTGGAGAGTCCCTAGGCTAATATTTGATCGTTCCTACCGCTCTCGGTTTCGGTGTTGCTAGCTTACCGACCATGCCATGTATGGCTGGTGCGCGCTTAGCTTTTCGCTGCTGTTTGGATCCACCCTTGCTGCAAATATACAACATCTAGCTATTGTCGCTATTAGTTAGGTTGTGGAGTTATGTTCAGAATCGAGAGGACGCCGGAATTGAGAAGGACAAGGTTAAGGTTGTGAACGGCATGAATAGCAAGGTTAAGGACTCAGATGTCAAAGATTATACAGTCAATGGTGGGGAGCTCAAAGTCAATGGGGTAGGGAAACGGTTTTGCAAGATATCAAATGATTGAGCAAATATGTGGCATGCGCTAAAGGCGCGAACCTCCTCGGTTACTCTCAAAGAGCAGTGGGGGACCGTTTTGGAGTAGCTTAGGTACGTGAAGGCAAGGAATGCCGACGGACTGCCATCGCGCCTCCAATCGTTTTCGGAATGTGTAGTAGGGGATGCAGCTTAGAGTTGAATGCAACCCACTTGCTCTCACTAGTACCAGAGTGTACCAGACGACCCAGCACAAAGTTTTATGCCTCTCTGTCGACATAATGCTGACCATCCCGGTCAAGCCGCAACTTCTCTTCTCTGGAGCGCAAGTACGACTTCCCAATCATGTCTTGTGCCTATTTTGGAGCTCTTATTAATCCCCGGAAAGGGCAATTCAGGGAGAGCCTTACCTCTATTCACTATTGCAACCTCAAACCATGCCCACAACAATAACAACAACAGGAAGAAGTCAATGCCGATGATGCAGGCCATAAAACGCCAACTGACCGCCTCTTCCTTGTTCCAGCTTTTGATAAATGGGAGCGGAGATAAGGGACAGACCATGACCGAGGCTATGAGTGGTAGAAGGAGCTTCGCCACACTAATACCTATTCTGCGCACCGCAAAGTCCATTTTCAAGGTCCTGAAAAACCAAGATGTTATCACGTATAGCCCCTCCCCAAGCAGTGCCTTCATATATATATTGTAAGCAGGGAGACTAAGATGCAACGCATAACCTAAACTTATGTAAACCTCGCGTGTAGCTCCTCTCCCATTCATATGGCATCAAAGAGCGAAGCCTGTGCCATATCAGAAAATCCGTCGAGTGGATCTTGTATATTTCAAAAGACTGAGCACAATATTGATACTGACGTAGGACGAGAGAACATTGGGCATTCCCACAGGAGAGACGCGCATGTAGATCTAGATGATGAGTTAGAACAGCAGTCTATCCTCGCACGGATGTTAGCTGTGATTTGTGAAGAATACGACGAAGGAAATATCATATATATAGAGCAAGTATCTGGAGGTGAAAGTTTCTACATAAAGCATCGTTAATCTTAACGTCCCTTGCATAGAGAGGGATGCTTAAGGTCAGAGCGATCAGATTAAGCCCAACTTCTTGATTAAGAGAATGAGTAATCTGCACGTCGATCTGACATTTATGTGCTGACTTAGTATCTACACCACCATTTTACAGGTCCCACTCAGTCAGCGCAAAGTCAGAAAGATTGAACGAGCCTTTCTCCATCTCATCTATGCCTACCACGACAGGACCCACCCCTTGTCCAACAGAGCTTTGGCTCAGATCCAACGGCTCCGTGAGTCTCGCATGGGCTGATCTCCAGGACCTCGGGTCCACAGACCTAGACATGTTCGCTTCATACTTAACTCGAATCGAGAATTTCCCGTCCGTCTCAACGATAAGAGCTGCTCGAAAGGGGTTCGGAACTCCCTCTCGAGTCACATCGTTCTCGCTGAGACGCCACATCACCGTCGAATCCTCGAGCACTGAAAAGATCCGTGCCTTCTTGATCTCAGTACGTTCCGTACGCCTCTCGTACCCTGTGTCTAGACCTGCTGTTGCACCGCCACCAGAACCGCCCACTTGACTGCCGAACTTAGACGTCTGTTCGACCGGTAGCGCACCAGCTTTACCCTCCCATGAATGGGGCTGGTAGGTGATAATCGAGGACCCAGCTCCTCGCACGATCTTGAGCTCGATTTCAATATATTTGAAGCGGGTTTGATAGGTGGGAATAAAGTCGAATTGGACAACGACAAGACATGCCGGTTTTCCATCGAATTTTCCGTAGCGTATGTGGGTTGCTGTCATGGTGACTTTGCTCGCGCGAATGAGGTCGACACTGAAGGGCTGCGCGTCACGCTCCGCTAGTTCGGTGTCAGGCTCGAAGAAGAGTTCAATAGGCGTTATAAGATCCGCCATTGTGAGTACAAGAGGGTAATTCCCTCAGGCAAATGGGAGATGGGTACGTAAAGATAGGCTAGCACACAGGATTACTTTTGGGCACCTATCAAAGGAAATCTACGTAATTATAGAGTAAGAATCATGTTAAGATATACTGGATGGACGTTTCAGACAATGGCGGGACTTGGAAAGTGGGGCAGGGGCTTGTCAAGATTCCACCTGCAAGGTTGGCTGCCTGGATTGCCAAGCTGCAACCCTTGGCAGAACACGTCAGAATGCGACTTGCTTCTGCTGAATCTTCCTGTCTGCCATATCTGTCAGTCTAGAGATTGATAAATAGCAATTAGTCGGAGATATTTTCGGAAAAGATTGTCTCCAATTAATTCCCGTGGCTTAATTTTCATCATGGAAGACACCGAGAGCCAAATACTACCCACACTGTTAGACGCAATCGACATTACCTGTACTATCGAGAATGAATATGTTCATCAAGATATCCAATGCGATATCTGCAGGAATGTATGCTCACGACTCTTTTTCTGGACTATTTTCGTGTGGTGTTGTTCCTTGCTAACAAATCTTCTGACAGCCTGTCATCGGCGTGCGGTTCCGCTGTTCCAAATGCGAAGACTTCGACCTATGCTCGCAATGCCAATCTAACGGAACCAGCGATGAACATGATCTGACGCATTCGTTCTATCGGATCCACTATCGTCGCCTATCTCTTCCGCCAGCAAATGGTGAGGACCTTGCACTGCTTCAGAGATTCGAGCAGGGTACCACCAGCCAGTCCTTTTATTTACATTATCCCTGGTTCTTCAGCCCCCTGATCTTCGAACAGCTTATTTCAAGAACGCGAAATGAAGATGAATCTCGCAACTTGTTGACGCAGCTTGAAAGATCTCTAGATGATGTCCAGTTACAGGTTGCCTTAGATGGTGTCATTCGACTCCTCGCCCCAGAGGACTGGAACTGGCGCCAAGTACAAGACGGCGTCAAACCTGTTCTTGAGCTTCAACTTGTGCGAGCAGAGTATTCTGGTTGGTTTCATCCGTTATACCTTGCCCTGAAAGGCCAACAAGTCGTTGCACAAAGTGTTCAGAATGCCGATTCAACGAACGTTCTAATACTTAGAAAGCAACTTTTTACTACTGATCTTGATAGCACTTCTACCAAAAAATGCAAAGATGCCATGAATGCGCACCTGGCTGCTAGATGTAACAGTGGTGGTGCTATAGAGGTGCCAATATCTACAGATAAAATCTCAGAGTCCGCAAGATATATCGAGATGCTGTCGAAGGGTTTCGATGTAAGACTCCATCTAGCTTATGAGACAATTATTTTAATTCGCAAATACTATAGCTTAGTTCATCCTCGCTCCCCATATTTAGAGAAGTGGAAGCTCTGCTGAGGCGTCGGAAACCGGGTTCTCCAAATGTTGATGTGTGACCCCAAGATAGGACATGGAAGTTTGTCGACTTACAGGAACTTAGTGGTCTCTGTCGGAGAGCATGCAAAGATGGCAAAAGTACACGTCAACGTACAAGCGACTCCTAACCCGAATGGTGAGTGTCTCTATCACTTGGCATATTCGCTGAGATGAATGATTCATATTCCATAATCTAGGAGCAGTATTTTGGTCAATGTCGAGGTGGTGTCAAAAATATAGTGAACAGCTCTTCTGACTATGTTCCATGGCCTGAATCTGCTGATACCCTTTTGGCCTCATTTACACGCCTCACCTCATGTAGAGATTTCAAAACGGCGGCAGACATAATTCCAGAGCTAGACCATCTCAACCCCTTTCACATGTTCAGAATGATATGCTTCTACGAACTTCGTGGAGCTGTCTCAGAAGCATATCGTGTCGCACACTCCGCAGTCGAATTTATCCAGGGTCAAGCCAAAGCACAAGGTCCAGAGTACTTCGTATTTCGCGATCTATTCAAGCTGTGTGAAGTCTATTTTCGCTGCTTTACGCAGGGACAGTGGGTAGATGCGCTGTTAAGGGCAGTTACTACCTTAGAGCAGCTTGCCTCACCATCCGAATTACATTTGACGCGCGTAAATGTGAGTCCTCCCACTGATAGTGATGATAAACTCTGCTCACTAGTAGAGCCTGATACAGTGTATTCTTGAGCTATACTGCTTTAAGATATTCTTATTAGCAACTAGGGACAGAAACAATATTTTACAGTCTGGCTTTGTGTCAAACCTTGCGACACGACTTCGCCATCTTCGACGCGCCTTGGCAAGAACTGGAGCTCATGATCTAGCATCATATGTCCTGGACATGGAGCTACAAACTCAGAAAGAAGAAGAAATAATCTTTGAACTAGAGAGAACAGAATACCTCCATCACCGGAGAATATTCCTCCCACAAACAAAACCTGCCATAGAGAACCTCGAAGACTTCTCGTCCATGCTGGCTAAATGTGAAGGTAGTGAAGGTCTCAGCGGAAGTCAAATCGCCGGGATTGAAGGCTCTGCTAGACTTCTTTTGGGCTATGCTTTGGCAGAAAATGAGCTGGACGATCCAGACAGCGACACTATGAGGGACAATCTTAGTCGAGCCTGGCAACTATTTGGATTGTGTGGCTCATCGCTTGGTCAGGCCGAGGCGGTACTCCTAAGCTTACGATATAATATAAGTCTCGATATTGCAGAACTACCGGCCTGGGGCGATATTGAGACTCGCTTCTGGGCCCAGGGATATTTTAAGGGGCTTGTCAAGTTTTACGAGTTCAAAGCAGCCGTTGGACTCAACAAGTCTGATAACATTCTCTCAAGATCATTGCTCCCGACAGGACCACATTTATACCAGCAGCTTCTTCCGATAGCTAAGGAGGCGGGCGATGAACTCTTGTTCAGGACTTGCCAAATTCGTTCGATGCGCAACTGGATCGAAGGGCCAACTTTTGTCATGCTTTGTGAGAACATTTTTCACCCCAGCGAAGGACTTCTCAGCGACCAGCTGTTCCTTGAAGGTTCGAAACTTCTCAGCCAAATCTACGAAATCAATAACAACTTCGCCGAGTCATCCGCATTTGCACTCCTGCACCTACGAATTGCTCACGCCCGTCATGACCCGATGCTCTTAGACTACGCAACAATGTTACACTTCCGGTGCGCTGGGAATATGGTGTCGACAATAGCCGATGAAGATCGCATCTACGAAATTGCGAGCCTTGCTTTTTCCTTCGACAGGGTAATCGCTCGGCTGTGTCAGTCAGCTTTGGCACAGATAGAGGCGTCAGAGTTTACCATCTCGGCCGGGAGTCTTCCTATCGAGTCACTTCTTTGGCCAGCACAACTTGTTCGGCATATTGTAGAGGATGATGGCGACCAAATCATGTCGCCGCAGGTGATCTTGACTGTGTACAGGGCCCTAAAACTTGCCGTCGACCTATTACTTATACTACCCTGCGAGTTTCAAGGGCTCTTCTTCTCAGAAGCCTGTCAAGCTCTTGGTACCACTGCCGAGATGCTAGCTAACCCAATACTTTCACTACTTAGTTACGACTTGGGTCAATTACGAGCTGCTGGATCCGACGGGTACACACAAGCCGTTTTGCGGCTAAAGATTGGACGACGCATGACATCGTGGATCTACCAAGATAGGCCAAGTTTTATGGAACTCCAAGATATCGCGTTTGCCTACCTGAACCAAGCCGTCGACTTCTTTTGGGGCGAAGGATCGCGCCAGTCTTCTTATAAGAATGGCCTAGAAGCCAGCCTGGTTCTTACCCGGGCTCACCTGAGAGAAGTTCAGAGTCTGATTGAAGAACTTGACTGGGGTGAAGGCATAGAGGGGAAAGAGAACATAACAGACAATCAGCAAGCAAACCAACGGCGGTTACTTTACCACGTTGAAGCAGGCCTGTCTCCCGTTCGGAAAGCCATTGCTGGAAAGTGAGTAGATTTTGCCACAGTCTTGAATAATTATCCACCATTTGTAATTGACCATGTACAGTCTAGCTCTTCGTCGAAGGCTTGGAGATTTACCGGCCATGCAGGCTTTAGAAAACAGTAGACTCTTCTACTTCGGCGATATGGAAGAGCTCTATTGGAATGAGATGGGCCTTGAGATGGATAAGTCGCGACTGACAGGGGATCCGGGACCATTATTAATGGCAATCCAAAAATGGAAAGCAGTCTCGCTCCGAGATACCATCTCTCGACGACTTGAACGTGGAGTGCGAGCTCCGGACTTGGTCACTTTTGGAGGAGCCGGATCGAGAGTCCCTAGTATCCCAACTGTGTTGGATATAGGAGACGAGCCGCCTGACTTTCAGGAAGAGTCAGTCTGGACTATGGCTGAAATCGCCGAAGCGCATTTCGAGGAAGGGCAGAGTGTCATATTCGTTGATTGGACGCGATATTATGATACCTTATTCATTGTCGCCTATAACGGGACTGAAGGTCGGATAAAAAAAGGTGTCGTAGAGATGGATTACCACATGATCGAAAAGTGGGTTTACAGTGAGTTGGGAGTATCTTCCCTTCACCAAGGCCAAACAGACCGAAGGCGGTTACACAAAGTCACGCGGTTGAAAACTCTAACACCAATTCTCGAGAAGTTGGAAGGATTTGCAAAGCCTAAGGACTTGCTCGTTCTCTGTCCCAGTGGGATTCTCCATGCAGTTCCATTGCAGGCCATCCCTTTCGGCCCCATGGGTAAGCCTCTGATCGCCTCAAATCCAGTGGTTTTCTGTCCGAGTCTTTCATTACTCCAGACTTGTGTCAACAGTGTCACAAATTCTGCGGTACTTAACAGCGTCCCCACAGCCGCATTCACCCGACTTGGTCCAGGTGACACCAAGGAAGAATCGCGCATGTATGCAACAGCGCAGGACGGGCTGGCCGACAAATTGCTCCAGACGAGTTTTGCGAGTGGGAACGAAGTCACCCGCGATGTTTTCATGAGTCGGTCTCGAGGGGTTAGGCTCTTGCATTACCACGGACATGCATATCTAGAAGCAGCTCAGCGTCGAGACCGAGCATTGCAGCTAGAACCTCGACTTGCTACCGCAGGCTTGCCCTGGGACGATGGCCTATTGAGCGTGATGGAAATCTTCGACCTGCAGCTAGACTCAGCAGTGGTAGTCCTCCTAGCGTGCGCATCTGGCGAGGACGATGTCGCGCCGAACGATGATCCCCTGGGACTGCTTTCGGCGTTTCTGTGTGCTGGTGCTACCAGCGTAATTGCCACCCGATGGCCCACGCAGACATCTGACGCCAGAGAATTTGCTAAAAGTTTCTACAAAAGGGTGTTTAGCAGCAGGAAAGACGGCATTGTCAACCTCGCTGTTGCAGTTCAGGCAGCTGTTCTTGAACTGTGGGAGGACTGGGATGAGGATGATCCCTACCACTGGGCGCAGTTCCAGCTTCGTAAGTTAAAGGGGAGCGAGGATTGCGAATTTCGTAGGTCTAACTGCGTACAGATGGATCTTGGTTCGGAAAAATCTAGGGATGATGGCATAGTAAGCGGCTGGAAGAAAACACTTAAACCGTTCGCGTTATCGACGACCGTCATCCACTTCCTGTTCGATGTTGACTCGGTGCTAGTATCTTGAGGAATAACATTTCCCTTGATGTGATAAAATACATGAGTTCCGCTCGATCTAGTGTCCGTTCTCCAAATGTCCCTGGAGCTTATCCTTGCGATAGAACTCCTTTAGGCAGTTCGTCTTCGGACAGACATACTCTCTTACACCATCATGTACCCTTGCATGACGATCACGGTCGGCGCGTCGGTTGAATGTACTACCGCATTGCGGGTAATGACAAGCAAAACGAGGTTGTGATGAGGAAGTATCAAGGGAAGACAGAGAGGGTTCTGGACTAGAAACCGGTAGCTCCTCTGGTGTAGAGATAGGGGTGACACTGGTACAGATCAATAACATGCGGTATCCAAGGTTGGAGTCAGTATGAACATACAGAGGGGTGAGTCTATTCAAGTCTACAACCATGTCATCACCCAAGATATTAGCATCCCAGATAAATTCTAAATGCGATCTTGGTTCATCGAAAGCATTCATATTAAATAAGGAGCTACTTTTAGAACGCAGTTTAGTATATACTGTGCCTCAATTCGCCTCATGTGCACTTACTCGACGTGGTTTGTTAGTTCAAGTGGTATCGCCGTGGGTGGATCGACCTCATTGAATGGGTGTAGATAGTCTTGTGAAAGGCCCTCATAACCAGAAGTCAAATTGGGTGTGACGAGGCTGGAAGTGGGTTGATGCCATCTATGAGTGGGTCCATTGGTCGAATGGTGTGTACTTGAAGAGCTAATATTGTATGGTATTCCACCACTATTATCGGTCTGTTCGTAGTCCACATATTCACCAAATCCCAGAGTTAGGTATGATGCTTGGATGCAACCTGGACCAGGATACTGGGAGACTGCATTCGCTGAAAGCCTGGATGATGGTGGGAATGTGCTAACATGGTGTTGACAAGAGTTTTGATCGGCTTCCTGCGTGTCGGCGATATCGAGGTTACCCACGGACTGGTTAAAGCACTGGAGGGTCGCATTTACTAAAGGCCTGGGTGATGGTTGGGATACCCTAATAGGATATAGGCTCAGGGCCTGATTGGCATCGTTTGTGGCGACATCGAAGTTGTCAGCGGTTGGATAGTATTGCCCTCCGAAAGCAATACCCCAGAGCTCAGAATTTGTCTCGTACTCCTAGAAATATGCGGTGAGTTAAAGGGAGATACTAAGGGAAGGATCACAAGCACAAGTCCACTCACAGGTGCCATGGAAATAACTGCTACCATGTGTTTGGACAACAGGAGCAGTTCCCGGCACGAGTGACAGCATTTTCGCTTTATATGGGGGAAGAATTGAGGCGATATTTCGACGAAAGTCACAAAATTGCCCGTCTAAGTATCGATTTATATAAAATTGAGAAGCTAATGCGCACGGGTAGAGCTTCATCCTTGCCACAGCCTGTATGTCCACTTGGAGTCTGGAAAAGTGTCATCCGCAGGGCGCGGCGACTCCTTCAGCGCCCCTTTCCCGCCTTGGATCCCTACTCGGGGTGCGGTAGAGCAAACGTGTTCCGCCGCGTCTGGTTATTTGATGTGAAAAGAATGAGGCTCGGGGCGGAGCAACGCCATCAGCGCCCCTTCTCCGCTACGAATCCATGCTCGCTGGCGGTAGAGCAGACGTGTTCCACCGTGTCTGGTCATTCGGCTTTGCTTCTAGGCGAATTTCATGACGAAATTCGAGCTTTACAGCTCACAGCCCCAACATCTTGGAAAAAGCATTCGCCAAGGATGGAAATAACGCCCCGGGATTACGCCCCTCGAGAAAGGCGCAAGGCTGAGGTGGACCAAAACCGCACTCAGAGCAATACCACGTCCCTTCCTAGCTGTGAGCTTTACGGTGGTGTTGATTGCCAAAGCAAAATGCGACAATCGCGCTGTTCGCCGGTGGGAAGTGACAAGTGACAGGGATGCAAGTAGGACAAGTGGCGGCTATCCTCGTAGAGCAGAGAAACATGTGACTAGAATAAATGTGCAGACCTCCCTCAGGGTTCAATCTGCAAAATACGCTGCAGTTACAAAGGATGATGTAAAGAACCACTGGCTCTATCTTTAGCTAGGTTGTTATGTTGTGCGTACGGTAACTGTATGCCTGGCGGTGGTGCAGCGGGAAAGTTTTGTACTGTTCTGGAGCCTCTAGGGCAGCCGCTATACATAGAGAGGTACAGACACTAGTAGGTAGTGGCTTGGCGTGGTTACAGTAACAGCTATAGAGAAGGTGCAGTGACGTATTTGAGAAGCGTGACAGGTCGTTACTCTGGCCGAGCACATATGGTCAAAACGTCCAATTACAGTAAAATAAACAAGAAACCACAACTTATGGAAGAACCCCGTGGACACGGGGGGTTCCACGTACCTGAACGCTAAAGCGGCAAACAATTTAAATTCGATATAAAGCAAACCGACCCAAGTCAGGCAAGACATACGAGGGTCTTCAGACTAAAGTAGCTATTGTCAGGCTCATGTTTACAGCAGCTGATATTCTATTCCGCTTCTTAGACCTGCTAGGCGTGATCTGTAATAGAGTCTAAGATATCCTTACCAAAAAAATCTAGAACTCCGACTTTAAGAGATTTAATTGAATTCTTGCCCTTACAACTTTGGCAAGTGGCGCTACTGTGCGGAATCTTGCGGGTGGAGACATGTCCCGACGCTACCAGCGGCTCGATTGCTGGGAAGGATGGAAGGCCCCTACTTGGGATCCAATCGATGACAGCTACAACATTCGGGGGGCCACAAGCTGCTTCATTCTCATAGCTATGCGTGGAGTCTTAGTCTAGGAAGTATTCGCCAAGTCTTTTCCCTGATCAGGACTTCCAACGGGCCGTACTACGGTCCGTACAAAGTGAACCGTAACGGTCACGTGTTCAGTACGAACATACCAACTTCGTGAGCCGTACTGTACATCTAATGATGCCCTAGGTACGGTACGTAGTACAGATTGTATTACCCTTTTAGGAAGTTTATATAGTGATTTAGAAAGAGTAGAAGGGCTAGTAAGCAGCAGGTCTACAGGAAGCGTTTATGGGGTTTCTAAGTTTCTAAGGTTCTAATTAACTAAAAGTTTTAAGCAGACGCTTAAATCTTTTTTTAAGTGTTTTAATCTATCTACTTGCAGTCTGTTGTCTTAGAAATGCCTATTACTAACTATTTTCTATTGCAGAGTTATCTATCTACGCACTTTACTGCCTTACAGGCCTTATCTAGTTAATAGATACTAGCCTTACGAGCTGTAGCAGTAGATGGCTATATTATCTAACCCCTAATAAGAGAGCAAAGGTTAAAGTTAATAGAGAGCACTTACCTAATATTGTACAGCTACTGCAGCACCTATAGAAGGCACCTAGAGGAGAATTAGTTATTTTATAGTTAATTAGACCTTATTTCTATGTCTTTAGAGACCTATAGTCTAGGCTGTGACAGTTACTACACGTACACCTACCCCTCCTCCTTCCTGTCGTACGAACGTACTCAAAACTTCACTCGTACAGGCCTCAAAATCGCCCAATCGTATAGTAATACGCCTCGTTGGAAGCCCTGTCCCTGATACATGGTGACTATGGAAACAACTAGGAAATTGCTAACGGAATTGAAAAGACACCCGGATGAGCAGAAACAATTTCAGAGGCCACTTTAGAACGTCAAGTAGTTGAAGCTATAGTCCGCAAGGATGTTCTGAACAGCATGTGGGGGAACTAATCGCCAGCAAATGGCATGGCCATGTCGTTTCCACGCCCAGGACCGGAATAACGTGCGTCAAAGGCTGAAGATCCTGATATTGGGATAATATCTCAAATGAGTCGGAATCGGGATCACTGGGAGTGGGGAGTGGAATGTACGGCGCAGGTTTCTGTATTCAATGAGGTCACTGTAAGTTGTGTGGGGGAATGCTGTGAAAAGAGAGGTACATTGATGTATTCGAGGAGTGTAACAGGGCGAGCAGTCATAGCCTTCTGTCATAGGTAGAAAAGGCTACTTTAGGCATGAAGAGTGATATTGAAGGTAGGTTCTGAGACGGGGTGCGGGCAAGAAAGGGTAATAGAAAGAGTTTACTAGTACAGATACAGGATCGGCCAAGAAAAAACATCTGGAAAGCATGAAGGAAACTCAGCAGTCTACTGCCAGTGTGGAAGTGCCAGGAATCCGTCAGACCGTCGGGATATCACCTTCTCTCTTTGCTGCAAGCGGGGGACACCGACATCCGACATTCTTTGCCTGGGCTTTTCCTGGGTGGTCTTTACTTTCGCTGGGCGTTTTTGGTGAAAGGGTCTGACAGCACGCATTACTTTCGGACTCTTCCTCAGAATTGCCCAACTTGCGTTCTCTAAAGATTGTCCGTTGCTTACAACCGCTGCAGTGTCGTACGTTTCTTCATCGATCTCAATACGGCTTGAAATCTGGTCTATTAATCCGCGCAGTTCCTCCGGATCTGGCCATCGTTGTTGTTCCCAGACAGATGAGAGAGTCTTCAAACGCTGAACCCGATCTTTGCTTGCCTGATAGATATCTTTGTCGGGCTCAACCTTGGATTGCCTGAGAGGGTCAATCCCTTAAGGGTTGGCCTGACAGGTGGGGCAGAACTTCTTGCATGAGCTGAGAAGGGGTCATATGGTAAGCAAATCAACAAGGTACTAAGATCCAAACAAAGTGGATTGCACAAGTGTATTGTAAGGCCTGAGGAGCTTAATAGAGCTCTAGGCTGACTATATACTGTACAAGAAAGGAGCTATGCCTAATAAGTAAATAGTGCAGTACATATGTAAGGCCGGATGTCCCAGAACAGGCCAGTATGGCCTCCCCTGACCTGTTTAGAGGTCACATGACCTGTGCTTCGTATATAAGCATGAATCCTGACAAGCGAAGCTTGGCAGCAATTCATCTCTCTTACAATACACTCCTATCTTTCTCCGAAACCTTGCTCTCAGTGCTATCCGTGCTACCTACTATCCCATCTTTACAACATAGGTATAATATTGCGTAAGACACATGCAACACACCCCCTTAGCTTTAACAAAGTAAATACTAAAGTAAAGCTATACAAAAATAACTAATAAACTATAAGTATATAGTAGTGCGCTTAAAAGTGTAAAGTAGCTAAAAAAAAAATTAGTAAGCTTAAACTTTTAAGCTAATATTAGTAAAGTAAGCTTTTAAAGTATTACTTTGTCAGATTGAAGCACTGTTTCTGGGCTTCCTGAGATGAATGATGGGTTTGGATATGATGTATGGGATGATGATTGATTGTATTGATTTATCGATCCTTTTTCTGCTCTACTCGTGTTGCTCGGCTTTTGTTTTTCCGATCCGAGTCCCTCGCGCACTAGCCCTATGCGCGACCAGCTTGCAACATGCTGCAATTTGCTGCAACATGCTGCAATTTGCTGCAACATGCTGCAAAATGCTGCAACATACTGTTCGAGCTTATTGCTCGTACTATGTAGCAGCTTTCGTCAAACGTTCCTCCTTGTCACGGTATCCTCCCCGGATCCCAGACATAACCGTATTGGAAAGTATTTAATTACTAATTTCTTTCTAAACCTTTCTGTTCCTTACATAACGTCTTATACCTACTATAATACTTTATGTAGTAATTAAACTAGACCTCTGTAAAGCTCTATAACCTTACTTATGCATAATTATAACATTATGTTGTGTTAAAACTCTAGCTAAGAATAGCCTTTAAATTTAATTTAATAAGCTTAGTACTTGCATAACTCTAAGCTATTAGAGTAAGCTAAAAAGCTTTCTAAAAAGCGCTTACTTTATAGAAAAGCTGCTATGTTATAAGCTTTAAAGCTTTTTAAAAGAACTTTAAAGAATAGCTTTATGTTATTAAGTAGTCTATTTCTGCTTTAACTTTTATTATAGTAGTAAGAACTAAGAACTTACTAGCCTTAAAGCTTACTTAGAAGTCTAGAGATAGCTTAACTTTTTTTTACCTAATACTACTTATAACCTATAACTTTTCTAACTTAGTAATAAAATCTAACTAACTCTCTAATCCCCTACTATTTAATAGAAAATAGAAAAACCTACCTTTTTTTCTATGTAAGCTTTAATATAAACTTAAAGAAAATATAAACTAATTCTTTTTTAAACACTTTTAGTTACTATATACCTACTTTTAACTTAACTATAATATAACAGCCTTAATTAACTTACTAATACATAAGGATATTATTAACCTAGATTAATTTATAGTGTTTCTATAAGTAACTTATAAAGACTTAAATAAAAAGTTAACAGCTCTAAGTTACCTAAACACTTTATAATAAAAAAAAAAGCTTTACTTTACACTTTACTAAGTTCTACTAACTTACATTTAATATAGGCCTAAATAAAATAGGTCTAATTATAGCCTTATATAACTCCCTTTTAACTAAACTGTAATGTGCTATAGTAGGAGAACCCCTTCTAAATAACCTTAATGCATATGTAAACCTAATTACTACCTATAATAATAACATAAGGTTCCTCCCTATATAAGCCCTAATACACCCTTAAACTAGCACAGTTATAAATAAGGACTTTAATATAATAAAAATTAATTTAAATTATGCTCTAGTTAGTTCTAGAAAGTGTAAAAATTATAAAAAAAAAAGTTAATACTTTAAGTATAGTAAGCATAGTTATATATTTTAAAACTACTTTATTCCTCTTTTTTAAGTCTACATAAGTAGCGCTGCTAGCACTTATTAAAGATTCTTACTATTTTAATTTTATTTTTATAAAGGCTTTAACTTATATTTAAGCTCTAATTCTTTTTACTACTCTTAACATAGCTACAGCTATAGCAGTAGGAGCCTGTAAAAAGGCTTGTCTTAGGGCTAAGTTACCCTCTAGAACTAATTTAACACTAGATCTCTGCTAACTTATAGGCTAAGTCCCCTACTAATAACTAAAAGTACTAAGTTAATATTCTTATATATTTATAATAAAAAACTATATTAGCTTTAATATAAGCTCTTATTAACTTAAAAGTAAATAGCATAAGTTATATTAATAAAAAACTAGCATATAAACTAAATTTTTAATTAACACTACTTACTTAAATAATTTACTTAACTAGATTTAATAGAAAATAACTTAAAAAAAGTTTTATTTTTTGTACTATAACTATTATAATTACCTACTAACACTATAAGAAGTAGATTAAGCTTTATGTAATAAATATAAAATATTATAACCTAATTCTAAAATAACTATAGCTATATTAGCATAAAGTTGCTTTTAATTACTAAAAGTAAGTTTTAAACTTTAACTCTTTTTAATGCTAAGATATATACTTATGCTTACACCTAAATAATACTTAAGTAGCACTTAATATAAAAGGTTTTTAGACTTACTTTTTAATAACCTAGAGAAAAACTACCTAAGTAAAGCTAATAAGCTAGGCCTCTTACTAAAATAAGCTATGTAAAATAATTTAAAAATACTACAACAGTTTATAAATGATCTGTAAAAGCAAAGCTTGCTTAGAGCAATAGTTAGCACATTAAGGTAGGTGTAAGGCTAGATGTCCTAGAGCGGGCTAGTATGGCCTCCCCTGACCTGTTTAGAGGTCACATGACCTGTACTTTGTATATAAGCATAAATTCTAACAAGTAAGGCTTAGTAGCAATTTGTCTCTCTTATAATACACTTTTATCTTTTTTTAAAAGCTTACTTTTAGTGCTATCTATGCTACTTACTATTTTATTTTTATAGTAAGTTATTTAGGTTAAAGAATAGTTTATAATAATTTTTATAAATTATTTTATCTTAAGTTGCTTAGAACTTATCTAATAAGTTTTTATATTAGCTTTAACTATAACTTAACTTTATCTTTTATAGTTACTTTTATTTTTTTAAGTATTTAGTTGCACCTTTTTTTTTTTAGCTAGCTTAGTAGTTTTCTAATATTTTTTATATAAGGCTTATAGGTGTTAATAGCATTCCTAGGTTCTAAGTCCCTACGCACTTCTATATGCCTTTAACTAAATTCCTACTGCATTTAGACCTATTGTCTTGCCTGCGCTGTTATATAGTTGTTGCATAATGCTTAACAAATTAGTATTAGATAGGTAATAGACATATAATAATAATATTTAACTATAGCATGTAACTAATTATAGCCTGTAACTAAGCATAGCTAATGCTAATCTCTAACACACTAATATAGCTAAAAATATAGAATAAATATAGCTAACTATAATTTAAATATATTTTATATAATGTTTGTATGTAAGTACAGCTGTGTCTATACACGCGTATGGCTAAATTAGTGTTACGGCCAACGAACAGACCGTAATGACTCAGCTCGCTATGGCACACAGCCCTAAGCACAGCGGATGGAAGACGATTAACCCCGCGATCAGCGGACCTTATAACTGAACAGAAGAGGAATGGCGTCATCTTATGGACAAATGCTTAGCAGAATGCGTTGTCTAATAGGGACTAGAGCATTGCAGGCAACATAAACGCCGCAGGCAGTTGTAGGCAGCGCATGCAGCACCTGCAACGCATGCAAACGCATGCAACCCTGTGTATATAGTCTTAATCTTAACTATAGTTAGAAGGGTGTAATTAATGTTTAGTTTATTCTTTATAATAGACTAAGAAGCTTAACTTCTTTCTAAAGAGGATTAAGCTGCCTTGTATATCTTGCAATATATATACCTCTAACCCTTGTCTACCTAACTAGTACACGCCTAGCTACCTATACAGCTATAGGGACAAACTATAGCCTGCCTTCTTAACCCTAACTATTCTTTACTCTGCTTAACAGACTGTACACCTGATCTAGCTAAGTTCTTACCCTAACTTTACTAATACTTATATAGGCTGTTGTACTCTAGAAAACACTATTTCTCTAAAGTAAAGATTATAACATTAATTACTACCTTTTTAAAAGTATAGCACCTTACACCTTTTTTAATATTAGAATAACAGGAGCTAGTGCTGCTAGCACTAGTAAACTCCTGTTACAGAATAAGAAGGAACATAGTTAATAAATATAATATCTCTAATAAGAAATTAAAGTACTTAGAACCTAGCTTTAACAACAGCTATATGTCTAACAACTTTACACCCTTTATCTAGAAGTTGCTAAACTTTGCAACACTGCTAAAAAAAAGACTAGCATTAAGTTAAAGAAGTTACTACGCCTAGCCTTACTTAAACTATTTAACAGCATAGCTAAGGACCTTAAGCTATTCTTTACTTAATGCTACTTATACATGTAATACAACAAGGGCGCTTTCTAGACAGATAAGGAAATAATTTTATAGATAAGACTTTACTTAGAAGGACCCCTAGCTATTTAGTTCTAACTACATGCAAATAACTAGATAAAACATAAAGTAACTAAAAAAGTTTTTTTTATTTACACTTAAGAAATCTTTTAAAGCATAGACGCTTTTAAATAAGCCCTTATAACAATCTACAGGTAAGCTAACTAGAAAGAAAAGGTAGTTAATAGAATAAACACCTTATAACAAGAAAAAGGCACTGTCTAATTATATGCAGCATGCTTCTACAAACAATTAGCTATTAGCAGATAGACTAACAAAGTAGTAATTAGAAGAATGTTCTATAATAGACTATTTAATATAATTAAAAACAAATTTATGCATTACAGCAAACTAGAGAAATTTAAAGAATACATAAAAAAGGCAACTACGTATAATAATTAACATTAGGAACGTCTTTATAAGAAGCGCCCTAGCATAACACCCTAGAAACTAGAAGTATTCTAGAAAAAGAAAAAAACTTAATAATTTAACAGTAAACTAATAGATCTTAGCTATGCTAAACATACATAGGGCTTAACTAAAAAAAAGAGCAAGTTCTAAAATAGTAAAAGGCTGCTGTTAAGTACTAAACAACAGAAATAGCTTAAAGAAAGAGCGTGCCTTAACTATAAAAAAGTAGAACATTATAGAAGAGAATGCCTAGACTTTATTAACTAAGAGAATAAAGATAAAGGACTAACTATAAAAGCAATACATATAAAGTAGGGTCTAACAGGACTAGAAATTTTAGACAGACTAAACAAAAACCTCTACTAGTAATATAAAGGCAATTATAAATCTAATAGATGCCTAACAGAATACTAAAAAGTTAAAGTTTAAAATAATAATAATGTATTTAAAGCACTAGAACAAGCAGCTGTCTATAAAAAATAGTAAGGCTACACATAAGCAACAACATATATTACAAACATAAGAGAAGGGAAGGAATTATTCCCTCTAAAATAACTAATAACTAGAGTCTCTGCCTAGAAATTGCAATATTAATTTAACTATAGTAACTGCTAGAAATGTAGCAACACCTATAACCTACAAAACTGCAAGAAAACAATGTATAAAGTACATATTAATAATAACGCAGACACTTATAGCATAATTAAGGAAATTACTTAAACTTACTACACTGTACTTAATAACAAGAAATAATAGAAAATGTTCTAAAAGATTTTAAACAAAGAAGAAGGTCCTAACTAGCAATGCACCCCTTTAATAACTCTAAGACCTTGTAATTAGAGAGCTAATACACCCTCTCTAGCACTAGTAATTACATAAAAAGATTTAAAAATCTGCTAATAGAAAGGATATTACATCTCTTATAAAAGCTAAAGACATAATAAATTTTAATGCACATATTAAAGCTATCCTTTATAAATAGTACAAACAAAGGAATACCTAAGATAAACGCAGGTTTAGCTAATACTAGTCTAGAATAACCTTAAGAACTGTCCTTATAACTAGTACTTATGCGTTAACAAGTATTGTCTAAAACACTAGCTAACTAAACATAGGGCTGGCTGGTGGCCACATAGGAGCTAGGCAAGCGAGCTTACACAAAACACGCTCCCTAGAATAGCATTAACTTGCAAAATGCCGCAGTGCGCCTACTGTAACATTAGAACTAAGCACAAACAAAAACCTTAGATAGAATGTAAAGACTAAACTAACTACACGTTCTACTACTTTTAATAAAGAGCTTATTAACAAAATAACTAAATGCTGTATTACTATAAGATAGAAGACTAGCACTGCACAGTAGCAGAATGCATAATATAAGGTTATTAAGAATATAAAATATAATTTAACTAAATTAAAAGCTACTAAGAAGAAGCTCTTAAAGTAGAAGAAGATAATAGTATAGATTATCTAGAAGTACCCTACAAGCTCTGTACCCTTGTTGCTGTAGGACAAGGTTTAGGCAGGAGCCTAACTACAGAAATAACTCTTACCTGCCTAGGACAAGAATAGACAGGCCTTACGCTAATAAATAGCAGTTGCACCTTTATAGTAATTAACTCTACATAGGTTAACTAAAGACAAATACTTTTTAAAAGAAAAAAAAAACCCTTTAAAGTAACCCTAGTAAACGCCTTATTAATTAAATATAGAGTAGGATAGATATAACTTAAAACCTATAAACTTATTATAAACGCTAAAGAAACTAGTAACTAGATATTTTTTAATATCTTACTACTAAAAGAAAAGTATTAAGTAATACTTAGATATAATTAGCTCTATAAACATAACCTAATAATTAACTAGCAAACTATAACCCTAGTAACAAAACAAGACCACGCCTGCATAACATAGTTAGCTTGCTATAATAATTCCTGCACCTTCTACTAATAAGCTAAAGAAAGAAGTAGATATTTTCTAAAAAAAAGAAAACTAAAAAAGTTCTCTTACTAAAAACTAAAAGCTTAGGCAGTCTACCTAATAAAAAAAAAACTAAAAGAAATATTTTTTAAAGAATTTTAAAAAGAATAAGACTTTAATTAGATAGGGATCTACAGGATCTTCTATAAAACTAGAGAACTGCCTAAAGAATATAAGAAGTACAAAGACATGTTTAAAACCCTAGAGGACCCTAGAAAGCTACCCCTACACTAACTATAGGATTACGCTATTAATCTTAAACTAGAACCTTAGCTAAAGGCTTATAAACTCTAACTACTAACTAAAGCCTAAAAAGACGCACTATAAGAATATGTAGACAGAATGCTATTACAAGGACATATTAGGGAAAGCAATAGTCTAGTAGCATTAGTAGTAGTCTTTGCAAAAAAAAAAAACAGTAAAGTAAGAGTATGTTAGAACTATTAAACCCTAAATAATAACACTATAAAAAATTAGTACCCCCTTCTAATAATTTAGAACATTATAAACTAACTAAAAGGAACTAAACACTTTACTAAGTTTAACATCTAAGACAGATTTAATAAAATAAAGATTAAATAGGGGCATAAATAGATAATAGCCTTTAGAACCCCTAGAGGACTATATAAACTACTTATTATGCCCTTTAGACTTATAAATGCACCTGCAACCTTTTAAAGAGTTATTAACATAGCTTTAAACCTATACCTAGACATATTTGTATTAGTATACCTTAATAACATACTAATATACACTAAGGAAAGCTGCAACAACTACATATTAAAAGTAAAACTTATATTAGAACGCCTTAGGCAATACAGCCTACACCTCTAACTAGAGAAATGCAAGTTTAATGTATAAAAAACTAAATATCTAGGATTTATTATAAATTAAGACTAGATAAAAATAAACCTAAAGAAAGTAACTAAAGTACTTAAATAGCCTAAACCTAAATCTATTACTAAAATTAGAGGATTTCTTAGACTAACAGGCTATGTATAAAGAATAATTAAGGACTACTCTAGAATAGCGCTCTTACTTACTAATGCTACTATAAAAGAAAAAGCATTGCACAAGTTCTAGTAGACAACTAAAATAAATAAATTTTTTAAAAAGTTAAAAGAAATTATTACTAGCTATCTAGTTCTCTAGATATATAACCTAACTTTTAAAACTAAAGTACACACTAATGCCTTAAAACGCGCTAAAGGAGCAGCCCTTCTATAGAAACAAGAAAACAGCTACTAGCACCTAGTAGTATATTATTTAGCAAAGTTCACCCCTATAAAACAAAAGTATACTATACTAGATAAAGAACTTAAAGCTATAGTTAACGCCTATAGAAATTAGAAAGTTAAATTATAAAGACTTAGATAATAATTTATTATTTACACTAACTACACTAATCTAGTAACTTTTCTAACAACAAAGAAACTCTCTCTAATGCATGTATAATAGGCAATAGAACTAGCTTAATTTAACTTTATTATTAAGCACGTTCCTAGGAGCAGCAACTAATAAGCAGATGTTCTTAGTAGACGTCTTAACTATTTTAATAGATTAAAAGAAGACACAGAGAAATTTATAATCTTTAAAGAAACTAACTAAGGTCTAGTGTACAATAGACTAGAACTAGAAGGACTAATTTGTTCCTTAATAATTACAAAGCATAGATAGAAAAACCTTATTAAGGAATATTATAAGGCCCTAATGTTTAGACACCCTAGAATTAGATTACTCTAAAAGAAAATAAAAAAAGTAATTTTAAAAGACATCCTGTAACTAAAGCACTTGTGCATAAAGGTACTATAAAAGTGTAACCTGTGCAACAAGAATAATTCCTAAAGACACAAACTATATAGACAACTCTAGCTAATTACAGCGCCTAAACAACTCTAGACTATAATAACAATAGACTTTATAACAGGACTACTACTGTTCTGTAAACCTGGCACTAAGAGGCTTTACAACATAATTACAGTTATAGTTAACAAAACTACAAAGTTTGTTCTTATATAGGCAATAGAAAAAAGCATAACTACAAAAGAACTTATGTTTAAACTAGAAAAGAATCTCTTTACTACTTATAAATGCTTACAGATTATTATCTTAGATAAAAACAAACTCTTTACTAGTAAATACTAGACAACTGTAATCTAACACCTTAAAATAACCTATAAACTCTCTACAGCTTACCACCCCTAAACAGATAGGCAAACAGAATAAATAAACACAGAAATAAAGAAGTACCTATAAAAATATATCTTGTACAAACAGACAGACTAGCCTAAATAGTTACTAATAGCATAGTTAGCTATTAACACTACACAATCTGCCTTAACTAAAATAACTCTATATAAGGTAAATTTTAGCTACTCTTACTAGTACAAACTTTTTAGAACTTAGCTAACAGATCTGCTAGAAGCCTTAAACTAGACAACACAACTTTTAGAGATTTACTAAAAATTAGGTAAAAAAGCCTAACATGTAATAGAAGCTATAGAAACATTAGTAAATTAACATTAATAAATAGCACTAGAAATACACCCCTATAATTATGTATATTTAGACACTATAAACTTTAAAAACCCTTAACTAGCATAAAAACTAGCTAAAAAACAAATAAGACCCTATAAAGTTATTTAAACTTGCCTAAAAGCATGTAAGCTTAAGCTACTAAAAAACATAAAAATTTTCCTATAGTTCTATGTTTCTAAGCTAAAACTAGCACCTAAAAACATCCTATTAGCAACACAAAGATAGGATAAAAAGGAACTTAAATATAAAGTTAAGAAAATTTTAAATAAGGAAGGAAATTATTACTTAATAAAGTAGGTAGGATACTTAACCTGTAAGAACACCTAGGAACCTGCTACAAATCTGCAGAATGCCTAGAAGGCGCTATAGAAGTATTACTTGCGCCTTCTAAGTTAAACTAACTAGGCAAAAGAACCCTAGACTAGAAGACACTATTATTAGGTAAAAACACAGCACTACTAGGTAGCTGTGATGTAGGAAGCCTACAACCCTTTAATACAGGCTAAGAAGGAGGAAGACCTGCTGCCTCTGCCTTAAGCGCTTTAAGCTTATTTAGCAATAAGAGGTTTTCTTTTAAATACCTTACTTTTTAATTTTCTAGCACTTTTAATTACTTCTAAGCCTGTTCTTACTAAGCTATAAAAAACTAAAGGCGCCTTAAGGATTTAGTTTACTTCTGCATCTCCCTCTTCTTTTCCTTTATCTCCCTCTCTGCTGCTGCCTTTAGCTCCCTGCGCAACTTCTTCTTTTTACGTTCTAGATAATCTTAGGCTGCATTAGAAACAAAAGCATTATAGTAACTACTCTTTTGCACACACTTTACGCACTTGTCTAATAATAAGGACATTACACAAGACAAACTATGCAACTAGTAGGGACTATAAGGACACATTTTTGTGCAACAATAAGGATTAAGATAGGTAACAGTACAAAGACAATAAGTAACAGCAGAAATATAAGGGGCCTAGTAAGGCATAGTTAAAAAAGATAAATGTACGTTAAGCATTTATAGAGAGACACACACTAGCTAAAAAAAGAACCTAATGCTTACAACAGGAAGAACATAACAGCAAGGACGCTAACTAGGAGGGAAGCCTACGTGTTATAGCTAATAAATAGACTATAATAACTTAGCTTGCTATAGCACACAGCCCTAAGCATAGCAGATAGAAGATAATTAACCCTGCAATTAGCAGACCTTATAACTAAACAAAAAAGAAATAGCGTTATCTTATAGATAAATGCTTAGCAGAATGTGTTGTCTAATAGGGACTAGAGCATTGCAGGCAACATAAACGCCGCAGGCAGTTGTAGGCAGCGCATGCAGCACCTGCAACGCATGCAAACGCATGCAACCCTGTGTATATAGTCTTAATCTTAACTATAGTTAGAAGGGTGTAATTAATGTTTAGTTTATTCTTTATAATAAACTAAGAAGCTTAACTCCTTTCTAAAAAAGATTAAGCTGTCTTGTATATCTTGTAATATATATACCTCTAACTCTTGTCTACCTAACTAGTACACGCCTAGCTACCTATACAGCTATAGGGACAAACCACAGCCTGCCTCCTTAACCCTGACTATCCTTTACTCTGCTTAATAGACTGTACACCTGATCCAGCTAAGTTCTTACCCTAACTCCACTAATACCCATATAGGCCGTTGTACTCCAGAAAACACCATTTCCCCGGAGTAAGGATTGTAACAATTAGGTTGCCTAAAACGTTAGCTATCTAGCCTGTGTGTTAGGGGCTATGTGTACTTAAGAGCCCTCTTTCTTTATATAAAAAAAGAGGGCAGTAGTTAATAATAAGAAGATCTTTACTTACTTACCTTTTAGTACGCCTCTTAGGCGTATGTTTGTTTAATTAAACCTAGGTTAACTAACACTAATTAGTCTGTTAACAGACTATTTACTATGTGTGTAGCTACATAGAGGATATTGTCCTTAACAGACAGATTTGTAAGGATTAATAAAACTACTACTGTATAAGAAGCTCACACCTACTGCGTGCGTAGCTACGTAGAGAAGGTACAAAGAAGCTTACATCTACTGTGTGCGTAGCTATATAGAGAGGGGTAAGTAAGCTTTGTGCGCGCCTCTAGATTAACTAATTGCACAAAGACAAGATTAGCAACCTGCTGCGTGTGTAGCTATGTAGAGAGGGCTTACTACTAAGCCTTTATGCGCCTTAGAGCCTCTTGTTAACACAGGCTGTGCAACTACTTACCTACTGCGTGCGTAGCCACGCAGAGGAGATAATACAGGCTGTATAATTAGAAACCTACTGTGTGCGTAGCTACGCAGAGGAGGCTCTTTATTAGTAGCCTACCTTATTAACACCCCCCCTTTTAATTAATTGCTTATATAGAAGGCAACTAACTAACACTTCTTCTTTAAGAACAGCTATATAAATAAGTAACTAGCCCCTGCCCTAGAGCTAACCTGCTACTCCGCACAACAGCTTACTCTTTAAGAGCCACTGTACAGTTAACTACTACTACCTAGACAACTGCTGTACAAACGCAACTAGCACCCACCC
>NW_022985166.1:884536-1210291 GCF_010093535.1 Lindgomyces ingoldianus | reverse complement strand
CGGTCCAAGTCCCTCGCGCACTAGCCCTATGCGCGACTAGCTTGCAACATGCTGCAATTTGTTGCAAAATACTGCAAAATGCTGCAACATGCTGCAATTTGCAGTAACATACTGTTTAAGCTTATTGCTCGTACTATGTAGCAGCTTTTGTCCAGCGTTCCTCCTGTCTTGACAGTAGGTGCGCATATCTGACACCCCGACACACTGATGCGGCTGATGCCAATCCCTGACACACCGATGCGGCTGATGCCAATCCCTGACACATTGATGCGGCTGATGCCAATCCTCGACACACTAATGTGGCTGATGCCAATCCCCGACACACCGATGTGGCTAGAGAGGTGGAACAGACGCAATTAACTATAATTTAAATATGTTTTACACAACGCATGCTAGAGCAAACTGCATGTAAATTAGCATAAAGGTGCACTTACATTAGGTATACATTTTTTTTAAAAAAGAATATAAGAAACACATAAGCTGACAGAGAAACAGCGTTACTAGGGTTTATTCAAAGAAATTCTGACTAACTAGCGCGTCTAAAAGAGGAGATTCTGCTAAACTTTTCGTTCTGCAAACCTAAATATAATAAGCAGAGCAAGCTCTGCTAATAACTACTTAAACTTAAGAAAAAAAAAGCTTTTAAAAAATTTTTACCTACTTAATTTAAATATAAACTAGGACTTAAACAGCAGATAGACATCTGCTACATAGAACCTGCCTTATTTGTAACCCTAGCTTAATAACTAGATTATAAAATCTACGCAGTTATAATTTCTAATATAGACTAAGCTTTAGCTCTCTAAAAATATACTAACTTAAAGATAATAGTCTTTTAAGACTACTATAACTTATTACATGTCTTTTTTTAAGATAAGTTTAATAAGCTTTTAATATAATATTTATATAATTACTAGATAACTCTTAAGCCTAGTAAACAACCTAGTTATAGGCTACTATATAAAATGTTACTAAACAAATTAAAAGTGCTTTAAAAATACTTTAATAAGAACCTAAAAAAAGGGTTTATTTAAGCTAGCTTCTTACTAGTAGTGTTACTTATACTATTTATAAAAAAACCTAAAGGTAGGCTTTAATTTTATATTAACTACTAAAGACTAAACACTATTACTATTAAAAACTAATACTTAATTCCCTTTTTATAAAAAACTTTAAGCTAACTAAGTAAAGTAAAGTATTTTATAAAGTTAGATATTATTACTACCTTTAATAAGCTAAGAATAGTAAAAAGTAATAAGTAGCTAATAGTGTTTTAAACTTAATATAAACTATTTAAGTACCTAGTAATGCCCTTTAGCTTAGCTAACACGCTTAGTACTTTTTAACATTTTGTAAATAACTTACTCTAACCCTACCTAGACATGTTCTGTACTACATATATTAATAATATTCTAATCTATAGTAATAGCCTTTTAGAGCATAAACAGCATATACACTTAGTACTAAAGGCTATAAAAAAAGCAGGTCTGCAACTTAACATAGACAAATATAAGTTCTACTAATTAAAAGTTACATATTTAAGATATGTAATCTTTATAGATAGCATCTAAATAACTCTATTAAGGTTTAAACTATGCTAAATTAGTAATACTTAAAAAATATAAAAAATGTTTAAGCTTTTATAAAATTTACTAAATTTTACTAATAATTTATTAACAACTTTTTATAGTAAGTAAGCCTTATAATTACACTTACTAAGAAAAAGATTTAATTTAACTTTAACTTAAATTACTAATAGTTTTTTAACTAGCTAAAGAAAGCCTTTACTAAAGCTTTAATACTCTATGTCACGATTATGCACGAGTAAGGTTATAGAGCTTCACAGAGGTCTAGTTTAATTACTACGTGAGGTATTATAGTAGGTACAAGACGTTGTGTGAGGAACAGAAAGGTTTAAAAGAAAATTAGTAATTAAATACTTAGCTTAGAAGTCTAAGCGCTTTAGGTATAAATTAAGCCTGTTTTAGGTTTAGTTAGTGTTAAAGCAGTTTATACTTAAGTTTATGTCTATGTTGTGTTGTGTTTATGTTAGACGTGCACTAATAATACTCTAGTACGCGTCTAATATAGTTATGTCTAGGATCTAGAGAGGATACTGTGACAGTACCCCCCCTCTTATTAGGAAGGGAATCCTTTACATTAGTAGTTCTAGCATTAGGTTGTCTTTGTTAGAGTATAAGTTTAGTTTAAATAGGTATTAGGCGTAGAATTAAGTTACTATAGAGTTCTTTTATAGGGCTTCTACAGGTTCCTATAACAGTTTGTTGTATCTAGTCTATTTTATAAAGTATTTATAAATACATTTTTTTTTATTAAACTAGATTTATTTAATGTTTTCTACAACATATTTTAGTTTATTATTTATAATAATAAGTTTAGGTAGTAGGTTTAGCTGTTTAGGTAGATAGTTAGATTTAAAAGCTGCTTAGCGCAGTAATAATATATAGAACACAGGGTGTATTTTTATGCTGTTAGGTAGGATTAATTAGTAAGTGTGTAATAAGACTATATAGGCTACTATAAAGGGGCTAAAGTTTTTTTAATTAAGTTTCTTTAATTATTAGTTTATTTAGATATTTCTAGTGTCTAGCTAGACCTTCTTACTAGCTGCATACATAAAGGTAGGAGTTTAGAATTAGTTTATATACTTTTATTAAAAAGCTTAAGCTTATATAAGCTTTTTATAAACATATTTAAATATATTTTAGATTTTATTAATAAGTCTATTTACATTTATTACTTATATAAATTAATAAGTTAGTTAAAGAGTATTTATAAGTAGTTTAAATTTTATTTAAAGGTAGTATCTATAGTTTACTAAAAACAAAAATACTTATGTTAATTTAAATATTATGTTATTAGCTTTAAACTATGCTATAGCTAACTATTTTACCTAGTTATCTTACTAGTAGTTTATGTACACTTATAAGACTTATTTTATTATAGTGTTTATGTTCTTAGTCTAGCTGTTAGTCTCTAGGTAAAAAGCTGTAGATAGATAAGAGATAATTTAGAGCTATTTATAGAGTTTGTCCTAAAAGGCTAAGACAAACTGCGTACCTCTATCTAATATAATTATGTTAGGTAGGCTATAGTAAACTTATTGTTGAATGGGCTCTAACAGCTAGCTGCTTATAGTATGAGCACTTAAGTAGTAAGAGTAAGAGTAGTGTACAGTGTGCACAGCGTACAAGGTAGGTAAGGTAAGGGCAATATGTTTCTAGTTCTATTACTCTTGTCTTTCCTCTATATAAAGGAAAAGAGGGATATCTAAATGTTTGCGCACAGAGGTTCGCGCACAAGCATTATGTAACATAGATATGTAATCCTGCTTATGCGCAATTATTTATATCTAGGCCGCAACACTGCTGCTATGTACAGACACTAGTAACTTTTCTTTTTATCTAAAGAGTTACTTTCTGTACACATTACCTTCCTTCTGCTTATATAGGTCTATCTAATTATGTTTTGCCTTTACTTTACCCTATTTGTTAGGACTTGCCTTAGTAATGCTGTACATTAAGATAAGCTAGTTACACTATATAAATAGCTTTATAAATAGTGTAAAGTGTTTTAGGCTATTATTATCTAGCCTTTGTGCGCTTACTTTATAAGTAATTTAGCAGTGTATAAACTGTTTTATGTAGAGTTTTGTGCTAGAATAGTGTGGGATCTTTGCATAGGCAGGTGCGTAAGAAGGTGTATATAATAAGGTCTTTTTTTTTTCTTTACCTTCTTTTCTTTATCTTTTACTTTTTAAGCTTTACTGTACTATTCTCTAACTCTTTTCTCTTTTTGTACAGTGCTAACAGTAACAGATACTCCCGCCTACACACACACACACACACACACACACACATACACACACACATATATATAGAGAGAGAGAGAGAGAGATGTCTCTTTAGCCTTCCTCCTCTACCTCTAGCGCTGTTAGTGCAGGCGTCTTTAACATCCTTGTGCAGTCTAGCAGCCTAGGGCGCATTTATGTTACCTTTCTAACTAGTTCTGCTACTAATTAGTAGTTTATTTAGTGTTTTAGTATAAATATATAAATCTTTTAGCTTTTTTACTTTCTTTTTATATAAAATGCTAATTATAGATAAGCTAAGAAGTAGCATATAGCAGCTTTACTATTTTATAATATTAATATTGTCTTACTTACTAGCACTAATCTACAGCTGTAGGCAGCAAAGGTTGTGTGTTGTAAAGGGTACTTCTATGCAGTTTTAGTCTAGAGTTATAGTTAAGTTCTAGCAACTTTATATACTTATTATTATAGTAGCACTACTAGTGCTTTTTTTTTTATTAAGTGTTATATATTAGCTAACTTTTAGGCTAATGCCTACACTTTATGTGTATAGTAGAGCTGTAGTCTGCATTATAACTACTATATATAAGGGGTAGTAGCTTTTTCTTCTTCTATATACTAAATAAATAGACTGTTTTTCTTATATATCCTTCTCTTCTAATCTTATAATAAGAAAAATAAGTGTGTATAATAAAAAAAATAAAAAAAATAGGCCTTATATAAAAGTGTTATTAGTCTAGTTAGTCTAGAGCATTTTTGCGCATAAAGTCTAGCTAGTCTACAAATGCTTCTATCTAGACAGAGAGGTAGTTAGTTAGGACTAATAATTAAAAAGCCTAGTTTAGTGTTTTCTTTATATATATATTTACTAAGTTATTTTTACTATTAATTTACTTTATTTTAGTAATTTCCCTTTTCTTATATAATTTACAAAGTAATATAATGTTAATTATAAGTTACTTTTTACTAGTAGTGCTTAGCTTAATAAGGTAATTATATAAAAACTTTAAATCTATGTAGATTACTACTAGAATTAGTAGTAGTTTAAGTGTTTATATAATTTACTATAAAGTTGTACTAAGTGTAATTATATTATTAAACCTTTTAACTATTTTATATAGTTTACTAGTAAGAATACTCTTAGTTACTCTTTTACACTTAGTAGAATTCTAGTGTATAATATTACCTAGTATTTTAAAGTAGTTGCTTTGCTTTATATAGTTTTTATTACTTAATATAATTAAAAATTCTAGCTATAAGCTAAGGTTTTTATTATTAGTAAATAATTTATTTATAAAAATAAATAGCTTTATATAATTAAGCTATAATAGTAAAAAAGTAAGACTATACTTACTATTATCTATCTACTATTAGATTTATGTGTTAAGTATATTAATGTTATTATATAAAAAGTCTATAGTTTATACAGTAATAGATAGGTTAAATGCTACCTCTAGTTAACACATAAATGTAATATATGCCTCTCTTACATGTTACTTAATATATTATTATGCAGCATTCTTATTTTTTAAGTTAATTATATAAAGGTAGCTTACTTATCTCTTCTAAGTAAAAACTACTATGTTATATATAAGTTTAATTCTTTTACTATTAAACTTAATAAGCTACTTCTTTACTAGAATAGTTTTACTTTTTATATAAAACTTTACCTTTTACAGTTTTTTTTTTCTTTTTATGTAAAATTTTTTATTATAATGCTTAAAGTGTTGTTTATCTATAGGCTAGTAATACTAAAGGTGTGCTCTTCTTTATTAGTAATTAAGAGGTAGGGGTTGTATAAAAAAATGTGCATACGCAGCTTTTTTTTATAGTAGTTATAATATGTCTTAAACTAATACAGTCCTAATTTAGCAGCTCTATATAAGAGTTGTACAACCTAGAGTATTATATTTAGTAAAAAGCTTTAGTGCATTTTCTTTAGTAGCTTTATGTACAGCGTGTGCATAAGCTTATCTATTAATTAAATGTATACTTATGTAATATTACATAGTTTAAAATGCATTTTATATGTAGCTTTTAAGCTTACTTTTATAGCTAAAAGTAGTCTTTAGCTTATTTTCTAAATAGTTAGTAACTAAGTAAGGATTTCTTTTTTTTCTTTATCTAAGTAGCTAGCAAACACTAGGCAGAATTTTTTATATAGTTAAGTTATTTTACTTTTTACTTTTTATATAAAGTAAAAGTTAAAAATCTAACCTTTATGCTTTATTAAGTTATACACTATAACTTTAAAAGTGCTATTAGTAATTAAGGTGTTTATCTTTATATAGTCTAATTTCTTAAATAGCTTTCTAGGTATAGTAATTATACTGTCTATATAAAGCTTAATAGATAAAGCCTAATTATTTTTTTTTTCTAGGTTAGGAATACTTAGTCTAGACTTTATGCAGGTTTTCTTTACTTTCTACTTCTTTTAGTATTTATATCTTCTTTTTACACTAGTGCAGCATTACTATTCTAAGAGGCTTAGTTTATAGTAGGCTTTAGTTCTGCCTTTATAACATTTTTATAAGGCTGTTCTTTTTTCCTTTTCTTTAAAAGATCTTTTTATATAGAGATTAGTTTATTTAGGTTATTTATTATAAGTAGGTTATTTTTTTTTTCTTTATAGTATAGTTTAACTTATGTATATTAAAGCTTTAGTAGGCTATTTTTTTTTTTAATAATAATGTCTTTTTCTTTAATGCTTTTAATTTTATATAGGCTAGTCTAGCCTTTTTTCTCTCTTTATGCTATAATTTTTAAGCTAAAGGAGAAGTTAAGAACTTTATATATTATAAAGCTATTATAAGTGTTAATTATATAATTAATGTTTACTTTTACATAGTCTTTTTAAAGTATTTTTATTACCTTTTATACAGCACTTGCTTATGTAATAATGTTTAGTAATAGCAGAAAGTCTAGGTTAATTTTTAGGTATGCTCTAAAGACTAGCAGCGTAGGTACTAGACTATGTAGGCTAGCTGTGTTGTTTAGAGCCTTAACTGCTATCTGCAGAATAGCCTTATTATTTGTACAGTTACCTAGCTTAGTCTTTAAAATGTTAAATGCTTATTAGAAAGGTGTGTACACGCGCTTAACCTTTCTAACTACCTAATGTGCTTCTATAGGCATCTGCCTACATGTAGCTTTTATAATCTTTACATAGGCCTAAAAATCCTCTAAAGCAAAGTTTATACTAAAGTTATACATAATGTAGTCTAAGAGTCTTTAATAAGTGTTAATCTAGCATTTACATAGTGCATCCTAGGTATCTTGTGTAGACATAGATTTTAGAAATGTAGCAGCCTAAAATAATATGTCTATATTAATAACATATAAAACATCTTTATTATTAATTTATATAACATTAATAATAACTTTATAGTTAAAGTAAGTGTTATTTTTAATTATAAACTTAAATCTTTATAGGGCCTAGTTATATAATTAGCAAAAGTAGCAGAACTTCTTAATCTCTTCTAGCACTGCAGCATTAATGTTATAGCTAGCGCTAGTTAGCATCTTCTAGAGTTTTTTTATGCAGAGGTGTCTAAATTAGCAGTAGAGGCAGTAGAGTTCTAATTTAGTAAAAAAAGACATAAATTTTTCTTTACTAATATTAAAAAAAAGTGTCTTTATTTTTATATAATAAGTATAGTAGTTTTGTCTTTATATATAATAATATTTAAAATATTATTAAAGTATGCCTTAAGTTAGTTAGCATTTACTAGTAATAGCAGAAATAGTGTTAGAGTCTTTAAAATGTAGTATGTAACTAAACTAATTAAGTTCTAGATTTATATAGTACTAATTAATTCTTTTAGTGTTTAGCCTTTAAAGCTAATATTTATTTAGCTAGGTGTTTAATTAATTTTTATACATAAGTTCTTTTATATGTACACCTTAAGTTAAAACTTGCTAATAGTAAAGATCTTTACTATGCTTATGTCTTATAGTTTGCCTTAGTATACTATACAGTATTAGTTATTAAGAATAAACTGCTTAGCATATTTCTTAAGTTTAATGCTATAGATGTCCTCTTCTATTACATAGTATAAATAAGTAGCAGAGGTAAAGTAGTTAATAGCTTTTTTAGCATTCTTACCTTTTTATTTTATTTTTTTTATATTATGTAAATTATTTTCTTTCTTAGAGTAACTTTTAAAGTTTTAAATGTACAAAGTAATAGCTTTATATAATAAGGTTTTATTATAAAAATTTTTATATAAGGCAACATACTAGTTCTTTACTTACATATAGTTATTATAAGAGTAGTTTAATAACTAATATTTTTTTTATAGTAAATAAAGCACTTCTTTATTTATGTATAGTTATCTCTAGATTATAGCCTAAACTTAGATAAAGGTCTTCTACATTATCTTTTTTTATATAGAGGAAAGCTTTCTTTTTATTGTGCAGACTTTTATTATGTAGAGTTATATTAGCAGTCTATGTAGTATGCATTAGGCAGTTTTTAAAGGTATTAGTTTACCCTTTAGTTTATAGTAACTTAAAGTAATGCCTATAAGTTACTAAATAAAGCTTTATATAAAAGCTTAATAGTAAACATAGCATGTTCTAGTTCTAGTTATCTTTAGTAAGCTTATATAATAGTAGTATGTAGTAAAACATCTTTTTAAAATTTTATTTTTAGTGCCTTTTATATAAGTGTAAGCTTATTAATTATTATTTTAAAAGCTTTATGTAAACTTTTATTAAAGTTTTTTTATTAGCATTATATAAAAGTTATTATTGTTTAGTCTATCTAGTACTAGCTATAGTTTACATTAGTGTTAAAGTAACTGCTTAAGGTGTTATATAAATGCTTCTAGTTATGTCTAGGGCCTATGTTATGCATATAGTACATATTTACCTAACCTTTTAGAATATTTAGAAAGATGTCTATATACTAAGTTTTTTAAATATTTAGCTGTTAACATAAATTAATAAAAATTCTTATTTTATTTATAAAAATGTTATATAGTTAACTTATATAGTTATTATTTTTTTTTATGCTTTTTAAAATTATATAATCTTGTCTACTAAGAGTTTTTCTTTAGTAGTTTCCCTCTAGAGTAGAAGTTTATACAGGTTATAATATAGTATAGATTGTGCAGGTGGTATTAGTAGTGTATACACTACTGCAGGCGGTGGTGTGTACAATTAAGGGTGTGGAGCAGGCGTTAGGTAGAGTAGCATGTATTGTTTATACAGTAATTAGTGTAGTGCTAGCTAAAGTGTAGAAGCAGGTAATGCTAGTATATTTAGTGTTAATAGTAGTATTATGTTTAGTCTGCTTCTATGTAGAGCCTTATATAGTAATAAAGGTTATGTATAAAGCCTTTTTAGTATAATTACTTTTTTTTATACTATATTATATAGCTTTTAGGCTTAGGTACCTTTAGTACTTAGCTATAGTGTAATTTTCTTGTTCTCTAGCACTTATATAAGCTCTTTTTTAAACATATAGCTAAGTGCTAAGAAGTTTTATAGTGTTTATCTTTTAAAATTTTTTATATATGCACTTAGAAAAGTAGCGCCTTTTTAAGTTATTATATATAAATTAGTAATTATATAACTTATATATAATTAAGTCTATAAGCTTATTAGAGCTTTTAACATGTTAATTTTATTATTCTAGTACTCTAGACTAGTTTTATTTTATAGTGTTGCCTCTAATATCTTTATGTCCTTTATAAGTTATTTATATAATAAAAATTATTCTTTATTTTTCTTATTATTATATAAAGTTGTTAGTTACTAATAAGATTTTATTATAATAGTATAGTTAATTACTTTTTTAGTAAATTATATAAGTACTGCTGTTATCTAGCTACTAAGTTATGCAGCTTTAATAGCTTTAGTGTGCGCCTTACACTATCTCCTTTTTACTTTATATAGTAGCAGAGCTTGCTGTGTAATGTAAAGAATTAATATGCTATTATCTAGCTACTAGGTTGTGCAGCTTTAGTAGCTTTAGTGTGCATCTTACACTATCTTCTCTTTGCTTTATATAGTAGTAAAGCTTACTATATAATGTAAAAAATTAATCTGCTATTCTAAGAAATAAGTAACTAAATAAAGTACTTTATAAAGCATAAGTACTCTACTATTACTTTTTCTAAAAAATAAGTAATAAAATAAAGTACCTTATAAAGTGTAAGTACTTTATTATTACTTTTACTAATTTATAGTTAATTAAATTAACTACTAATTAGTGTTAAATAGGCTCTAACAGCTAGCTGCTTATAGTATAAGCACTTAAGTAGTAAAAGTAAGAGTAGTGTATAGTGTGCACAGTGTATAAAGTAAGTAAGGTAAGGGTAATATATTTCTAGTTCTATTACTCTTGTCTTTCCTCTGTACAGAGGAAAAGGGGGATATCTAGATGTTCGCGCACAGAGGTTTGCGCACGAGCATCATGTGACATAGATACGTGATCCTGCTCGTGCGCAATTGTTCGTATCCAGGCCGCGACGCTGCTGCTACGTACAGACACTTATACATATTAGTAGAATAACTAGGCTATATTAGAGGCAGTTATAAAGGAACATAGTATTAAATATTAATACTTAGTTAAGTAATTAACAACTACTATAATATTTATGTACCCTTTAAATAAAGGTAGGTTTATAATAAAATTAATTAATATGTCTTTTTAAGCTTATTTAAGGATTAGAAGTAGTTTAAGTAGGCTATTATACCTTTTTTAAAAGGCTTTTACTTTACAGTAAGTATAGCAACATAATACATATTAGTGTACAGTATAGAACATGCGGGGCTAGTAGTACTCTCTCTGTAGTAGGTTAAGAGTCTTTCCTCTGCCTAGGTGTTCTTTAATAGGTAAGTTATGTATAATTTAGAGTAGTTTAATTCTTAGTTTGTTAGAATTAAGAATTATAAGTTAGTTATAGTAATACAGCCTACTATTTTAGTTTTTATAGTTAGCTAATGTTACCTTTTTTAACTAACTAGTACTGTTTTAGAGTAGGTCTAAAGTTTTTTAAATAAATTTATTATTTAAATACTTATTAGTAATAATTTAATTAATTATCTAATTTATTTTATTTAAGTTAAGGTTTAAAAATAGCTTAAGTTAAAGTAGAGTTTAGTGTTAAGCCTTTTACACTTTTTTTTAAGTAAAAATGTTTTAGAATTACTTTATAAAAGCATCTAGTTTCCCTCTATTTTAACTAGAATAATAAGTAATCTTAAAATTAAAATAAGATAAGTATTTAGACTAATAGGCTTATTAGTAGCTAAGTTATTTTATAGTTATAAAGTACTATAAGTTTTTATAGTTAGATAGGACCTATATTAAATGCGCTGCACTTTCTAGTTTAGGTTGCTATTATTTAAAGCAGTGTACTATAGCAAGTAATTTCTTGTTGTAGATTTTATAATTACCTTCTATAAGACTTATTCTTTTTAAGAAGTATATAATAGGCTTAATAGTCCTGTCTAGCTTAGTCTAAGAGAGAACTCTTACTACTATGTAGTCTAAGGCATTAGCTTTTATAAGTATTAGTAGTTTAAAGTTAAAGTAGTAAAGTATTAAGGCTTTAGTAAAGGCTTTTTTTAGCTAGTTAAAGGACTATTAGTAATTTAAGTTAAAGTTAAATTAAACCTTTTTCTTAGTAAGTGTAATTATAGGGCTTACTAGCTATAAGAAGTTGTTAATAAATTATTAGTAAAAGTTAGTAAATTCTATAAAAGCTTAAATATTTTTTATATTCTTTAAGTATTACTAATCTAGCATAGTCTAAACCTTAATAGGGTCTATTTAGATGCTATCTATAGAGATTACATATTCTAAATATGTAACCTTTAATTAGTAGAACTTACATTTGTCTACATTAAGTTGCAGACCTGCTTCTTCTATAGCCTTTAGCACTAGGCGTACATGCTGTTTGTGCTCTAAAAGGCTATTACTGTAGATTAGAATATTGTTAATATATGTAGTATAGAACACATCTAGGTAGGGTTAAAGTAAGTTATTTACAAAATGTTAAAAAGTACTAGGCGCGTTAGCTAAGCTAAAAGGCATTACTAGGTACTTAAATAGTCTATATTAGGTCTAAAACACTATTAGCTACTTATTACCTTTTGCTATTCTTAGCTTATTAAAGGCAGTAATAATATCTAACTTTATAAAATACTTTACTTTACTTAGTTAGCTTAGAGTTTCTTATAAAAAAGAAATTAAGTATTAGTTTTTAATAGTAACAGTGTTTAGTCCTTAGTAGTTAACATAGAATTAAAGCCTACCCCTAGGTTTTTTTATAAATAGTATAAGTAACACTACTAGTAAGAAGCTAGCTTAAATAAACCTTTTTTTTAGATTTTTATTAAGGTATTTTTAAAGCACTTTTAATTTATTTAGCAACATCTTATATAGTAGCCTATAACTAGGTTGTTTACTAGGCTTAAAAGTTATTTAGTAATTATATAGACATTATATTAAAAGCTTATTAAACTTGTCTTAAAAAAAGATATATAATAAGTTATAGTAGTCTTAAAAGACTATTATTCTTAAGTTAGTATGTTTTTAAAAAGCTAAAGCTTAGTCTATATTAGAAATTATAACTGTGTAGATTTTATAATCTAGTTATTAAGCTAGGGTTATAAATAAAGCAGGTTCTATGTAGCAGATGTCTATTTGCTGTTTAAGTCCTAGTTTATGTTTAAATTAAGTAGGTAAAGGTTTCTTAAAGGCTTTTTTTTTTAAGTTTAGGCAGTTATTAAATTATTTTATATAGCCTATCTTAGTAAAAGGCCTAGCTTATTAGCCTTACTTAGGTAGTTCTTCTTTAAGTTATTAAAAAGTAGGTCTAAAAACTTTCTATATTAAGTGCTATTTAAGTGTTGTTTAGGTGTAAGTGTAAGCATACATTTTAGCATTAAAAAAAGTTAAAGTTTAGAACTTACTCTTAGTAATTAAAAGTAACCTTATGCTAATATAGCTATAGTTATCTTAGAATTAGGTTATAACATCCTATGTTTATTACATAGAGTTTAATCTGCTCTTTATAGTGTTAGTAAGTAATTATAATAGTTATAGTATAAAAAATAGAACTTTTTTTAAGTTATTTTTTATTAAATCTAGTTAAGTAAATTATTTAAGTAAGTAGTATTAATTAAAAATTTAGTTTACATGCTAGTTTTTTATTAATGTAACTTATGCTATTTACTTTTAAGTTAATAAAAGCTTATATTAGAGCTAATATAGTTTTTTATTATAAACATATAAAAATATTAACTTAGTACTTTTAGTTATTAGTAGGGGACTTAGCCTATAAGTTAGTAAAGATCTAGTGTTAAATTAGTCTTAGGGGGCAACTTAGCTCTAGAATAAGCCTTTTTGCAGGCTCTTACTGCTATAGCTGCGGCTATGTTAAGAGTAGTAAGAGAGATTAAAGCTTAAATATAAGTTAAAGCCTTTACAAAAATAAAATTAAAATAGTAAAAATTTTTAATAAGTACTAGCAGCACTACTTGCGTAGACTTAAAAAAAAAAATAAAGCAGTTTTAGAAGATATAACTATGCTTACTACACTTAAAACATTAACTTTTTTTTATAATCTTTACACTTTCTAGAACTAACTAAAGCATAATTTAAATTAATTTTTATTATGTTAGAGTTTTTATTTGCAACTGCGCTAGTTTAAGGGCGTATTAGGGCTTATATAGGAAGGAACCTTATGTTATTATTATAGGTAGTAATTAGGTTTACATACACATTAAAGTTATTTAGAAGGGGTTCTTCTACTATAGCGCGTTACAGTTTAGTTAAGAGGGAGTTATATAGGGCTGTAATTAGACCTATCTTATTTAAGCCTATATTAGATGCAAGTTAGCAGAACTTAGTAAAGTGTAAAGTAAAGCTTTTTTTTTTTTATTATAAAGTATTTAGGCAACTTAGGGCTATTAACTTTTTATTTAAGTCTTTATAAGTTACTTATAAAAATGCTATAAATTAATCTAAGTTAATAATATCTTTATTTATTAGTAAGTTAATTAAGGCTGTTATATTGCAGTTAAGTTAAAAGTAGGCATATAGTAACTAAAAGTGTTTAGAGAGAAATTAGTTTACATTTCCTTTAAGTTTATATTAAAGCTTATGTAAAAAGAAAGGTAGGTCTTTCTATTTTTTATTAAATAGCAGAGGATTAGGGAGTTAGTTAGATTTTATTACTAAGTTAGAAAAGTTATAAGTTATAAGTAGTGTTAGGTAAAAAAGAGTTAAGCTATCTCTAGACTTCTAAGTAAGCTTTAAGGCTAGTAAGTTCTTAGTTCTTACTACTATAATAAAAGTTAAAGCAGAAATAAACTACTTAATAATATAAAGTTATTCTTTAAAGTTTTTTTAAAAAGCTTTAAAGCTTATAACATAGCAGCTTTTTTATAGAGTAAGCGCTTTTTAAAAGGCTTTTTAGCTTACTCTAATAGCTTAGAGTTATATAAGTACTAAGCTTATTAAATTAAATTTAGAGGCTATTTTTAGCTAGGGTTTTAACATAACATAATGTTATAATTATGCATAAGTAAGGTTATAGAGCTTTATAAAGGTCTAGTTTAATTACTATGTAAGGTATTATAGTAGGTACAAGATGTTATATAAAGAATAGAAAAGTTTAAAAAGAAATTAGTAATTAAATACTTAGCTTAGAAGTCTAAGCGCTTTAGGTATAAATTAAGCCTATTCTAGGTTTAGTTAGTGTTAAGGCAGTTTGTGCTTAAGTTTATGTCTATGTTATGTTGTGTTTATGTTAGACGTGCACTAATAATACTCTAGTACGCGTCTAATACAGTTATGTCTAGGATCTAGGGAGGATACTGTGACACTCTACTACTTTAACTTTAAACTACTAATACTTGTAGAAGCTAATGCCTTAGACTATATAGTAGTAGGAGTTCTTTTCTAGACTAAGCTAGATAGGACTATTAAGCCTATTACATACTTCTTAAAAAGAATAAGTTCTGTAAAAAGTAATTATAAGATCTATAATAAAAAATTACTTACTATAGTACACTACTTTAAATAATAGCAACTTAAACTAGAAAATGCAGTGCATCTAATATAAGTCTTATTTAACTATAAGAACTTATAGTACTTTGCAACTATAAAATAACTTAGCTACTAATAAGCTTATTAGTTTAAATACTTATTTTATTTTAATTTTAAAATTACTTATTATTTTAGTTAAAATAAAAAAAACTAGATACTTTTATAAAGTAATTCTAAAACATCTTTGCTTAAAAAGAAGTGTAAAAAGCTTAACACTAAACTTTACTTTAACTTAAGCTATTTTTAGACCTTAACTTAAATAAAATAAATTAGATAATTAATTAAATTATTACTAATAAGTATTTAAATAATAAATTTATTTAAGAAACTTTAAACTTACTTTAAAATAGCGCTAGTTAGTTAAAGAAAGTAACACTAGCTAACTATAAAAACTAAAATAGTAAGCTATATTACTATAACTAACTTATAATTTTTAATTCTAATAAACTAAGAATTAAACTACTCTAAATTATACATAACTTGCTTATTAAAGAACACCTAGGCAAAGGAAAGACTTTTAACCTACTACAGAGAGAGTACTACTAGCCCTACATGTTCTATACTGTACGCTAATATGTATTATGTTGCTATACTTACTATAAAGTAAAAGCTTTTTAAGAAAGGTATAATAGCTTACTTAAACTACTCTTAATTCTTAAATAAGCTTAAAAAGATATATTAATTAATTTTATTATAAACCTACTTTTATCTAAAGGGTACATAAATATTATAGTAGTTATTAATTACTTAACTAAGTATTAACACTTAATACTATGTTCTTTTATAACTACCCCTAATATAGCCTAGTTATTCTACTAATATGTATAAGTTTACTATAGCCTACCTAACATAATTATATTAGATAAAGGTACACAGTTTGTCTTAGCCTTTTAAAACAAACTCTATAAATAGCTTTAAATTATCTTTTATTTATTTACAGCTTTTTACCTAAAGACTAACAGCTAGACTAAGAATGTAAATGCTATAATAAAATAAGTTTTATAAGTGTATATAAACTACTAGTAAAATAACTAGGTAAAATAATTAGCTATAGCATAGTTTAAAGCTAATAACATAACATTTAAATTAATATAAGTATTCTTATTTTTAGTAAACTAAAAATACTACTTTTAAATAAGATTTAAACTACTTTTAAATACCTCTTAACTAACTTATTAATTTATATAAGTAATAAACATAAATAGATTTATTAATAAAATTTAAAATATATTTAAATATGTTTATAAAAAGCTTATATAGGCTTAAGCTTTTTAATAAGAGTACATAAACTAATTTTAAACTCTTGCCTTTATATATGCAGCTAGTAAGAAGGTCTAGCTAGACACTAGAAATATTTAAATAAACTAATAATTAAAGAAACTTAATTAAAAGAACCTTAGCTTCTTTATAGTAGCCTATATAGTTTTATTATATGCTTACTAATTAATCCTACCTAACAGCATAAAGATACACCTTATGTTCTATATATTATTACTGCGCTAAGTAGCCCTTAAATTTAACTATTTACCTAGATAGCTAAACCTGCTACCTAAACTTATTATTATAAATAATAAACTAAAATATGTTATAAAAGATGTTAAATAAATTTAATTTAATAAAAAAAATATATTTATAAATACTTTATAAAATAGACTAGATATAATAAACTGTTATAAAAACCTATAGAAGCCTTATAAAAAAACTCTATAGTAACTTAATTCTACACTTAATACTTATCTAAACTAAACCTATACTTTAATAAAGACAACTTAATGCTAGAACTACTAATGTAAAGAATTCCTTTTTTAATAAAAGAAGAGGTACTGTTACAGTATCCTCTCTAGATCCTAGACATAACTATATTAGATATGTACTAGAGTATTATTAGTGCACGTCTAACATAAATATAATATAACATAGATATAAACTTAAGTATAAACTACCTTAACACTAACTAAACTTAGAATAGGCTTAATTTATACCTAAAGTGCTTAGACTTTTAAGCTAAGTATTTAATTACTAATTTTTTTTTAAACTTTTTTATTTCTTACACAACGTCTTGTACCTACTATAATACCTTACGTAGTAATTAAACTAGACCTCTGTGAAGCTCTATAACCTTACTCGTGCACAATCGTGACACTCCTGTCTTGACAGTAGGTGCGCATATCTGACATACTTAAGGAAATAAGGCCTAGTTATTTAATAAACACTTAATAGTTCTATTAAAGTAAAAACTTAGTAACGTTATTAGCTAGCATGTCTATAGTAAAAATATAGCATATGTAAATCCTTCTTTTTTGTACCTCTTAGCAGAGCTAGTAGTTGTAAATATTAATATGCTTAAGCTTAGTATTAAACTTAAAATCCTTTACTATAGATTATATACTTTATTAATTATTACATAGTAAAGTAAACTGTTTTTTAGTATTATATATATGGACAGGGCTCCGCACTACTCCGCCAATACAACCAAAAAGGTGCGAATAATCAACCAACGGTTGATTTTCAGGATAGAATAGTATATATACCCGTCGCACATAAGCGCCATCTCAGCCTTACAATAAAGGTCTATAAATTTAATCCCTATAGCATGCTTCTAGCTGTCTAAGAATTAGTGGTGGTGTCACAGTTAACTTAGACATGCCTTGGACTCTCCCTAGAGAGCCCTTGGCCTAGCCTTGGGCACATAACGTCCTGTCACGTGCCCCAGCACATATATATATATCCTCTCACGAACCCCTGAGTCTCCTCAAGGATTCGTCTATTAATACTATCCTGTACCCCCTTCTACGCTTCCTGCTTCCTGCTTCACAGTGCTCTCACAGGTGGTGTGCCTTATAGTAGGTTTTAGGCACAGGAGGTAGATAATCTTAATGGAGAGCTTTAGGAGCGATGGTAGCGGGTTTCGCAGGGTCTTTCATAAAGCCTAATGCGAAGGCGTGGTACCAGCCAGACATTTTAGTGGTGGTTTGCATGAGTGCAGCAGCGTATTGTTGACGCCTTGTTCTGCTTTCTCCCTCTATGATGTTTGATTTATTGATGGCGGCTGTGCTTCCAGCAGGGCCTAGTCTGGGAGTCCTGGAGCCATGTGCGAGGGACGAAGTCGGTTCCTTCGAAGATGCCATGAGACTCATGATCGATCGCAGCGGTGTGCCGAGTGGTTCTGGCTTGCTCAAGATGATCGTCGTCGGTCTTAGAGTTTGTGGCCGATGACGATCATCTTGAGCAAGCCAGAACCACTCGGCACACCGCTGCGATCGATCATGAGTCTCATGGCATCTTCGAAGGAACCGACTTCGTCCCTCGCACATGGCTCCAGGACTCCACCAGACTAGGCCCTGCTGGAAGCGCGGCCGCCATCAATGAATCAAACATCATAGAGGGAGAAAGCAGAACAAGGCGTCGACGATACGCTGCTGCATTCATGAAAGACCCCGCTAAACCCGCTACCATCGCTCCCAAAGCTCTCCATCGAGATCATCTACCTCCTGTGCCCAAAACCTACTATGAGGCACGCCACCACCAATTCTCGGACGGCTGGAAGCATGCCATGGGGATCGAATTCACGGACCTCTATCGGAAAGAGGCCTTTGAATTCGATCCCCATAGCATGCTTCCAGCCGTCCGAGAATTGGTGGTTGGTAGCCAAATGGCGCAGCGGAAGCGCGCCGGGCTCATAACTCTTGCATGAGCTGAGAAGGGGTCATATGGTAAGCGAATCAACAAGGTACTGAGATCCAAACAAAGTGGATTGCACGAGTGTATTGTAAGGTCTGAGGAGCTCGATAGAGCTCTGGGCTGACTATATACTGTACGAGAAAGGAGCTATGCCTAATGAGTGAATAGTGCAGTACATGGGTATGATATCGCGTGAGACACGTGCGACAAAACCAATTCTCATCGCAGAAACCCTCAGGCTGATCCACACATCTGGTGTGGTACCACCCAACAGAACACTTCATATTCTGACATAGAATCATGCTCGGGCTGAATTCATTGTAGGTCGCTTGGCATGTGCACCACTTTTCGTTCGCTTTCTCCGCTGCTTCGATCAAAGAAGGCAGACCCAAGCGCTTCTCAAAATCTTCAAAAGCTGAGCCTCCATTTCGGGATTTGGACCAAGGACCACCATTCATGGGAATTATGACGCAGAACTGAGATTGCGGCTTACAAACGTGACCTTTGGCGCTATTAATGCAACTCTCAATGTAAGACCGTCCTTTCTAGTCGCATTTGAACTCGGACAGGACACCTTCTTGCTGTCTCAGCTTTTCTTCCTTTTGGAAACGTAGAAAGTATTTGCGACCCCACATGTGAGAGCAGAAGACAAATAACGGAGCCAAGACGTTCCCATCCACATCAACCCGCACAATCAACAAGTCATCCGCTTCTGAGCTTCGATCGAGGATCCAGATGTAATCATCGCGCTCTAGTATATGGTATTCTTTCTCATGGCATGTTAAAGATAATCGTCCTATTTGGTGCAAGGGATCCTCAAGTCGCGAATGGCTTTGTGAACGATACCGTCGGGGCCTTTCTTGCTGATTCAATGTGGCAAACTGTTGATTTTCTTGACCTGGGTAAAGCCACGGAAATGTCTTAGCGTTAGTGTCTAGCTTGTATTTCCAAGTGGTGTCTGTTAACGCTGGACATGGTTGTCCACGCATTTCAGCCTCCAGACGTCGAACACACGCGCCCGCAAATGGCTATACTGGTGCTGACCCCACAACACGATGAGATCGACCAGGTATAGAAGTTGTAAAGCCTGGTCGATACGTGTGCAGTCGCCGGACCATAGTTCTTGGTAAACCTAGAACTATCAGAGATTTGAGACTAAATAGGAGGACAACCTACGCAAATTTCATCCGTCGCAGTGCGATTCTGCTCGAATTGACACGCCAGAATCTCCCACCTAGAGCCGGCACTGATAAAATACCACACCAACGGATGCCACGGCACGCCTGCGTTACTGCTCACTCCCTTCTGCCATTTTAGGAGTAGTTTGACTTTCAATGCACTTTGCACTTTGGCGGCCTGATGACCTGCTGCTCGTTGACTTGAGCTTTTGGCCTCCCAGAATGCAAAGTGGAAGGCAAGGGGGACATGTTCGACGCGCGTGCCTTTTCGTAACTGGAATGGATATTCTAGGGAGCTTACCTTACTAAGTTTAGCAAGCAATTTGGGATTGAACATCCGAACGCGATCGTCCATCAGCATTTCTACCTTGGGTAGCCCAAACCACTCCCCTGGATCTGAAGAGAGAAGGCCAATTGTTAGATCTAGAGTCTTCTTCGTCTGGCCTTCGAAATTCGGGAACGTAAGTTTGGCGAGGTTGAAATTTGGCAAACTGAAATGGTCAACACTAAATACTGACCATTAACACCATCTTCATTCGTTCCAGCAATACTTGTGCCTTGTAAACTCACCAATAGTCTCTAGGGTTGTCTGCTGACCATATTGTCGCTTTCTGGTCAAAATCCTCTCGCTATCTCGGTTTAGTACCGGTCGACTACGACTAGGGAAGTGTTTTCGACATTGGAAGCTAATGGACGCGAGTGAGTGAAGCCAGGTGCATAGATCACCGTGGAACGACCAACCAGTGGTGATGTCGGGGCCGCCGATAACTCTCCTCATCTTCTCTGCTGAATCGGTTGAAAACGAGGGGTCTCAGATTCTAATGCCATTCCTCCTCCATATCATCAGCTCGACTGACATCGGTACAGGTTACTCTTAGGACTTCGGCCTCGTTCTTCAATTCCTTCTCATATTGCCGTCTATCAACGGTCGCGGAGCCTCCAAAATTCGTATATTTAAGGTCTTTGATATTTAAGACCAGGGTGAATAACTCAATTGAGCCTTTGTCACAACTCTCCAAGTTGTCCGGAGAATCGGCGATTCGGAAGTGGATCCCGTGTTCTTTCAAAGATGAAGGAGGCATGATTGAAGGAATCCTAGCTCTCGCTGTGACTGATGAGAGGTATCCTGCTCGCTCAAGGCCGACAGGGCGGGAGTCAAAGCAACAGTGAGCCGTCCGGTCATCTTACGGAACTGAAATACAAGGCCAGGCACTTAACCTCCTTCCACATCCTTGAGGTTGTGGCCTAAGCGCGCCGGGAGGTGTTCCGCAATTGCATCGATGAACCCCTGTAGGGCTACGCTGCCCCTGCATGACTGCGCCGTGAGCTTGCATTGATCTCTCTTGCCAGCGCTATATTCCGCAAATGAAATTGGAAGAAGACGGAACGAAACGGGTGTTTGCTCCGCCTGCATGGCAGAAACTTGCTGGGCTGGAGTGAGTCTTGGGCACGATAGCGGTTGAATGCAGGGTCTCGAGTTGTTCGGCGGATTGCTCAGCCCCTCCTCAGCTAAATGAACGAAATATACCTTTGCCCATTCTGAATTCTTGTGGAAGGCTGTATTATTGCCAAGGGCTGCAAGAATTCTAACGAACATCGTGATTGTTTCATCTGAACTAAAGACGGCCGTAAACTCGGTCGATATCTCCTCAGCTCCTACCAATTTGGGAGGACGGATAAGCAGCCTCCAACATTCCTAGCACTGGGCTCAGAATCTGCCACTGTTTCGCAGCTTCGATAAAAGATTTTGATAGTCAGGTGCAGGGGCGGATATGTTATCCCTCGTGGCTGGCTGAGAGTAGGATCAAGCGGATCTGCGAGTCCAAGCTAGCCACTACTCGGTCCCTGGCAGCGGCGTTGAGATGCGAGAGGAGAAGGTGCACTGCAACGAACGACAAAAATAAAGGAGACTAACATTCCGTTCCCTTCCATTCCTATAAATTCTAGCAGGACCCTGGTCTGGGGAGTATCTGAAGAGTTTCTATCATCGTCCACGATTACCCTTTCAGCCGAGGATTGGAAATTTAATGAAGGTCTCGTATGTGCAGCTTCTGTTCGCACAAATCGATCTTGTGCCGAAAGAATCCCGTTTCAGGGTCAAGGTAGACCTCTACATGCATCCGACCCTGTGTGGTTTGACCCAGAATGTCCTTGTCGAGTCCAGGATATAAAAAGACCGAAAAGGGGATAGCAGCCAACAATGGGGTTACTATATCTCAATTACCGGCCAGGAGTAAAATGATGTGGTTCGGCTTCTGGGGAGTCTAGTAATGTGAATGAAATGCACCCGGAATGAAAGGTTGTCGTGATGCCGCAAAAAGAAATAGACATTAACGTGTTCAAGAAGTGCGACAAGTTGTTCCTTTAGTCGAGCAATTTAACGACCATTTGATTGCCACAACATGAAAAATAGGGGCGAATGTGTTGCAGAAACTCGTGGGTATAACAACTTCCCATGTGCCAGAACAAGGAAGAGGCAAACAAACAGGATTCGATATAAACATTGACTAAGTATTGTGTCGACCTTAGTATGTCATCGAGCAGATTGTTCTCATATTGTGACCGAAATTTCTGCAACGAGACAGGTACCTAGATACGATGCTGTATTTGGAGAGCGCGACAAGCCGGGCAAACGTAGTTTTATGTCGTAGGCATTCACAGTGACTGCAGTTCATATTGACTCTAGCGATAATGTAAAGGTCTGGTAAGACCAACACTGTATCTTAAACAACATAACCTCTCCAAAGAATTGCGTCGCATTTTTATGCCAAAAACTTTAGCGATCTCAATGAACGAACGTATGTGTGAAGACGCCGAAAAAGCCCATGGTGGGTTTAATGATCAAATAGAGAGGAGAGCATTTACTCTGATCAATCTGCTCTAGGAGATCAGAGCGAGGATCTGCAATCATATCGACGACTACGAGCCCTGCTACCGAATGGCTCCTAGTGTGCAAAGCTTGCACTAAATTGCTAGTATGCTCCACGGCGATTTTTGATTATTGGTTCATGTGAACCGGGAGGTTCGCTCTGAAGTGCTTAAATCTGGACTGTCGATACAAGTGGGGGGGGGGGGGGGTCTTCGCAAAAAGGTGTAGAGGCAAACCACTCGCTCGAGCCGGATGGTTACCATTGCTTTGGAGAGTGATGCAATGTCTACGCGCGCTGGGCGATCCGGGATGTAGAGATCAAAATGAGATTCCTAGTGGCTATCCACAGCCGAGCATATAAGCACGGGATGACATGTTTTTAGACTATTCATGTGTGGAAGGGGGTGTCTTCGTAGTCCTCACTCCAGCCAAACCATCTGGAAGGGTGTTGGTATTTTGCGACACTGTGCCAGGCTTAGCTGCAGGGCGCTGCTGTAGTTTTTGTCAGCAGGAGAGTTGCTAGCATGGGTGATGGCCAGATTGGATTCGCGATTCAGGACTGAGTAGACACGGACGAGTTTCTTTGGAAGAAATTTCTGGACTGGTTTTATGGTGAACAAGGAGATAGTGAGTTTGTTGGAGTAGATGATGCTCTCTTCTAGAAGTTGAATGAAGTAGCTAGTTCCGTACATGGCACTTCATTCAAGGCCAAGATGATGCATAAAGTCATTTATCGTCCTGCAGCTCCGCACATCGGGGCTCGAAATGCGCTTCCAGAGTTCTCTCGCCGTAAAATTACTCCCCAAAAGCGCGGTGATGGCGTCGATGTCCACATCCCTTTGTTCTAGAAGTGTAAGATGCACCTCGACACCAGTGATAGCGGATGCAATCATCATGCAGACAGTCTTGATAAGCACATTGCCCCCGAATGCACCGCATCCCCATGCCCCAGCCTCAACAACGCAAGTGTTGTTTGCTGCTGATGAACGGTCCTGCATCTTCCTAACACCTATAAATGCCGCAAAGAGTTTCCTGGCCTCCCTCTCTACTCTGCCAAGTTGTAGGTCATTAAGCCCGTCATGTTCCTCTTCGGCGTCATCCAGCTGCAGAGCGTCGGCCAGGATGTAGTGCCTCCATGGCCTCTCCTCAACACCAAACAAACGTTCTAGCCGCGCAGCGCGATTATGCCCTTTCCACGCTGCATGTACGGGAAACACCGAGGTGACCACGGCAGCTTGGTCGGGCAAGACTGGCGTAAAAAGGGCGGAGGTGCTGAGAGCGGGGGAGGCAGACTGGAGCCGTTCCTCTTGGGTTGCCGTGGCACCGGGTCCTGGCTGCGAGTTTGCAGCGACGAGGACGAAGGGTTCGCCGGTGGCCATGGAAGGCTCAGATTCTTCTGAGACGACGTGGAGGTGGAGGTTCGGGAGCTTGTCGCAGGCTGAGGGATCAGGCATTCCGTCTGCAGTATACATAGAGAAAGTGAACTCCATCGTCTCTGGATAGCCTCCCTGGGTAAAGTGATCAAGAATTGTGCTAAGGTAGCCGTCCACAGCCTGCCGATGTGCTGGGTTGCCGGCGAACCAGTCAGTGAAGCAGGGTATGCCCCACGAAGTGCCTTCAGGCCGAGCAAGCGTCCCCAAGAACTGGTGTGCCAGAAGGGCGTTCACCTGCGCTCCATTACATGCTATTTCGTCCCCGTCCTTGCTCAAAGTATCCAAGGTATGGTCCGGGAAGTGCTCCGACAAGCTTCGTGCTGTTGACAGCAGGAAGGCAAAGCTCTCAGAGTCAGCATTGTTTTTTGAGAGGAGGTAGTCGCGGAGGTGCGAAGCGTCTAGAGTGCCATTGCCATGGATCGTGTAGGCAATATCTTCTACGAGGCCTGGGATGATATCGACGGCGGTCGTATTTGAGGTGATGCGGATAATGGCCGTCTCGAGGAGCGTGTCAAGGACCTCAAATTGACGGGCGTCGTCGCTATCGTGAATACCAAGAGGATCACTATTTAGAATCGAAGGGTCTGTGGGAAGTTGATAGGGCATCGAAGGTGCTCCGATGCGTCGTGGGTTGGAGGTTGCCCTTTGACGCTTGCTAGGTTGACTCGGGCCACATTTCTAGCAGCCTTAAGCGAGCCTTCAACGTGCACAGTATCTATTAGTTGCATTAATCGGCGGAATTTCTTGGCACATCCACATGTTTTCTTCTCCTAACAACATACCCTAAACAAATCACCTAAAGGCCTATATTGCGCCTTAAATTAAGCTAAAATTATTGTTATATTATAAAATTTTAATTACCTAATTAGGGATAAATATAAAGCTAACTTTTAGTGTTATAGAAGTCTCTCTTAGGTTATTGCGCCCACTGTTGCCATGTTTTAAGCTTATAGGGTCTTATCTTGCCTACCACCTTGCCTTCCCTGTTAAGCGCTGTTAGCGCAGTGTTGTTGTAGTAGTTAAGGCCTTTTAGATTAAACTTAACTAAATATTTATTACTTTCTTTAGCTTAAATAGGAGCCTTAGTTAATTGCTAATTACAAGAACTATAGCAAGACTGCTGTGTACAACATGCTAGATAATCTAAGAAAATACAGCAGCGTATAGAAACCTGCTAGCAAGAGGCTAGAGCAGCCACCTAAGATTAGTAAGAACAACGCAAAGGCGCTGTTTAAAAAGCTAGTTTGCTTAAAGTAGATGTATCTAGATAAAATTTAACACTAGTTGCTAGTAGAAAGAGGTGTAAAGGTAGATAAGTTAACTATCTCTAAGTTTTTAAAAAAGTGCAGTTAAAGCTGCTAAACTTTAAAGCCTTTCTTTATTAATTATAGTAAGGAGCTTTATAAGTGTTACTATTAATTAATAAAGAGGTTTGCTGCTAATAATATAGTGTTTTTAGATAAGTTAATATTTAATAAGAAGACTAGCTAGAGGCACTACGCGTACGCTCCTGTTAGTTACGCTGCCTAGTACGCGCAGAGCATCTCTAGAGGCAGTACGTACGCAATATTGCTAGCATATACAATCCACAGTTACCTGCCTTATACAGCTATTAAAAAGGGCTACTATAATTGCAAGGATTTCCTTAACTAGATTTAAAACTGTCTTATCCCCTGCCTCTAGGCAACATACAGCCCTAAGCACATAGTTATTGTACTTAATAACGTTGCTATTTATATAAATAATAAGGTTACTTAGGTTATCTAAGACACAGGCTACTTAGTACACTACCTGCTACTATACTTGCCTAACTATAACCTAATTAAGCTAACATTTGCTGTACTTAAGGCATAGATCTAAAGAAACTATGTGTTTATGCAGCATTATTTTAATAGTAATTTTAGGGCCTTCCTAGCAGCTGCTGTTTGTAAGAGCAGGTGCAATAGATTTGCTAGGAAACACTTTTAGTATGCTGCTAGAGGGTTATATATTAAGCAGGAGGAGTTAGATTGTGTACAGCTAGAGCTTAGAGAGCCTATATAAACAGCAAATTTACTTAAATTTACTTTAGTTAACTCTATGCGCTATCTAACTTCTGTTCCTACCTACTTCACCACCTGCTCCTGCTGCTCCTGCTGCTCCTGCTACCCCCCTAAGCTCTACAAAGCCATTTGCTCTTTAATATAGCTGCTTAAAGCGACAGAGATCCTCACAGAGGTGCTAAACTACTCTATCCTTAAGTTTAAACCTGCTAACAGCAACAGTATAAAGCTTATTACCTAGATCTAACATAAGGCAGAGGTTGTTAATTATCTACTTCTACTTAATTACTACCTTACTAGCAGTAATATAGTTAATATTATTCTCTTTCTCCTTTTATTGCTTTATAAGCTAGAAAAAGAACTCTCTTACAGTTGCGCAGGTATCCACCTTACTAGCTCTAGCTACTAGGCTTAACAACAGAACTAGAAGACTTACTGTACGTAGCATTAATAGGGTCACTAGTTAAGGAGGCGCTGCTATAATAAAAGACAATAAGTACAGTAGCAGCAGCTGCCCACCTAAGAAGGCGCCTAGCAGAGCTGCTAGCAGAGCTGCTAGCATCTGCTAAAGCCTTATCTACTGCATCTAGAATTACTAAAACTCTTGCTGCTCTGCTTAAGCTGCCTTATTCTCCTTTATCCTTACTATTTAATTTATTAATTACTGCTTTTTTGCCTATTTCTATAGCTCCTTTAGCATTAGCTTATCTAAATTAGATAATAAATTACACCTTTTTTTTTTACCCTTTTAACTATAAGGCTTTACTTGTAGCTTATTACTTTACAGCTTTAAAGCCTTAACTATTTTATAAGCTAGATATAAAGCTAATAATTTGCCTATAATAATAAACCTTGCCTAAGCTTCTGCATTAATTAGTTTAATCTTATAGTAAGCACTACTTAAGTAGATATAACACTATTAACTACTATTATTATAAAGATTAATGTAGTACTTTTATATCTAGTAGATTATTAATTAGTAATCTATAGCTGTTTTAATGTCTTTTACACACTCTATAGCCTTTATCTTCCTTAGCAGTTGCTTACTGCAGTAGGCGCTTACAAGGATGTTATTACTTAGCTTAGATAAAGCCTTATTAAATAACTAATTATATAGAAAAGCTTTTTATAGCGCTTTAACCTAAACACAGATCTCTACTTTAAACTCCACGCGTAATATATTTTTAAAGTAAGTAATGTAATAATTAACTATCTTAAATAGCTAAACTTTTTTAATAGTACTAAAATCTAACAGCAGTACACACTGCTAAGCAGCACCTCTTTTATCTAGACAGAAGCTAACGCTGCAGCTCTGTACGCAGTGCCTACAGCTGTTAATTATTAACGCTAGGTTATTAATTAGCAACATTACTTTATCCTTTATAAATAACATTAAAAAGAACACACGCTTATAGTTATTATAATTTTCTACTACTTTAACCTTATTTACATAGAGAATATACATTATATCTATATTATATTAGGGCTGCTAGGGTAGCAGCGGCGACAACAGTAGATCTAGCATAACGCGTAGCAACTTAAGAATTTTAATTAGGGCAGGTATAATAGTAGGCAACAGCAACAGCGTAAGAGGCTCTTTTATATTAACCTAAGTAACTAATTTCTAGTTACGCGCTGCTGCAGCTTCTTCTCTCCTTCTACTACTACTAGCCTGCTTATTAAGCTTTTTTAATAACTAAGCAGCTACTTTAGCAGTAAGCTGTTAGACAGTACTAGTACTTAAACACATTAACTTAGCTAGAGGCGCTTCTGCTGCCCCTAGTTAGGTGCCTCTGCAGGCTATAGTAGGATGCTAGTAAGGCCTTCTTAACACTAAAGAGTTAGCTTTAACTTTATTTCTAATTAAGTAGTTAAATCTTATAATATTATAATAATATTAGCATAGTTTAGGGCGTATTACTAATGTGTCTTAATTTCTATAAGGTTTGTGTGGGGACAAAGACAGAAGCAAAATCGCTAAGGAATTCCGCTGATTAATGCAACTAATAGATGGATTACGCCTCCAGGCTCTGAAGAATGTGGGGAAGAAAACATAAATTGGACAAATTGGAACAATTGGAACAATTTAATGCACACCCCGTCTCCTCATGTCTACACTCATTGTGACTGAAAATACATCGATATTCTGCCTTGAGCATAGAAATGCCCTGTCAAGCGCCTTGCACCATTCCTCTCTGCCCATTATGCCTCTCAATTACCCATTTTGGACTTGTGCGCGCTGCAAAGCGCTCCATCGCGCCAGACGCCGCGAATATTCAATGTGGCATCAATATCCTCCAAAGGGTTTCCCTCAACCAAGAGCAGATCCGCGTTCAACCCCTCCGCCAGTCTGCCACGATCCGAGAACTTGAACCTCCTCGCCACGACGCTCGTCGCTGATCGCAGAGCCTCTTCCGGAGTCATTCCAACCTTATGCACGAAGAGGTAAAGCTCCTGGTGGACAGAGAGTCCCCATGCCGTCCCTACTGCTGGACCGGCTGCGTCGCTCCCACTATTATTCGTGTTAGTCCGAGTGTCTTACCACTTCCCGAGCCACATCCACCAAGAGGAACGGACGCTTTCTTCCTAAAAGAAGCGGAGTCACTCACCAAACAATGTCAATCCCCGCCTTCCTCAGCATCCTCACGCTCTCATACGCATATTCTGCCTTGCCCGTCTTCACCGCAAAAGCCATGCACTTGCACAACTGTCCCTTCTCTTTCTCTCCAATAAGGCCCTCCACCCTCGTATCATGCGCAAACCGCTCCTGAATATCCTGCCCCTCGGTTGTCAAGCTCCCAATCGCCGCCAAAGTCGGGTTCAACCACGCATTATTCTTCTTGTATGCCTCCACTAGCTCCTGCGTTGGCGGCTGATCGCAAATGGTATGCGTTAACCCATTCACCCCCGCCTCCAACACCTCCAGTGTATCTTTCAGTGATAGGGCATGCGCAACCGTCAAATACCCCCTCTTATTTGCCTCCGTCACAATCATCGTCTGCAGCTCCACGCTTGGATATGTCAACTCGAATCCCAAACTCTTACCTGACTCATGCATCAACTTGATATAATCCGGCTGCATCTCTCTCTTACACCACTCCAAATATTCAACCACATTCTCGCGGTTACTCAATTTGGGCCATTTTGCGATTTCCGCCGCCGTCTCTTCACTCTTATCATGGGCTACAATAACGGGAATCGGCCACCCATTTTCAATAGTCGCCGCTTGGCCTGCCGTTTTATATCCTGCCGTATCTGGTTCCTGGGTCTGCTTCTTCAACTTCTGGACATTTCCGAGTTCGTTGTGCATTTCACAGACTGTTGTGACCCCGAACCTAAGAGCCTGGGGCAGCGCGACGGGATTTGCCATGTCGGCGTGGATGTGGCAGTCGATAAAGCCGGGGAGTAACGTGTGACCTGGTTTAGAATAGACCTTAACAGAGGTTGTCGGGATACTTGAGGCAGGTCCAACAGCTGCGATCTTGCCATTTTGGACATACACGAAGCCTTCTGGAATTATTTCCTCGCCTGTGAAGACTTGGACGTCACGGATGATGAATGATGCCATCGTAAATATATGAATCGTCTTCTGGTGGATTTTCCTGCTCACAATTTTCTAATGATATGGAGGCGAGCCCGTTTTGCACCTGGCTGAAGAAGTTTGGGCGTTGGATCCAGCATGCTCGAGCGCGCAGCTACATAAGTAGTCCTCTCCGCGGTGAGGCGTTCCGGATCTTCCACTCGTTTCCCCACACTCTCCCGAGTAGGCCGAAAAGGCCAAGCCTCCAATCTGATGCAGGTACGCGACTACGGTGTGAGCCGCATTCGTAACTTATACTTCCGCTGAACACCAATATCACGTAGGTAAGCAAAGTGCGCAAGTCCTGGGTGGATGTAGAATCGCTGCGCAATCACCACCTAGAGCGGCTTGTTAGCATCTCAGGGCGGTGGTTGTCGTACCTAGGTGCAAATGTCAGCTCACTTGACGGATAGTTTTTCGTGAAGGGTGGAGGGGGTCAGCAATTTCGGGTAGGGCAACCGTGGAGCATTTCCAATTCCCCAGATGTGAATCGCCAAGCGTTTCGGGCCGATGTTGGAGAGCCGATCCACGGCAGGGATGCAAACGTCACCTCACATTTGGCCTTCACGTCCTTGCAGGCCTTCGATTCTCATTACTGCATTCTCGCTACGGCATGCTGGCACATGCAACGGATATGACAGGATTCTCGTCGTCTACGCAGACCTCTTAACCCAGCATCAAGGTTGACAAACTAATCCCCCGATATTCAACATCCACAGTTGTACCAAGAACGTTTTCTTCTCAAATGGGGAGGCCTTCCTGTTTCATATTCTCTGTTTCGTTACTCTGTGGTCTTGTCTTTGCAATACACTGCGTCTAGCATCTAGCTACTTCATACGTAGCGGAAATCTTTCCATCCTACAACTGAGGTGTCGTGCAGTGCGGCGCGTCTACATATTGGTTCTACGCACTCATACAAAGAGGGGTACTGAGCCCATACTGCCCTTGTTATATAAATCAACAAATACAAAGGCCCAAGTCACTCATCTCCCCTCTATAGTTCCAAATACGTCCTAGAACATTCCACCTCACCTAATAATTCTTTCTTCGCTAAGTAGCCCGTCCCCAATTCAATAAATGCCTCCAAACCACCAACACTACAATCAAGACCACTGTAACTAAATTCGCAATCCTTTAATCCCACCGTCAACAATGGAACCCCTTCCACACCCAAACAAAACCTTAGCCGATTGTAGCACCCAGGTACTCACCCAAACACTATACAACAAAACAGCCCCACGCTTGGACAATTAAATACCGTTCCATTTCTATTGGGTACGTACCCAGAACCTTCACATGGATATATGCGGAGAATTCCAACGCCGATTGCCGTCAAATGGCAGTAATTTCCCACGCGAACATGATGCACCAGGTGTCAGTAGCAATGTCGCACAACGGTTATACATGAACATAGACGGCAGTATCTGTTTAGCGGATCCCAGAAGCCTGTAAACAGGTCTAGGAGGCTAAAATAGTATTGTTTATGGAAGCTACTTGGGGTATTTTAGCATTGAAAATGCAGTTTTTCCAACTATGCTGTCTCTTTGATCGATAGATCCTGGAAGATCCTACTCCGGCTAATATACACCCAGTTTAAGCTATATGTGTCGGGCAGACATACCTCAGTAGGATGGGTAAATGCTAGGGTGATCTCAGTGTTGGCCATCACGTCGTACTTCCTCTCGCCGCCCTACCTTCCTTGGTCTCAAGGCTTCCGAAACCAACATGACTCAAATTCGAGTCGGATTTTGTGGAAGAGTCTGTATCCTCTGAATGCTCTATTTATTTGCAGCAAGATAATTGCTTATGACCTCGTACCCTGCCCTTGCAGAATTGAATCAGCGTCTCAAATAATAACATAGTTAGAGATTGGGGACCAATTGAATGGAGCCGATGTCTAGTGAGGAAGGAAAATTCCGCCTATGACGCGTATCTATGAGCCGTTCTGCATTTCGCCCCGTCCCAGGAACATGAACTACGCCGTCGCATGAATGAGGTTGAGCATTCAGAGGACATAGACTGGTGTCTTTATTAGGATTCTGCGCTTCCCATATTCACTATTCGTTTTTCACACATCCTCTCGCCCCATTTCAGCCACTGCGAGCGCCTTCTTTGCCTTTCTTATTGCCACGATCAACGAGATAGTCCCAAAGAACATAGAGAGCACAGAGAGAGCATTAGCAATTCTATAAATGCTTCGTCAGCTCCACTATGACATGCCATGGAATTGTAAATCGGCAGCACTCACAAGAAAAACATGCAAAACCCCACCCCAGCACCCGCCCACCTCAACTTCGATTTGCTAAAATGGACCTTCGGGTCCGGCTTTGGATCATTCTTCAGATGACCATATGCCGTCACAAAATGCAGGAAACATAGACACCATAATGCTGATATTCCTCCGAAAACTACGACCCACAATGTCGAGATAAATTGCGGTACGGATTGAAATTTCTTGGCGACACTCTCCCGGAGAGTTATGTGAGCGAGAAGCTCGGGAATATAATTTGCCGCGCACTAGCTCATCAATTGTCAGTGAGCTGGATCGAACGTAAGCAAATGGACGGAGGAAAGAGATCGTTTCCTACTGTAACAATAACAATTTTGAAGTATGGTTGGGAGGAATGCGTAACAACTGCAATCGCAGCGACCGTGAGACAAGTAGCGATGAAACGGAGAGCGCGGTAAAATTGAAAATACCATGTTGTAACCCTATCCGCTGCGTTGGTAAATGCCATCTGGAAATAATAAGAGAATATATGTGGTGGGAGCAACTGTAGAGTGTGTGTGCGAATTGAAGGAGATTTAGATAATAAATACTCCTACAGGTGAGCTGAGCTCTTGGTTCCACGGCTACATCTGACAAGAATGTACGGGTCTGTAACATATAATAAAGGTTCAGCGAAGAATTGATCTAATCCAATGGTTGAATGAAGGGAATCGAGCGCGCACTAGAAATTCTCCGAGGAAGGAATGTGGTGATGTGGCACATAAGACGGAATAATGATCGTTGTAAAATCCTTTCGTTTCTTGTCAAAAATGGGAAATGGCTTCAGCCCAGCTAGCATAGTTTCCTTGGCAGCATCTCAGGAGCCGAAAAATTATCCGCTAGCAGTGTGCACTCGCTCCAGCCTTTCTCCATACTAAAGATGAGTAGCCTCGAAATTCCGAGTCTAGGGTTGAAAAGACGCTTGAGTATAAAGCACTGCTCTGGGCGTCCACACGACTGGCCCTCATTTGGAAGCGAAGATCGTCCAGTTTAGCGACTCGGTAGACAAGAACACTAAGGTTGTATTGAGTACCTTAGTAAGTTGCCCCTTCGTCTACTGCCATTCGCAGTCATCAAGGTACCTGCATCGCCGGTATCGTCACGTGACAGCACATTCACGGTGCCAAGGATTCGGGTGATCTCCAAGACAGATCACTTCTATCTACCTAAAATAACATCCTGCCTTTGTTTTTTTTTAGCATTGTTATAACTCTAAATAAAGCGAAATTGTTCTTTCAATTGTCTCGTTTTCGGTAATAAAATACTTTGCTTCAATTGTGTTATCAAGCCGCATTTACGGACAGATATATGAGACTCTAGAGGGTTCTAAAGGGCCGAAAATCAATCAACAATATAGGTCACCAGATATGATAGAAAGGAGAGATGAAAAAGGTAGCCGAACTTTTGGAAGGTCTACATGCGATTAGTTAGCGCTGGCCTCTCACGGTCAAATTTCCACGCCTCGCCTCCGTCTTCAAGTGCTCGATGCACATCAAGATTCTCGTTAAATGATTATAGATTAGCCTCTGTCCCGATCGATAGCAAGCTGGGATATGCATGGCAACTAGCTCGGGGTTTGCTAGTGGCGCTCTTGGCAGCCAACTCAGCTGAACAACCCCTTGGCTTATCTCACATTCTCAAGCTTGACCATCAAATGCTCACAATCAAAGAAACTGTGCCATCTCTGAGTGTCTAGTATAGCGAAGGCTGGATGCACTCTAAATTTCACGCTCGGGAATGTAGCTTAATATTCACGGTGCATTTGAAATATGTCCTGGTGGTCTCGACTCCTACTCGTCCCCCACCATGAAGAACTTGTCCTGCTTGGCCACATCCTAATGTTGCCGTTGTATTAGCTCATTTCTCCGGCAATATGTGAGACTTCGACTCCATTGTCAAACTGCCAGTCCTAGCAAGTCTTCGCAGCTTCCTAGGAGAAGTCTACACCGAACAGAGGGAGACAGTGCGGTAAAAAGAATGCCGGTCATTGTTCCCCATCAGATACCTGAAAACATTGTCTTCGCATAAGAAAGCTGTCCATCTTGTACAGCGTCACACCGCTCATGATTTTGTTCATAGATAGGATCAGGTGATACGGTAGCCACCCATGTAGAGGTCACCACAATACCTAAACTCAAGATCTGGAGTAAATACCGCATTCTGCATACAGCCTAAAAGATTTTGAGATAAATCTGAAAGTATTTGATATTGGAGGATGATTGACAGCTTTATAGAAGCCACTGAAATTCTGGACTCTGGGAGGGTAGTCCTTGATCTAGAAGCTGTCACTAGGATAAGCTTGACCTCCTTTTCTTTTCAAGGACTCATGGATAGTCATTTTGAAAATCTTATGAATACGATTTGGGAATTTGAGACCATTGTATGGTAGGACACACTTTCCTAAAGATATGCTGTCTTATTTCCAGTGTTAGGGCTGAGCATCCCCGCAGGAACACTCGGCATAATGCAGATTATCGTCAAAGATGGTGGGAATCCAAGAGGCGCTGAAAGTGAATCTCCATTCTGGGCTGACACGTAATAAGATCAGCTTCTTCCCTTTCGCGACAACATCCTGGACGGACATTGAAATCTGAAAGATAGTGGTTGAAAGCTAGGAGCAATGTGAGCGATATGCCCTTCTGAGCACTGAATCAAAATATTAGGAGGCCCCTGATCTACAACCCCGGCTTTCTTACACCTTAAATCCTTAGAGTCGGTAGTCATGTAACTCCTTCGATCCGTTCATGTGATGCTAACGATTAAGTTTTATCCCGCACTAACAAAGAGAACCATTCCTCCTGGATTTGGGGCTTTTTTGGGGCGTGCAGAGATATTTCCTGCTAAGGGCCCCAATCCATTCCTGGAAAGAGTATTGAAAAATTGTCACTCTATGTTTAATTTTCGTAAGTTGTAAAGGGTCACTCTATTCCATGAGCACGATTTCATGCTACAAGGCGTAGCTGTAGCGACTTGACTGGGGACGTATTGCACTCGGAGTTTGGCAGTCTGAGTGACATGGTGGGTTTGTGCAAATGTCATCTAACCCGGAATCCAGGAGAAGTCGACATACAACATGTCAGGAAGTGTCTAATGAGTTGGAGAATCTTAGAGAAGCGGGACTCACCCGTACTCCTAAAACATAGGCTCTTGAGAAAGAAATTTCACAGAATCAGCGAAAAATGCGATAAAATATAAAACGAACAAGGAACCACAGCACACCATGGCCAAGGGGGCTATTTAAACACAGAGGATTCGTGCAAATCAATACTGACGTCAATGTTAGAGGAACTCAAGGCTCGATTGGTGAATGTCCTCCGATAAAACCGTGCAACCGAATACCTCACTGTTAGATAAGAACCCTAGAAATTGCTGAGCGGGACAGAAGAGCCAGTGGGAGCAGTGAGTAGAGCGGACGTAGGAGCATTCAGAGCACGTAATAATGTTCAGAGCTAGGGAGAGCGCTGTTGGGGCAGTCGGGGAGCTCTTACTAAAATGGGTCTTTCCAGTGGCTCTCAATTAGAGAAGTAGTATCTGGCGTAAAGTAAGGTATCAGACTGGTCAATTACTTAGGTATTCAGGATAAGGAGATAACAGGGGTTTTAGAATGCGCTTTGAGGCAAATACTTGACGTTATAACCAACATTAGAAGATACAATCCCATCCTCCTTATTTCTTCTCTCATGATTGTTTTAATTCATTAGAACTATGATAAAGGGCGACATGAGGCGGATAATACCATAATTTCGAAGGGGTGCCTCGCTCGGCGACGATGCTTCATCCGAATCGGAGCAAAATATGGGATCGGCTTCAGCGGTAGCATTGTGTTATACAGCTCTCAGAAGAGACGATTGATAGTCCAAGTAATCGAGATGCGAGTTCTCTGAAAGGGGAATGCCCAGATGAGTCTGACTTGAATATGATGTGGATAAGCTTACGATTGTATACAATCCCACAAAGGACCTTCACTACGTTGGCGACCGTCTGCTTCATGCACAGAGTGCTCTTCATCCTCCTCCAAAACATCCCAAAACGTATTCTTAGCAAACTCTTCGAGACCGTAAAACTCTCTCTTCTGTCAAAGGGCGATATTGAACCATCCGAATCTCAGTCCTCGAGCATGCCGTTGGCTTGGCAGTCTTCGCTTTTTCCATCTGCAAAGTTCTGTGCAATATTTTCAAAAGCACGATGTGGAGTAAGAAGGCATGAACAGAGTATGGGACGAAAGGGCTGAAGGTATGGGTTGTGCGCTAGCACGGGATGGGACTAGCGTCTCACTCTTGGCGATTCACCAATGTTTGATCTTGGCGATCGAACGTACAGGGATGTCTGACACGCTGGTGGAGCACGTACGCTTCGTCTCAGCGTCCTCTATCCGCGTGCGCTTGCCTTGTAGTCTTCTCAAGCAACCAGTCGTGTGTTGGTATCCGGCGGCATTTAGCCCAGATTTGTGTGTCGTCCAGTCTCATGGTTGCTCTCAAACAACTCAAGTCGCAACATGGACATGCTGGGTCGAATGACACAACGAAGAACAAGAGTATACTTGCTTAACCGCAGCCACCGGTCATGGATTTGCTCTTTAGCTGTGCTCATCTTATTCTTTCCTTCTCAATTGTGCTCATTCATTCTCGTAGGCCTGGCGTCTTTCTTTCTTGAGTAGGTTTTTTTTTTTGCACAAAATGATGGAGCCACAGCACGAATATAAAAACATCCCTCATACAGAACACCAGCATGAAGATGATTCGTCGACCGAAGTTGAATCGCTCGTAGGACTCGATAAACAGTGGGCTTCAGAGAACTTTAAGAGTCGAACACGGAGGTCGAAGAGGACCATTTGCATATCTTTTCTAAAGACAACAAGATGGTTCGTTGTGATCGGGCTGCAACTCGTGGTGATCGGATTGTTGGCGCACGATCAAGGGTTGTTCCATAATGTGTGGTGGAATTCCCGGACGACCAGCGCGAAGGAGGTTGGAGGTGATATTACCGGATGGGGACCGCATCGTAAGTAGCGATGGAATTCTTCGCATATACAGCCGTCTCAAGTGATTGACGTCCTCTAGTTCCAACCCAAATCCAAACCTTCCACGTTGACCAAACCTACGCTCCGTACAACACTTCTGACTTCTTCAAACCGGAAACTCTGCAAGCTTGGAACGAGCTGATGCCGCGTGGGATGGGATTCCAGCATGTTGTTGACCCCGAAAAATATAACGACCTCCCCACCCCTATTATCTGGCCCAACATGACTGTCTTTACGACGTCAATGACGCATCAGTTGCACTGCTTGTTCGCGGTCGTGCAAGTCTATTCGGGGTTAACAAGCAATGTTGAGCTGCCGGAAGACCACCACTGGCATATGATCCACTGCTTTGACTACATGAGGCAGGCGATTTTATGTAGTGCGGATATGTCGTTGGAAGGGTTAGAGACTACGTTCCCAGACCACAACGGAGGTAGTGACGGATGGGATTCTAAGCATGGTGAGTTTGGCCCCTGTGCCATTCCAAACGTATTTATTTTACTGACACATAGTAGTATGTAGAGACCCTGTCGCGGTACGGAACTACCTCGAGAGTGTGCGTGCGTACGACGACCAAGAAATCTTTTGAGCTGCTTGTAGATGCAGGAATGCGAGGCTCGCCAGCAAAAATGTAAATGTCAAAGGCTGTTGAGGCGTTTTATCTCGGGATGGTGGAGTTATATCCTACGTGTTTCATGGGAGATGGCACACGGCGGGGGCGTGATTTAAGACGGATTTCAGCATCCTCTTTGTAGCAACTTCTCTAATTTCAGGAAAAGGTTTAACAAATTCAATTGACTACTGGTGTGTTCCGAAGTCTGCGATGATTTACTTTACTTCGTTTCGGGCTCGATCAATGATTACGGTTAGGCAACTTGGTAACACCATTTGGTATAATCTTAGCATTACGGTATATAGCTTTATGGCTAATTTATGATGCTAGGACGTTAATGTGTCACCTAACCAGAATTCATTCCCGGTCGCAAACTCCCACCCCCCGAGACACTTCCTTGGCCTGATATATTTTTGCCCTCTTACTATAGTATTCCCGCCGATGTTGCTTCACTCAGTAATGGGCATTGCGCAGTTGGCTTTTCCGTATCTATTAACGCTGCCGCTACGAAAAAAAGAGCAGTCAGGAACCAAAGGTAATACGGTATTGCTGTTTGGGTTAGGACGGATTCAGTCTCTATTATCTTAAAAATATCTATGAAACTCCCTATATTCACCTTTAAACCACTGATTTCCCAGATCCCGGGCCAATCGTTGAAATGAGCCTCTCCTGAGATGAGGCGAAGGCAGACACTTGGTAATCTTAGATTGCTCAATGGTGTCAAATAGGGATAGATTTAACTGAAGTCTGTATGCTATAACTCCGATAGATTTTTGGAGATAGGGTCAAACTGGTCGTAATGTTGCTGGAAATGTGGCGTGGCCGATGTTGGCTGGAACGAGGTTCAAACTCAAGAACGCTAGAACTAAATTAGGGTTGGCACTTTCCTATATAGGGTTGGCCGGATTATAAGCGAGAGCATGCCACACAGCCCGGTGGTAGAGACCAGATCCTAGGGAAGTTGAATAAGAGGTGAGAGGTATTATGGAAGATTTTAATGGCCGAGGTGCGATTTTAATTACCTAGGTATGACGGAGCTCGATGTCAAGGGTCAATGCCAGGAGAAAACTTGAAATATGTTCTCTGAGTTCTTATATATGGCCCTACCCAAAAGGGTAATACTGCTTATGATATTCCATTCTCATGAGCTGGCGAACTTACGGATCCGAGACGATGAGGTGCCAATGTCCATTCGCCAGGAATACCGGCCTTCGATAAAATCCAATTAGAAAGTCCCTTTGCAGCTTTTCCATTAGACGTCAACCAGGTTGCAAACCCATCTTGAGAAGGAAAGTCTCCTAAAATTCGCTGATCCCTTTAAAGTGCATCAAATGGCCTCTTCATCTTCTGACCGGCTACTAATATGCGGAATGATTACTCACCTAGGACGTCCAAATTTCCTTTCTTTCGTTGCTCTGATAAAACTTTCTCAGCCCTAGCCTCATCGGCATCTTTACCCGTCTCCATGTTTTGCTCATTTTCGTTCCCTCTAGCTCTTTCTTTCTATCGTGACAATGTGTGGAAGGAAGAACGTCCAATAGTAGCAGAGCGTAAGCAATGTGCTTCGGCTTGTTGGGATACCTGACGAAGAAGCGTGAGAAAAAGCAGGTTGGACTAAGGGCAATGGCAAGGATGTTTCGTATACGATGGGCCCGGGGGCTTATAATAGAGTTGGGTGGATATGGGGGAATAGGTTGCGGATAGTGTGGAGAGCGTGGAGATGATGGAAGGATGTCCACGTAGCAGGGAGCTCAAGAAAATAGTGTACTTGATCGTGGGCGTTACCGAGAGATATCACCGCAATATTGGCCACTGTTGCGGAACTCTCAAAGCTATGAATCATGCCGCAGTCACCCTTGGACTACCAAACCAGAAGTAAGGATAATAAAGACGGACTATATCTAGGGGAGGGGTTCAAGGAGAGAAGTGTGCATCGCTTCAATGCGATTTAAGCTAAAACGAGTCAAGTGTACAGAGTGTTGAAGGGGATTGGGCTCAGTGAAGAGAGAGTTTCTCTGGGTTATAATTATCTCTGTGCGCGCGTTGGGGCTCCAAGGTATAAGTGGGTTGTCAGTTGGTGAGACTTTTAGTAAACTGATTGGCCTGGCCCGACTGAATTCACCTGCCAAAGCCGACGTCTTTCGATGTGCTAACTAACGCCAATAAACCCCAATCTTGAACGGGTAAACTCCGAGCCCTATTGCTGAGGACGGAGCGGGTTGCGCTAGATGCTATCGTATAGTATCCCGGCATTGTTTTTTGAATTGGTCGATTCGAGGCCGATATGGAGGTTTGCGGGAGTAAATTGGACAGACATTACTATGAGACAATGGAGTGTCTGAATAGGTTATACAATGTAAGCCTCGAGTGGCTAGAGGGAGATAAAACGGGTGCTGTACTGAACAGTGAGATTGCAGAAAAGGAGCGTGGCGGTTATCAAGGGCAATGGTGCCGTGCAAGGACGCTTTAGAAGCCTATACCCCGAATGGTGAACCAGGATAGCCGTGCATTTGGGCATAGTATAGCGTATTTGCTGCGAGCAAACAGCGTTTCGTAGTCCTTTTGACTTGGTACGGGATATTAGGCGGTCGCGGTGGAGTGAATGGAAAGAGCAGTGGTGCAACAAGGTGCTAGAGCTGACAAAAGGCGAGCGTGGAAGTGGCAAGGTATATAGTTACAAGGGATGGACGACTATACGCCTACGTGAAGGGTGCCGCGCTTCTGGCTGAAATATTATGTCATTCTAGCTTGCTTTTGCAGTTGGAAGTAAATGTATTCTCTCTCTCGTCAGTACGTGGCGCAGATCTGCGAAAGCGCAGCAAATGGATAGAGTGTCACGTATTAGTTATTTAATATCATCGAGTGCATGATTAATGTCTGCTTTCTACATCCCGGTGTGACTGAGGCAAGTTGAGGGCATGATATGCTAAATGAATAGCAAAGAGCGGATAACTGTAAGTCTGTAAAAGCGAAGACATATGTGCTTTGGTCCTCGCCCGAAATTAAACCCGTAGTCAATCATTGCCGGAGCTCCTGTGTGGCCACCTGAAATCCGAAACCGATACAAACTAAACGGTGGGGCCTGGGAATCAAGTAATCCATCACCACACGGATCCCGCAACTACTAGCGAAGACCCGATGGTGCAGAGATACTGTAAAACGGGGCGAAATCCCAGTGGTCTGCTACCGCCGGACGCAAAGATCACTCCTGATAACCCATTTCTCACCATCGAGCACCTCACGCCCTTCATGAAGCATGCAATCTGCACCATGTCGATGCAGCAAAGCAAGGCCTACCTCAAGTCCAACTACAAAAGGTTCAGGGGCCTTATCCTTCCTCTTCTTCTTTGCGGGCTCAGGGTCGGGGTAAAAGACCGTCTCACCCCCAATGCATCCCGTGGTCGGTGACGATAAATACAGCAGCAAGGTCCATGTGGTCCGCGCAGGGATTGAACCATGAATCACAACATTATTAGAGTCATCAACTACACACATGAGCGTAAGCTTGGACATGGCAGCCGGTTTGACCAAGCAACTTACAATGCTGACCAAAGAATTGACCCTTCGTATATCGATAGATACGAATATTAGGGTTCAGTCCGATCTTCATCACCAGGTTAGCGGTCAGCAACGGGGCAAGACTTGCGGAATGGTGTTACCGCTTCGCCGCCCCACAGCTCCTTCTGTCGAACATCATCTAAGCCTAGACTACCGTCCTCATTGCCGCCAAGGATGAGATTCTTCAGTGCCGTTTCGCTCCATAGTCTCTCCGCAAACGCTGGGTCATCGATCTGGAAGCGATCGTTTACGCGCACCGCATCACCTTTCTTGGGCTTGCCAGGGGTTGTTGTTAGAGGCAGCGAGGAGAGGAACGAGACATAGGTCTTGCATAGGCTTGCCGTCCAGAAATTTGAGATGGTGATGATCTGACCGGGGAGAAGTTCCTGTAGTGAAATGTCCAACTCTGGGATTAATGGGGTAAATGGAGGCCATTCAAGCGGCTGCGGTGGCGTTGGTTTCTTGGAAGACTCTGGCTTGGCCTTCTTTTTCGGTGCCATTTTTCATAAGTATAGTCAGATGCACTCTCAAAAACCTCAACAAAGCCAGTGGTGAGAAAGGACAAAAGTGCAGGACCAATCACGCGATGTGATGCTGAGAGTTCGTGGATAGAGCCCGTGGATGGTGATACCAAGACTGTGGATAGTGACAGCGGCTCCAGGGGATCGTGTAAAGATGCTGCCAGAAACCAGTGAGTATTCTAAACATCACCCTGAACCATGGGAGAGGAAGGCCAACACTTGTTCATCAGTCTGGCAGCAAAAACAGGGAGTTGTTCCCACTTAAGTCTTCTCACTCACACCCAACTCTTCACTCCCACTCAAGACCGTTCAATCCCACTCAAGACACTTGACTCTCACCAAAGACCGGTCGCTCCCACTTAAGACCCTCACGTGGGACTTTCGCTACTCTACCTTCGACAAGATGGACTTGGCGTGTTGGTGTAATCCAATACAGTGTGTGGTTATGTATCAGAACGATGAACAGATGATCGCTAGAACGGAGAGTACCTCAATCGGGATGGTGGAGGCTGAGTGCGGGATGCCGATTACCCTCGGAGTTGAGGGTAGCGACGCAAACGCACGTGCCGTAGGCTTGGGCCGGGATTTGCCGCGTGCGGAAGCATCAGCCTCCCGGCCTCAACACTTGCATGGGCCGACAACGCCGACCAACAACCTCGACATCTCCATCGCCGACCCCTTCGCGCTCGACCAGCTAAATCACTACGACCAATTCGGTGACCCTCGGAGTTATTCTGATTTTGCAGGTAGGTTTCTCTAGTGCCACTCCCGCGGAGGCGTGGGCCACACTCCTGACCGCTGCATAGATCGCACTGCATCCACTACAGACTTCAACACCTGCAAGGGCCACATCCACGGACACTTCGAACTCCACACCCACTTCGTCATCCGCTCCAGCTCTGCCTTACACCATGACGGCGACGGCATGGACGACGTGAGCGACCCACTGTCAGAGCACAGTGGCAATGCGCCTGCGAATAACCATGTCGCGCCTTCCGACTCTGCCATCGCGCCTGCCACCACCAACACCGAAACTCCCTCCAAGCTCGACACTATGGAAGGCGCCCCCCCCGTCGACTACCCATCTGGTTTCGCGGCTGCCCCGCTCGAGCAGCCCGTACACAACACCACCCCCACTATAGACGACCTCCCAGAGGGCCCCCTTCCCGGCCACCAGCCACTGCTGAACAATAACAATATGTCTGCCTTTGCGCGTCTGCGATTCCCCGATGGCTCTTATTACATGCACACCTACTCGGTTATACTGGGTCGCAATCTCACACTGGCCCACAGAGACCAGCGCCGTCTCGCCTTGGCCAAACGCTACCACGAACAGGGCGACGACAAGCGCGCACGCGCCGCGCTGGAGGGTAGAGGTAGGAAACGGAAGCAGGTAGTTGGCTCAGCCCGCAGTGTCGTCAGCGAGGTAGGCGGCATTGTCAACGCCCCGATGGCCGCTATGCCCCAAGCGTACCAGCAGCGCCGCCAGAGCGCTGCCTCTCAATCACTTAGTGGGTCATCTGCTCACCGCCACGAAGATTCCCCTGGCCAGGAGGAACCAGTCGAGCATGCGCCACAGGATGAGCTTCTTCTGGCCTTCTCCGAAGTCCCAGAGCAGGAGCAGCTTAATAGCGAAGTCCCTGAAAATCCGAACGAATGTCCGCTAGTACCTATCCACCCCCAGCGCATCACTGAGCCTACCGGTGCAAGAGGGCCGAAAGGTATCTCGCGACAACACGCAAAGATTGCCTACAATTTCGAGCATAGTTGCTTCGAGCTCGAGGTTCTCAGTTCTAATGGCTTGTTTCATGAGGGCGAGTTCCGGGGAATGGGGAGCACTACCCCCCTGGATCATGGCGACAACATTATCATCGGCTTAGTCCACTTCAACTTCCTACTCCCTGATGTAGCTCTAGATCAACGCGACCGGCGAGACTCATCGTCTCGGCCAATGAGTTTCGCCTTCATAAACGGACAGGGAGAACCCGAAAGCCAGGAAGACATGGACGACTCTGACGGTGAGGAGCTTTACGCCAATCCAAAGCATGTGTTCCACTTCCCGCCTGATCAGGCCTATGATTCTGGGGATGGTGACGAAGACGAGGAGGAGCCTTTTACCCCAGAACCTCACCGTAAGAAGCAAACTCTGAAGTTCAAGATGCCTAAACACAAGCCTAAACCGCAAACACCACTTCCGCAGTCTCGGAAACCTGCAAAGACGGAGCGTGCACGCAAGGCAATCCGCCTTCCTTCGCCTCCAAAACCCCCTACGAGAGCCCCTAAAGGAAATCCGAAGGAGACTCTCAAGGAACAGAAAGAGAAGGCAAAGGCCCCCGCAAAAGAACCATCCAAGGAGAAAGCTAAAGAGAAACTGGAGCCAACCAAGGTCGTCAAAGACGCCGGTCCAACCCAACCGAAGAGGCCAGCTATCGAAATACAAGGCTCCTCCGACGCTGAGGAAGGAGTTATTACGAAAGAGTTTGTTGCAAGACATGGTCTTTCAGACATTCTGATTGGGCAGCCCTTGGTGAAGCGGAAAGGTCCAGGTCGGCCGCCTAAAGACGGGATGATGTCGAAGCGACAGCGTTCTCAGCTTGCAAAGTATGGCAAGGAGTTAGAAAAGGCACGAGCCGCGGGTCTCGACATAACGGAGCTATCCACTCCAACCACCAAGCCAAAGCCTGCACGCCCTCGTAAAAACTCGACGCTGGGCGAGGATGACGATGGAGATATCAGAGAAACAACAGAGAAGACCGGGGGCGCTGCAAGCCCTGAGGAGAAAAGGGCTACGAAACCCAGCAAGCCTACGAAATCACCTTCTCCCCAAAAGAAGGAATCAGATTATACGGAAGAGCAGCTGCAGCGACCTAGCCAAAACTATGTCGTGCTGATTCATGAGGCAATATCCAGCACTGACAACAAATGCATGAACCTCCAGCAACTCTACACATACATTGAGACGCATTACCCATATTACAAGTTCAGGACGTCGACAACTGGATGGCAGTCAAGTATAAGGCACAATCTTATTGGCCATGACGCTTTTGTAAAGGGGGATAAGGAGGGCAAGGGCTATCAGTGGAAGCTCGATCCCAACGTCTCCATTGAAAAGGAGAGGCGGAAGAGGCAAGTCAGCCCGCCAGTTGTGAACCAAGCACAAAGACAAGCCTACTACCCTCATCCAAATGGCTATCCACAATACGCATCAAATTCCTACTATCCACAGGCCCCACCTGTAGCTCCTCCCAACGGCGTACCACAAGCTCCTGCTCCAAATGCCGGCCCTCGCCTTCCACCTAGCCTCGCGCGTAATACTACGGCCGAGCCCGCGCCGCAAGCCAACACCCACGCGTCGCCGTATGCGTCGCCGTGGGCAGGAGGGAAGAGCGTCGATGGACAAGTGAATTCGAACCCTCCGCATCCATATCCCACTGCCAACTCACAATCTCTTCCCGCGAACTCAGTAGCGGCATCGAGCGGCCAGTACGGTGTTTTGATGCCGACGAGCGGCCCGTACACTCCCTATGGCGGATATTCCACGGCAAGTCCCTATGGCAACCAATACGCTACGGCGGGAGCAAGCCCTTATATTAGCGCTTCCGGTCGGCCCTACAATTCAACCCAAATCACGAGTTCATCACCAAATGTTCCGCAGGCTACCTCTGTTTCGTCGCCACATCAGTCTTCTCAGCAGACTGATGTATCAGGCCCTAACCATCTGCCAAACCCCCGAAACTCTGGTCGATACCCGCTCGACATCAGCGAAGAAGTAATTCACCAACTTGAGGCCTTCCGAAAAACCTTTATCAAGGAATCTCCTGACAAAACACATGCAACTCGAAAGATTGACAACACAATCAAAGGCTTCGTAAGACCAGATCAAGCAGCGAATCTCGCGGTTGACGAAAAGAACCTTTTGGCAAGCCTGCTCACTATCCCGGTACTAAGAGATGCTTTCATTTCTCCCAGGGCGGAGGATAACAAGCAGGCCGCGTTTATTAAGGAGGAGCGCAGGGGCAGCAGCCAGTCAATGGCAATTGACATCGAAATGAAGGATGCGCTAACGACGACTGCTGCCCAGATATCCGCAGCTACTACTGCTGCTTGCGACGCGGCCGTCGTGGCGGCATCCAATCTGTCTCCGACTACCTCATCCTCGAATTGGCCCATCGACATTCCCTCGTGGCCCTCCCAGCCACACAAATTCACACCCGACATGGCCGGCCTCCCCCGCTCAACATCCTTCTCCATCACCCGGCCCCAAACGCCTCAAAACGCCGCACGACCCAGTGTCGAACCCCTTACTCCCGTCCCAGGTAGCCCTGCGATCGGAACCACGACCACTGTAACACCGACAACGGGTGGTGGTGTCAAGCGCTCTTTTGAGGAGATTTCCCGCAACGATGATGTAGGTGCAGGTGCCAACGGAAAGGAAAGGGAATCAGAAGAGCCAGTCACAAAAGTCCACCTCGTTGGGTCTTTCAAAACTTAGTCTCCTCGGCGCTATCATGGGCACAATTACGTGGCACGGTCATAACGACGGATATTACTCTTGTTGTCTGTTTGTGGAGTCTGTTTCTATAACCTGTTCTCTGCGGGTGTGGCGCATATACATATACTCTAGAGTATCCCTTATCCGCTCCCAACAAAAGCTTGTTTTCATTCACCTTCTTACGCACGCACTATTTTCGGCAGTTATTTTCATGATCGAGTTGGAATATTATGTGGAGCATGGCGTTTTCTGTTATGTTATCCACTGTGCACACAACAGACCAGACGTTCCCTACACTCTTGGTCTCAGAGTGTGCGGTTAACATATGGGATGGGATGGAGCGGTATACAATTGGGATATATATTCAGTACTGGTATAGGCCGGTATGGATGGATTCCTGTTTTGGCTCGGTCCCAGTGATGCGCCAGGGAAATCACGGTTCAGACGTTGCTTGGTCCCTTGAGGAGTTGGACCGGGTCAACTTCGACAGGCTGTGTATGGAATTATGCAGGTCCTGTAGTGAATGAGGTAGTGTCTAACCCACACGATTTTAGACAAATTACTTTAAACACAATGATGATGATGGTGATGATGCAGTAGCGATTTGACGAAGTGAACATGGTATATTGAGGTGATCTGAGCCAGAAACCAAAAATAAAGAAATCTACATGATAAGACAGCTGCTCCAAGTACAGCGAAGCAAGAGACCAAGCGAGACCACCGAACGCCAAATACCGTGTAGAGAATCGAGTCGAGTTGGAGGAAAAGAAAAGTTGTGGCATGAAATCCGATCTACACAGTAGTTGAAGTCCGCTGCCGATCCGTAAGCCGTCCACCTATGCCGTACCGATCCTTCTCGATAGCGTTGATAATGGAGAATTTATCGTCGGTGGAACAAGGTTGCTCGACCGGGGCGGATGAGGATGGAGGACCGGCTTAGTGGGGAGTTGAAAGTCGCTCATTGGAGGGAGGAGGTAGAGCCGCTGTAGTTGAAACCGAATTAGTCGAAGTCGAAGTGCACCAACCGCACCAGGCCACACGCGCCCGAACCGTATGCCGTGATGCTGTCGAAATACCTGAACCACATGAAATGCCATGCATTAACCGCACCATCTCGACCTAGAGTCCACGAAGCACATGGTCTCACATGGCCATTTCGGCCTGCAGCTTCCGTAGCTCTTCCTCCTCGTCCTCTTCCTCGCGCTGCTTGCCCTTTGGCTCGTGCTGTGCGGCTGTAGGCAGCCGCCCGACTTTATCTCCCACAGGTACATTCCCGGTATTCAGCATCTGCTCGTCAAGGCTCTCTTGTTGCAGTTGCTCGAGTTCTTCATCCAGCTCGTCTTCGTCGACACCTTGGGTGCCAACAGACTGAGTGATGGCCTCGCTGATCTCCTCGCCAATAGCGTGCTGCTCGCGGAGGTCTTCCCTATGGATTGAACACTAACGTTAGCGTAGTGAATTTGAAGTGGTTGAGAATGAAGCTGCATGTTCGGAAAGCGGGAGGCTGGGACTGGGGAGAGGGGGGGGTGGATAGGGAGCGATGGGGGTTAAGAGAGGTTGCGTACATTGTCTGATCGACCTTGTCGATAGTCAGGCCAGCGTGGATCTGCTTCATGGCGTTGCCGGCATTCTTCATAGCATCTAATGTCTCCTTGTTGATGTTGGCTGTCTCGATAGAGTAGATTTCTCGCTCTAGGGTCATGATCTGCGCTGAAGTCTGCTCTAGGGAGTGCTCAAACTGCTTTTTGCGCCGAAGCGCCTGTTTTGCGGCTGGCATTGTAACGCATTAGTCTGAGTAGCAAGACCTAACAAGTGACCAGACATACCATTCTTGTTTGTCGAAACATACTTCCGCGCTAGAGCATCCTGCTCATCCATTTGGTTCTGCAGGTGCTTCTCCCTCTTATTCAGCATCTCTAGCTGTCCTCGAAGCTGGAGTATCGCTTTCTTAGGCGCCTCTTTCGTTTTCTGGCCACCCCCCCCAAACCAGTTTAGGCCCCAGCCAGACATTATGAGTGTATAAAAACAGGCCGGAGGGCCTTCAGGATCGAGTGCGGAGATGGAGGGTGCAGGTAACCTTTAGGTGGTGGATGTGAGATGAGCGCAGCGTGGGAAGATGTCGGCGGCAGAGCACAGTGAGTGGCGACCTGACACAATATGGTTCGTTAGCAGGAAGTTGTGGTGGGAGCACCTGTTGGGGTTGCCTGGAGGATGAAGAGGTTCAAGGCCCACCGATGGAGGGGCCCGATGATGTCGGCGGGCCGTTGGCACGTGCGTGGCTTGGCGCTGTCCGGGCCGGAGAAAGGGTTTCACCGGTGAACCCGATTGTATGGAGGCATCTGTTCACGCGAACATGTCCGGTCCGCTACCATCGAGACTCGTGTTGCTGTCTGAACTGGAGAAATGCGCACTAGGTGAAAAGGTCCGGTTTCTAGGCTGGTATGTGCTGTCTTGGGGCCTTCTCTTTCCCAGCTAAGAAGGTGCCAGCGTCGATGAATATGTTGTGAAGAGTGCGACGCTTTGCCTCAAGCACCCTTATCCTGGCCCCTCTCCCCCGAAGATAGCGCGGGTCAACATCGACCATGTCCTCGAGTCAGTCAAAAGCTGTGAAATCGACGTCGGGTCATGGCTCAATGTCATTGGGTACGTGGAGGCCCGCATGTCCCACGGTGTTGGCGTGCAAGCTGTCACGGTCTGGAGTGCGGGCAATGTTGATTTAGATATGTACCAAAGAGCCGTGGATGTGAGGAAGGCGGCTAGACAGTGACAGAAGAGATATGGTGGGGAAGGACTAAGACGCAGCAGCAGGTGGGGTAGTTTTCCATCGCTCTTGAAGAGCAAGCAGCGGTGAGAAGGGATAGCGAACCAACTCCAAGTTCTTCAGGAATCTAGTATGGGACCTGCTGAATCACCCTCACTCTTTTCGGTGAGAGTGGGACTGAGAGTGGGACTGAGAGTGGGACCGAGAGTGGAACTGAGAGTGGAACTGCGAGTGGAACTGAGAGGGAAATTGTGGAACTAAAGATGCCGCGTGGGACTCCACACAGAGCCCTCGTGGTTCTTTTCCCCAGCACTGCCAATCCAGATGTTCTTGCAAGCGCACATCTACATTAAAGAAGCCATACCTCGATGTCGATTAACTCAACCAGGAGGCTGCATTGTTCACCATCACATGCAGATGGTACACTCTCAATCAATGCGAGGAACCGTTCGTCATTCCGCCACTACTATCACACCCAGTCTGTGTTCCGTCCTCGCTGTAAGCAAATACGGTGTCTGAGCAAACATCAAAATCACAGAAGCATTGAAGCATTGATTTGTGGACGGGAACCCCCTAGTTAGCTAGAAAAAGTCGAAGAAAAATGTAGGTAGATCTAGACGGTAAGGATGATGCTGTTGGCGCCGTTCTGGAAATCGATACCCACCCCGAAGCTTTGAGTCGACGGGCTGTTCTCTGGGCCATTGTATCCTCCTTCTCAATTGCCTGCGGAACTCATTATTGCAAGAACACGGCAGAACCCAACTCCGAGTACGACCCTCAAAGGCCTGATAGACTTTCGAGTCTTCGTTCTTTCGGAGACGTCGGCAACGTTCGAGCGGGCCTGTGGATTTAAAAGTTCTTTCCCAGACTACGATGCGCAACTTGAGATACAATTTCCAAGCATTGACGTCGAATTGCAAGTGCATTTGATTACCCCGAACTCTGCTCCATTCGAAACATGTGTCCTCCAGTAGCTCTTTTGGCAGCCATGCAGCCCCAGTACATGTGTACAAATGCGCTGTAGGCAGTGTAGGCAGCAAAATATTAAATTTTCAACTTACTATTCTACTACTTCTTCTCTCCCACCCCCTCCTCTTCCATCTCCTTTCCTCTTATCCTCTTCTCTTCGTCCTTCCCTCTCTCCTCCTCTTTGTCTTCTCTTTTCCTGTTCTATAAATTTATTGTTAGCCTACCATAATTCACAATTAAAAGTGGAGAGGGTACCTGCGTTCTTGGCGGCGAGGGTTTCGTTAACGGTGGCTGCAGGGGAGACGTCCGATACAATCCACTGATTAACCAAACATCACGAAAGACACGAAAAATAGGGTAAGGATGTGACATACAGTTTGTGGCAGTGGGCCGGGTGGTCTTACCAACCATGGTGTGATGGGGATACGTACCTGCTATGCCTCAGCGTGTTCATATTGACCAGTTAGCTATTGGTTACTTCCATGACTCCAACCGGGGGTCATCCTCCTTAACCCTATCCGAAAAGCATGTTCGTGGCCTAATCAACAACACCCTAAATTAGTAAATATTCCACACGCTCCCGATTTTAATTTTACACCTTGGCAGCTAATCCAGATCAAATTTTAAACCCTCCCGCAGTCCATTACATGGGTTCGAGTTCCTTGTTATCTTAGTGCCTTGCAAGCAAATTTTGCGCACTTTGAGAATGTAACTTGATTCTCTCTACGTTTGATCTATAGGCAATAAGCATGGGCTGATTTCTCTTAGACATCAGATTAAGAAAACCGCCTTCTCATTCTCTCCCTAACTTATTCGAGTCGAATATGATATTTAGAGCCTTCACATTATCGCAATCCCAGACTATACAATCTGGCAGGCTGCTCAAGCTAACACAATAAAGCTGTTATGGTTTACTGTCGACCGCTTAAAGAATGATATTGCTGCCACAACCCTTAGGGCAATATCCTTGCCCCTTTCTCTGTTCTGGCCCACAAGGTGTAAGGCCTTCGTATTAGCACTCTTTAGCACTATAACGTTCAACGAATTATTCCTTATGACGGCAGTAATTGCCTTTCAATCATGCAATAATTCTAACAATTCTTCATATCAGAACAGATCTTGCGTCATAGTGTTACCTACTCTCCTAATTCAGATTTGAGTGCCAGGTCCCTTCCTCAGTCTCAACCCACCAGTTAGCGGACAATTGCAAAGAGAAAGGTGGAGGCTAGGTTCTTTCGTTCTTTTGGCGATGGCTCTCACGTTCATTTGGTAAAAGCGCGGAGCTTGCATGTGCATCCCTGCAGGGGCGGAACCTGCAATCCGTTGGGACTAATAATGTATGCGCTCGAAAGCGGCTTTATTGCAGGTTCAATGGACGTAACCACGCAAAGAGATCCCGCAAGCATAGATATCTAGGTTAAGAAGGGAATACCAGCCTATGCAGACTACAATTCTTTTCCTTATCTTAAGCGGGCCTACACTTAATCTTCTCTTCATTGCGGAAAATCACGCTTCGAGCCGCATTTGTATGTTGTTTCTGAAGCTAGTGGAGACTTGGAAAAGAGCTAATGGATCGCTATGCCCACAGGGTGCCAAACAAGTCATTTACGCGTAGATTGCACGTCGTAGAACCACTCATTGCGGCGGTGTTTTTGTCACAGCAGGTATTATAAGATTCGATTCGATTCGTGCTAAACGCTCCACGTTGCTACCATGAGCTCCCTAACATTAGGGCTGTGCGTCGTCGTAGAGGGGATACCAGCTTGTTTTATTTTGACTAGACATAGGGTACGCCTTCAGTCGTTCCCTACTTCTCAATCCCAGAACTTCCTCCATCTTATAATCTTATTCCGAAGAGTCTGTTGACGAATTGGCAACATCAATCATTTTAAATCCAGCGAATGAATCCACCTCCTCCGGATCCCCAGTAGCTACCTCCAGGCTGCAGCTGCAGGAGCCGGAACCCGACAGTGACAACCACAACAGTAGGATAGAAGCCCGTCACCGCAACAACTCCATTAAATCTCTTCCCTGGACTACGCGAAGGATACCCGAAATTGACCAGCAGAATAGGAACTATGCTAGAAATTGCAATGTTCAGGCGTTTCGGGATGCTCATTGTACAATATCTCCTTTACATGCAGTAAGAATTAGTCACCCTCGAAAAGAATTGAAGAAACTGGAAGCCCCAGACAGCTAAGAAAAGAATGTTAAATCCATTAAAGTGCAGAAAATAGTGAGCTATGTTCTTTCCAGTAATCTCTACCAAGAAAAATAGGACATGTATCAGATCCTGAACTTCTTAAGGCTATTTCTATAGCTTTTTAACGCACTGTTGGCTATTACTAAAGAAAATTATATATCTTAAAAAACCTTTGAAGAGTCCCAGAAGGCATGTTCAAGCACAGGGATAAGTAGCTTATTACTATTCCTTAAACCTCTAGCAAGGAACGACGAGATGTTCTCAGTTCTTAAAAGAGTCTCAAAGAATCTTTGATACACTATCTGCCCCTGTGTAGGATTAAGAAATTTCTCTCTAAATCTCCCCCTGAAAGAGAAATGATGTTACATCTACATTTTGCAGAAATTTACAAACTTCCTTGCCTTTCAAATCCCAACTAATAGCTATGCCACAAGTTTCTTAATATTGCAGTTCCTCACGGAGTTGTACGGGGCGAGGCACTCTGGGAAGGTGAGCAGAACCTCCGAACAAGTGATGTTCCTTTTCTCAGTCCTCTCAGCCGTTCATTGGCTGTGCTCTCACTAGGTGGGCATCAACCCCGGCGTCAATTTAGCAATCTGAACCGCTGCCTTCTATTATTAAAAAGAGAGGATTTAGCAAACCAAACTTCATTTCATTTCCTAAAAGTTCATAGTTCTGGACAAATCTCTAAGAGAGTTTAAACCCCTGAATCTCAAACTACCTACCACTAAGAGATTGAGGGTAATTCGGGTGCTACATCTGTGCGCTTACTCCTTAGAGTGTATTTGACCTCAAAATCCGAACTCACCTTTAAGGTTTATCATTGGCTCAAACTAATCTCTAGCCCCACGTAACAAGACGAGGGTCTTTGGCTACGGGTGCCATGTTTGGTCGCCCCAGGCAGATACTGGAAGCTAGATAGAAGCACTGAAAGCATCGGAAATGTCAAATATTTTGCTAACACAGATTAGTAGGTATTCCTCCCCCTCCAATACATCATCATTCCTTCACTCGCTATGTCTTCAATGGGTGCAAAATCTATTTCTCCTCTAATTATTTTGAATCCAACAAGCTCCAACTAACCCTCTCACAACACAAAGAAATAAGATTCAAATTCTCAAATTCCTGTCCAAGGCCTGTTTGATGCAACCGACCCTCCGCTAACGGAAAGACCTTCTTTAGCTGAATTACTCATTTTGTCATAGCTAGTCTCGTTATGCTGAGCCAGTTGACTGTCATCGTCGCTCCGAGAGCTTGGGAACGAGCCTGATCGAAGTGAGAACAAACTTCGGACTCCCCGCACCACGCTGTCCACGGAACGCTGTGTGAATAATGACCGCAGGGTTGGGAGGCAACATGCGATGATTGCGATGGTGGCTTCGAGAGTGAGGTAATATACCTCGTTTGTGAGGAGGACTTTCGGGAGATTTGGGTTAGCTGGGAACATGGGCAGAACACGTGAAAAGGGTTTGGGGGTTATGGGGTGTTCTACTTACGTTCTTCGTCAAAGGAGGGGTCGTATCCAATCTGTCTGATCCAAATCATAACAATGAGTCGAATTAACGACGCGCAGGTTGCCCTTAAAAACCAATCAGTGAGTAGGAGAGCCCAGCGCTTTCAAGAAAGTGGCGTACAGAATACCAAGGAGGAACACCCCCATAACCGCAATTTTCCGTCCCCATGACAAATGAAGTTTCCAAACCTATCGCGTTACCAGTTAGCAAAAACCCCAGCAATCCTGCATATTACTCAATGCCAACTTACAAAAGGTATCGGAATCAAAATCGTAATTGCATCGGTAACGAAATCTCCAATCGCAAACGCATATCCCACGTCTAATCCGTTAATACACATTCCCTCTGTGGCCACATCATCTACACTAGAATATATTGCCTCGAAGTGTACTCCACACATGAACATGAAGACAAAACATGACCCGGTTGCCCATAAGGCGATAATGGTGATCATGGCAACGGTGATGATGTTGCGAGAGTTTTTGTAGTGCTTGTCAACGACGAAGAGGCGCCGGTAGAAGAATAGGACGCTGAGTTTGATAGCGCCGAGTAAGGGGGCGACTATGCAGAGGAAGGAGTACTCGAGCTGGGGATAATTAGTTTTGGATGGTGCTGATTTGTTCTAGATAGTTTTACCTTTCTACTTGTCTCTATTGTCCAGTTGCTAGCATCGAGCGCAGACCGGGTTTGAAGCTCAGAGGCAACGGGGGTAGGATACCCTAGCGTTTTGGTTGCCAGACCTGGAGTCGATTAACCACACTGCTCGGATTTCTCCCACTTCGAAAGCATTACCATAGAGCATTATAGAAGCGCAACCGAAAACTAGCAGGAGGCTTGTTGCCGTAAGCCAATCATCTAGTTGAAGCTTCTGCTTAAGCCGCCGTCGTGCGGCGAATCGTAGAATGACAGCAATTATGTCGAGTACCAGGAGAACAATAACAGTCCCCCATATTGCCTTCGGTGGGGGAGGTGTTGTCAACATAGCGGAAGAAAAACAACTCGAAGCGATGAATAAGTGAATGAAGATTGACTACCGAAATGCTAGATAGCCTATGTTTTCGTAGTTGAAGCACCGGTACCAGCAATCTACGAGTTCCCCCATTCCAAGTCAAGTGTTATATCAAGATTCTAAGCGCTTCGCCCCCAAGGGGATGGACTACCACGAACAACTTCCAAGGTTCACGAGGCGGATTTTTGCTAGTGTGGAGAGCTTTCTGCAACGCTGACATGAGGTTTACGAGACTAAAGTGGAAGGATCGAGTTTGGAGAGTGCACTTTATCTGTCTTGGCAGGGATGCAGCGTCAATACCACATTTGGATCTCAACTTTGCTTGTTCATTACGAGAGAGCAACTTTGTCAATCGAACCGTAAATTACCATCTCTGGTCGACTAGGCGGGGTACCATGAGAAGGTAGAGACTCTATCGTGGATTTGCATGGCAATAAGTTACTTCCAAGTCGAGAGTTTTGCATTGCCTGCGGATATTCTCCAGGTACCGCTACCCAAATCAGAATCGTCCACTTCCTCCACCCTTTTTTGCAATCTCTCCTTTGGTATAGTACCTTTTTATATGGCAAACCCTTTTAAAATGCACACCTTCCTCCCATCTGAATCTCCTCTCCACGTGTGACTACCAAAGTTGTTAGTCGAAGATACTCAGATGTGATTCGCAGCCTAGCTAACCATGCTTGACCGCCTCACAATCGTTTGCGGTGTGAATTTCATACTCCATCCGAACTGCCTTGATTAGAATGGAAGACTTCAATGGCGGAGCGGCCCTTACCTCGCAGCGGCGCTGCCGTGGCTGGCAATCCAACGGCCATCATACCGAGGAGCAAACATAGGGGAAGCATATCTCAGAAACCGGGCGGAGTCCGAAAATGCTGGATGGAATGAGGAGGATGTCTCGGGAAAGGAGTCGAAGCAGTGACCTTTGCGTCGGCCATGTACGTACGATCGCCTCGAGTAGATATATGCAGCGCATTGAACACGCCATTCATGATTGTGGGGAATCTAAGCGCACCGCATGCATTGCCTTGGTTTTTCGATACACTCGGGGTTCCGTGTTGATCTTGCAGTGGCGAAGCACTTCAAGCGAAGTGATCGAGAATGGTGGTGGGGGCGAAATATATGCGCGAAATATATGTCCTAGTCTCTCGGCCCGTATACCCCGGTGATCCTTGGCGGCATACTCCTTCCAAAAGGTCGAGGGCTTGTGGAGGCAGAAGATCTTCTGAAGATATTTTCGTGCAGCCACGATATCCTATGTTGACAATGTGTGAGTAAATCCACTCAGCCGTACAGCATGAAACAAGAAGAAGAGCATCTCCTAGACCACGAGTCCGACGTTGCACACACTTCTCTTATATCGGATCACAATTCAAATCGTTCTCCCTGGCTCACTGCATACTTTGTTACAATTCATTTTCTCCTCTTATGCTGCTTTGCTGTGGCGGTTTCTTTGGCGACAGAGAGCCTGCGTAATAGCTTGCCTTATACCATCTGTAGGTAGTCCAAGTGCCCAAATTGCCCACCACAAGCTAACGCATATTCACCAAGTCCCCGAACTTCAGTCGCTTCAATATACCGTCAAATTCGAGCACGCAACAAATCACACCCAGTACAGCGCATATTCAGGCCCACCGAATGATGTCAATGCGGTTGCATGGGAAGCCTTGATTGAACGTAAGATTTCCGTGACTTTGGAATATTATCGGCTGCTAAAGGTAACGCAAAGCATTATATTTCAATGCCACAGCATTAGAGCTCCAACATGCCGGTATCCGACCCGAAACCGCGGTTAAGGTTAAGGACGGGGGGTTCATTGCGGCGTTGGGCGTGTACCACGAGCTTCATTGTTTGGTGAGTAAGATTCTTGAATGTCTATTGCAGTTACTAATGCTCTCTCCGTTTTAGAATAAGTTGCGATACTTCCTTTACGATCGCTTCTCTATGCCTAACGTCACGCAAACTGCCCTTGATTATTGGACAGACCACTTAGGTCAGGATTCCACTTTCTCAGCTATATGAATGAAACAACTGATACTGTGGTGACAGATCATTGCATAGAGGTCCTTCGAATCTCTCTAATGTGCACAGCAGATCTCAGTCTTTATACGTTCAGCTGGCCGGACGATCCGGATGCGATTTTCCTGAACGCTCACTCCAATTCCCCGCGTAAATGTGTTAAATGGGAGCAACTGGAACGGTGGAGCACGAAAAGAAAAATCTCGTTATCACCAGTACTTCTGAAGACGGCTCCGAACAAATCCAATCCAAAAGAGGACAGCATATGATTACGCAGTTGATGCTGAAATGGTGGGAGTACATCGTTTATGCTGACTACTTCTTATTCCAACCCTGGAATTCGCGTTTGAGGGACTTTACTAAGTGTCAGATGTAGGGATGTTAAGAAATGTGAAGTGTCGGGGTCGCTAGTGCGGGGGGCAGTGTAGACATTGGGTTCCAGCTGGCTACTAAACAAGATCAAATTCACGTCTTTCATATCCTATGTACTAGCGAAAGACAGTATCGTATAATTTTGTGCCTAGATCTGGAGCTTATGAACTTGTGGGTACATCATCGACGTCCGGTCTTGGGATCTATTCATGGTTGAAAAGAATGAAAGCTTATGATAGCCTTATGCGTTTTATGCGAGGACTGGTGTGATTTCAATTTGAGTTGGATTGAAAAGGATTCAAATCCCTTCAGGGTACATCACGGAGGTGAAGGAATCATATTAGTGGCAACCTTTGAATGGTAGCTAGGCTGATGGCAAAAATGAACAATTTGAGGACAGTTTTCAGAAGCGAGAGCCCGAAATAGACTATTCGTGTAGCAAATAGTTGCGATTCCGTGCTTCCTTGGTAGATTCTATGCCAAAGGTGTATTTCAATGACTGAAGCCTGAATGCCCAATGACCGACATCCCAAGCCGTCCCATATGCGCGTCGCTGAGGGTCAACGATATCCAGTTTCAGCAATCTCAAGCATAGCCCCACCTTCTTCCAATGGCTCTGTTGACCCTGTCCATCCCAGTGCCGTCACATTGCAATTGGGAAGCCATCTACGTCCTTTATACGGTCAACACCCCGTTACACTGAAGCAAAGCTGAAAAGGGAAGCTTACCACGAATGCGATTCTTCGTGTTCTTTGTGCACGTCTGTATTAGTTCGCGCAGCTCTGTAGCCACGAACTTGCTACTCTAATATCAGTCCACGCTCAATGAGCCCTAGATTTACTAACCATTTGAATGTCGCCCGATATACCTGCTGATTTCTTTCTGTGAAATACATATTCACCTCAGTTCCACCTGTTCCCCCGATCATGGCAACCACGCCTGCTCCGCTGTTAGGAGGACGCTCGAGCGTGCAGTCCTGATTTCCGCCACCAAGCTTCTCGAGGAAGTCTGCGATCGCATAGCCTTCTGTACGGTAGCCACCAATGCTGTCGGTACCATCTCCGTTGCGTTCGCAGATCATATCCTGGTATGAATTTTGACCTGTATTGGAATTAGCTGAACAACGCTCAACTAGTCTAGGAATTTTTGAAGATGGGACTAACGTTTAACATCTTTCCAATGGGTTTCGGACAAGGTTTCCACGACTAGTCTCGCTGAGCTAGTTGGAAAGGCACATGTCGATGAAAAGAACGACACCGAAGAAAGAAGAACGAGCCGCTCTGTCCTCATTTTGCTGTGCTAGTGTAACACGAATTTGGGTCTTTGCAATACTGACCTGGAAAGACTGGACTGAAAAAAAAAGAAACGGGCCGTGACGTTAAAATCAACAGTTCGAGTAATCATAGCTAGAAGGCCGTGGGGCCCCGGTCCGCGGGAAGCGGTGGGTGGTGGGGGTGTTAATATTCCGCATCCCTCACAGGCCTAATATATGCACATTAATTACGAAGTTGCACAAGGCAGACCTAACAAAATTGGAAGGATTTCACCTGCGCATCCACGTACAGTATGGTACCTCAAGTCTAAACAAAGAATTCATTCCCTTTAACGCATCTGAATCATATTAAAAAGCACCATTTTCCGATGCAGAGAAAGAAATCTGCCATTGAAGGAGAGTCTTCCCAATCGGGGTTTTCAGCTCTGAATGGATCTAACAAGAACCTCGCGGGGATGTTTTCGACACCGAATGAGGTTCAAGTTTGCCTGTGCGTACATGCATAGTGAATTTGGAGGCATTGAGTGATATCAGATGCTTCAATTGCAAGTAATTCGACTTGCGAAATTCCAAAGCAAGAAAGACTAAACGTAGACACCCTGAGCAGTATATATAGTCAAATCTGGACTCTTAAGGAAGTAGCATGAAGAGTTTAGGTAGAAGAGTGAAGAGCGACGAATGTTGCGCGACTCAGTTTCGCCCTTTAGATCATCCGAGGCCCGGGCACGTGATTCCGAGGCACTGACAACCACTCCAGCGCTACGGCCTTTGGCACCTTGACGAGATCGCGCACCTCCACCGAGCCTTGCCTTTCGCCATTATCCAGCCCTATACTCTAGGATTCTAGTCACAAATTCCACCAGTCTAGTCACTTACGGGTCCTCTACGGCCTTTTATCCTGGATCTTTTATCTTTACGGAGAGTGGTAAACCACCGAGGGATAGAAAATGTGGCTTTCACATAGAATAAGACGATGATCGACGCTAAGGTATGGTGTGGAGGAGCTTTCTGAAATGGTTGAGAGCGCGAATCATCGGAGAATTTAATTTGAAGGAGATCTGGTAGTAGACTGATATGTTGATTGATAGGGTTGAGACCTGTTATCCGATGCCTGTAAATATCTTCAGCTTCCTTGAGTTTAACTCTTCTCAGTGACGAATGTTTTTAGCATGTGGAGAGGTATATGGCCTGTCTCAGGTCCCCAAATCATATCGGTTGCTGGCATCGCCTACATGGTATATGTGTAAGCAGGTGTGTGCGTCGTACACTTCCGACGAGTACATTCTCTTTGCCTTCTTTGAGAAGGTTTACGACGGTCCACTAGAAGACCTTACCCCTTTCATCGCCGACCTGCATTACTGCTTACTGGTACCCCTGTCCGAGCTTGGTCGGGATGCTGACGCATCATAGCTTTTGTTCCTAGATTCAACAACTTCGCCGCCTTCCACGCCCCGCGTTCAGGTCTGCATCCGTCGTGTGATATACTCGGTTCTTATATGACCTTAGGGTACTAGAATTCGCGTGTGAGTTCGACATCCGTTCTGCAACATTCATAGATATGGACTCGTCTAAAGACTTTAGCATTCTTTCCGTCCCAACGCTTCTCACAGCTCTAGCCCTGTACTTCGCAGTCGAGCTCGCTCTCCGCTCCGCACACAAAATATTTAATCCTACGTTCTACGCAAAAGAAATCTCCCTACAAAAAGACAATGCTTACTTCGCATTCTTAATTGGCTGGCTCATAACCCTCTGCTCCACACCGATATGCCTCGCAGCATCTTCCATCTCAGGTCCACTATCAAGCAATGCCCCCGGTCAAATCTGCATTCTCTCCCGAGGAACACTTTGGGCATCTGAGTTCAGCCGTCTTTCTCATTCTCCTTGGTACATATATCATCACTTTGCCGCTCTCGCGGAATTGGTCTACCATCTTTCCACGCCTAGTCTGCCGATGGAACCCGTATACATAATCTATGCCAGTCTTGCTACCGAATTGTTTAGCTCTGCGAGCTGTGCGCTTAGCCATCACGGATACCACGTGAAGAATAGCAAAGTGGCGATAGCAGTGCAGAAATGCAACGCTTGGGGTTTGATGATTCTTCGGGTACCAGCCTGGATGTATGCACTGAGTTACTTAAAAGAACTGAATGAACCAAGACAATTCTGGAGTTGTACCGGAATCCTAACCGTATATGGTATTTTCATCGCAAAGATGGTGTTTAATGAGTGGGTGAGATTGCAGATCCTCACGACCCGGCGAACAGAAACCGGGACAGTGGTTGTGAAAGTTGCTAGCGTGACGCTACATGCCTATGGACTGTTCGTCACTATGGCATACACACTCTCTACCTCTCTCACTCTCAAGTTGTTTGCTATTACTTCCACAATCGATTGGACAACTTCTCATTCCGCCGCAAAACGACTCATCAGCCAAGCGTTCCTCGCTGCTTCTATTGGTGCCCGACTTCCGGATATTTTACTTCGTCACGGAATTAGTGGTCTCACGCCTCGCGGGTTCCTATCCACCACCGGCTTCTGGTTTCTGTCTGGGTTCTTGGCCGCAATGTCCACAATCTTGTTCTCGCCTTACTCTATTCTGACCGGAGAAGATAGAGAGAGTCTACTTGCATGTGCCTCTATAGCTATGCTACTTGGCGAAGCCGTTGGACGAGTGGGGTGCTACTTTGGCGGCTGCTGCGGAGCCAGGAATCTCATTATAGCTCCGCTTGTCTCTTCAGCTCTTAATATTGGCGCTCTCGGAGCGGTGGTTGGAATGCTTCTTATAAGATGCATATCCACTCGTCAGGCTGGAGCAGCTGCGTTGGGTATGAGTGCGTCCATCCGAGTCCTTGTTGACGCTCTACGCACCGACATCACTCGCATTCGCGGGCTCGGCATCCCTGTGACAACGGTCTTTGCAATATGCCAGCTCGGTTTTGCAACCGCATGGTTCAATAATGTCTACTAGGCTGGTGTTTCATCTAGAACAGGAATCGAGGCGGATATCTTCGGATATTCTTCCCTAATCCAAGCGCTTCTATATCGCATCCCACTCACCTCAACCTGCGGGTTAGGCAAAGACTCCATAATGTCGGATGTTCCTTCTCTCAGCATTCCATTTACCTCAGCTTGTGACTCAAGCGAAGACGGTGTAGAGCCTATTGCTGTTGGACTTCCTTTTGCCTCTGCATGTGGCTATGGGGAGGATGGACTAGATATCGTAGCCGCTGGCCTACCGCTCACAAGCTCCTGCTCTTCGGGTGAATACTCTACGGAAACCGGTATTCTTGGTCTTCCTTTGCTGGAGGCGTGCGGAAATGGCAAGGAAGATGTGACACTAGCAATGGCTGCTGGAGGGCTTGGGGTGTCACTGATGCGGAATTGTGGTGGCAGCGAGGGTAAATCTGAGGACTTAAGCTTGGGGATACAAGCGTGTACAAGTAGTGAAGACACTTTGATGGCTGCGAGGTTTGGGGTAAGTGTGATGAGGAAAAAATGTGGTAGCTTGAAGATTGCGTAGGTGAGGGAGTGAGTAAATTGTGGAATTTATTCTAGAGACATTCTGGCCTCGAGGAAAGAAGAATCTCACGAGACTGTTACGTATGCTCTATGCTTCCAAGATCGGTTCGGAGACGGCCGTGTTGCACAGAAAGTCAGGCTATGGAAGAAAGGGGCAGCTACACCGGAGTAGAATAGGCCGGACATAGTATAGGACATATATTCTGCTTAATTCTACGCCGCACTCTGCCTGTTTTTAAAACCAATAGCTTTTACTGGACAATTCTACAACCGAGACGTGAAAAGCGACTTTGTCACGTGACTAATCCCAGCGCTTCCCACATACAGCCCTTCACTTTCGATTCTGCATAATGAACCAAAATGGGCCCATGTAGAAAGGAAGAATAAACGGTTTATTTAGACGCCTCCAAGCCTTTCATCTCTCCTCTTCCGTTAACACCTTCCACGAATGGCTGTGTTGGGCAAGTCACACCACCTCGTATAGATCATGCCGTCAATATATAGGCCAGACACCTCCTCAGCCTCGACTCCACATTCCAAGAAATGATAAATATAAGCACCACCTCATCCGTAGCACAAAAGATCTGCTAACGCAGAACCACCTCGCCTCCAGATTTTCGTAAATTGAGACACGAGAACCCTATCAAACACATATTACGTTTCTCATCTATTACCGCTGCCAACCCAGGTATCTCCGATCGCTTCACTACATTATTGGTGCGAACGAAGGTGGGCCATAGGAAAGTAAGACCCCGCTGGGACGCTCAGCTGTTAGGATAGCATTCCACACCAGACATTACACTCCCCTCCGCATTTGGCAGTCACCTCATGACCAACTTTCCCAAGCCACCAGCTGAGGTTCTTCTCGCATATGTCGCTCTCCATCCGACCGAGATCGTTTTCGCGTTCGCCAGTTACACTACCGCCCAGGACTTCAAATCACACTACTACGGTACTGCGCATCACACTTCCGATGGCCGACACCTGGTTCAGCTCCCCATACCAGTTGGGCTGAAAGCCGTCCGCCCCACTGTGGATGGAGATACTGCGTTTGAGTTCTCCGACGAAGGCCATGCGAGGGCCTGGAATGAAAGAATAGGCGGAGTCGGGAGATGGGAGGGTGATGGGCAGAAAGGGAAGGAGAGAAGTGGGTTGATTCTATACTTAGGGTGCAAGAGAGAGGGAAATTGATGAGACAGATGAATACGAAGGTTTGGGAGGTGAGGAGACGGGTGTGTGGAATGTCATGAGATTGGGCGGAGTGGGAGGGCGGAGGAGGGGTATAAAGAGGAGGCCAGGGAGAGGAGATGAGGGGATATTTCGATAAGCAAAGTACCCTAACCATCTGATATCATAAGAGATCTGAATCCTAATATGCGCTTTCTTTCCATCATCGCGGCCCTTTCGGCTTTGGCGACTGCTTCGCCAGTCCTTCACGCTGAGCGCGCGGACACTCCTGATCCCAACCAAGTCTATGTCGAAAGTACGGCTTCCCTTCTTCATCCATCCTTTCTTGGATCCCCTTTTATCTCAATCAAGTTTCTTTGTTAACTTCTATATAGAAGTATCTTGGGTTGGCACTGGCTGCCCACCAGGCTCCGCCTCCGCCGAACTTGCCGAAAGTGCAACGGTCGTCTCTCTCGGTTTCTCCAAGTACGTGGCCGGTACTGGAACTGGCATGGCAGCTTCCGATGCTCGCAAGAATTGCGACGTTCGCATCACCCTGCACTTTCCGCAAGGTTGGTCTTGGACCGTTGCTACGACGGACTTTAGAGGTTATGCGTCGCTCCCGTCCGGATGCTCCGCTAAAATGGGAGCGACTTATTTCTTCTCGGGCCAGTCGAATGATGTAAGTATTGCTGTTCTAATTTTGCCCTTCCGTCTTAGGGTTTATATTTTTCTTTTGTCTCTTATTCTCAAGGGGGCGTTGGAGATTGACAAGGTACAGGCTTCATCGATGCTCACCTTCAAAGGCCCCGTGGACAACAACTACCGGATGACAACATCAGTTCCGACGGAATCTCTCGTTTGGGCAACCTGCGGTGTCACCGGGCCTCTCTTCAACGTCAACTCGCAAGTTGTGGTGACTTGCTCTAAGGATTCGTATGTAGGCGTGGATACTCAAGACACGAAATTCTCAATGCTGCTCCATCTCCAATGGAAGAAGTGTTAGACGTGTGGCCATGCCAATCGAGGCCAAGAGGTAAAACCAGGGAATTGAAGGAGCTAGCAGAGGGGATTTGTGGGACGCTGAGAAGTTCACCTCGACATGAGCCAGTGAGCAAATGTAGGAAGTGGAAGAGTGCGTCACGGGGCTGAGTTGGTACTGTCCTTCCGAAGTTCATGCGCTATATCTCCGCTCCTTTTGCAAGTCATTTGGAATATTCTGTCCTTGAGATACGCAAAGTTTTCCTTCCGAAAGTTTTGGCTTGGTGCCGACCGCCGAGTCTGACCGCTCGTTCGCTCAGCGAAACCCATGTTTCTTATCACTTTGATCCCCGTAAAGTCTACGTTTGTTTCAGATAAACCGAAATGAGTACAGTAAGACAGATGCGGCTAAATTTTGTTCCCGTAACTCGCCCATGATACAGGATACTGTAAAGAGGGTGTAGATGAGTGAAATTGTGGTGCGTAAGCTGGAGGATGAACATCACTCCTCCATGCCACAGCCTCTACAAATGATACCACTCGAGCGAGTGCGGTCATGATAACTGGCGGTATATTGACCTCTCCTTCCACGCCGTCAGCCTGTATCGTATTCACAACGGCCCCTGACCTTCCGCGATACTGCTCCGTCATCCAAGACATGCAATTTCTTCCAAGTCAATACATCAAACAATCACGCGGTGGTTGTTGAGAACTTCACCCCAGGCATTTTGGCTCTCGGGCTCTGCATTACTTGGTTACCTATTGGGGTTGCAACTCGGCTGAGATTGTCTTGAAACGAAGAGGTCATAAGGTTGGAGAATCTGAGTCAACCAACCCAAGACTATCTTATCAATCCGCCAGCAAAAATAGCAAAAATCTCTTCTTTTCCTCTCCGCCTTTCCACGGCTCGTCCGCCGGCCCTCAAATCTTGGCGTCAGCAAGCACAGAACATGTTGTTTTTCATTGTTGTGTTGTCAGCATGCGCCTGATTGGTGGGTGCTCGTATTCTCTGCCCAATTGGGGAAGATTTCTTAAAGTTAGTGGCGCGGGCGAGGCTAAACATAAGCTTATATTTTTCTGTCATCAGAGGCTGCGCCACAAGTTTTGCTCAAGTCAGAAATTCGTCGAAGTTCGTCATCTTCCCACCGACTCGTGAGGTAGCATCAGGGCGATTTCCAAGAAATGGCTAAGCTGAATCACCAGCGGAAGCTGAGTTTCCTCTCGCCTTTGAGATCTGTGAACAGGCTGAGCATCTTCTGGAAGGGCTAGGTAATCTCACAATCACCCTACGGCCGATGCTCATGTTTCGAGGTATAAAGGCCGTCCTCAACGCCGCCGAATATCATTTTCATCATCACCTACTACATCACAACAACTTCCATTCCTCTTTTCTATTTCCTTTTCATTTTCTATCTACGTTTCTTCTCATATTTTCTTGAGTCATTCACTCAATATATCTCTGTACCTCAACCCACAACTTTAATCCACCACCATCCAATCAAAATGAAGTTTACTCTCGCCATCGCTTCCACTCTCTTCGCCACTGCCATCACGGCAGCCCCGCGCATCCAAAAGACCCGCCAGGTCATCTTCCCAGACATCACCGTTTCCGTCATCAACGACCAGACTGGCCTTAGTGCCGCCGTCACTGTTCCCTCCGATGGCACCGTCTTCCCAATTCCGATGCTCTTTGGGGGCACGGCTCTCGACAACAATGGCAATATCCTGGCTTCCAGCGCCCAACTAGTCACTTTCGTCGAAAACGTCTTTTGCTCTTTCAATAAGGGAGATCTCATTATCCCGATCAACGGCAAGGACAAGACTTTCGCCGACCTCGATGGAAACAAGGACGCTGCAACGCCTATTCTCCTTAACGAATTCACTTTCCAGTGCCAGGTTTAAGCGCTCCGATTCAATAATCGAGTAAGAGCATGGAGTGAGGTGGAATATGGGAAGATGGTTGTCTTGCATTTACACGCGGGTGTTTTGTTGCATTTTATGGGTCTTGCATAGCGTGGATTAGGGCTGATTTGAACTTTGCATATATAAACATCTTCTTTCTCTCATTAATGAAACATTCATCATTTCTTATCCGTCACTAGTCTCTCCGGCTTCCCCCACTACATAGTGAGCTCGCATTGCCCATCCCAACTATTTCCAAATGCCACCATCCCTTCAGCCTTCCCACGATTTGCTCGTCCACGACATACAAACAATATCTGAGGATTAGTATCGCCTTGGATTCTCAATCTAGCTAACGACAGATTGTAGTTTTATTGCGCTGGCTCGGCGAACTCAAAATAAACGATGCTCGAGTGGGGCTTCCCCAGATTATGCGCGGCAGTTTGGCATGCCGGTAAATATAGTTGCTTCACTTTTACCGAGCAACACCTTAAAATCATTGCGCAAACCCAGCCTACGGAACAAGTAGAAGACAGTTCCCCGGTACCTTGGGAAATCGCTCTCACCATGTTCGCAGTCCTCTTTCTAACTTTCTCCGCCCTTGCTGGTGTTCTTGGATTTCCAGGCCAAATTAATCAAAGAAAGGAGAGCATTTCCGCAGGCACTCAAGCTACCTTCTATAATTCCTTCTGGACCGACGGCAAAGCAAAGGTAACCTACAAGAACGGTCCCGCAGGCCAGTACAGCGTAACTTGGGACGGGAACGGAAACTTCGTTGGGGGCAAAGGGTGGAATCCTGGTTCAGCCAGCAAGTAAACGACCTTCTTCCTTTTCTCTAATGCGCTCCAGCCTCTTAAATAATTCTAAAGCATGAGCGATTAACTATGTGTAGGGTCATCAACTACACCGCTGACTTCAATCCTAATGGTTACTCCTACCTCACCATCTACGGCTGGACCACCAACCCGCTAATCGAATTCTACATTGTGGAAAACTACCATCCTGACCATGAGCCCGCCGCGCCTCCCGAAGGCGAAGAAAAAGGTAATCTCACGAGCGATGGCAGTATGTATCGGATTCGCACAAAAATGAGGGTGAATAAGCCAAGTATACAGGGAACGACGACGTTCAGGCAGATCTTTTCAGTGCGGGAGGATTTGAGGGAGAGCGGGGAAGTGACTGTGGCGAATCACTTTAAGGCATGGAAAGATGCAGGGTTAAAGACCGGCAGCATGAATTATATGATTGTAGCTACGGAGGGGAATAACAGCAGCGGGGATGCTACCGTTACGGTGTATTAGGCTGCTCTTTCTGACCTATGATGAGTCAATCGGTAATCGCTATGTTCTTTTCAAGTTCTTCTCACTTGCATTATACTCAAGTCTACCTTTTGACGAGGTTTATGAACATGCCCTTCAATTCTTTGGCTTTGTCCCGGAGCTCGTTAACCTTCTTATCTCTTTTATCCCACTTTCCCATCAAATCATCTATTTTCACATCCCCAGTCGTCAAGCTTATGTTTGAGTTTGACAACACAACTATACACATCAGCACCAGATGAAGATGAACGAACGAATGCTGCTCGGGCCAGATTGGTCACAGTATTTCGGCTGGTGCATATCTAATATTAGCTTCCATACCATGAACAGATCAGCCCAAACCTTCCAACGGAATATTTGTTGCTGGTATATTTATGATACAATCTTCCATCCTACCAAAAGATGAACATAGCGCGGCAGGCTAGGCTATTTTTTAAGGGCCTGTAAGTATATATGTAGTCCAACTAGTGTTACCTTCCTAGCTATTCAATTAATATTGAGACCGTGCCATCCGCGGAACTGGTGAAATGATAGAGGACTGGAGATACTGATGCATTTCATCTCAATGCTAGCTGTGTCTTCATACCTTCCATACTGATCCATTTGGTTTCCATTAAGCACACTTTCCTAGTCTCACTAGTTGTGATGAGCTGGTAAGGCCCTGAGTCTCTTGGATATACGCGATTAGTAGCCTGGCACCGAGGACTTTTGTCGGAAATCATGCTTTGATACACTGCAGCAACTACAGTTATCAGCCGTTTTACCAGCAAGCTTTTTGGGGAACACGTAATTTTTGAAGGAAGTTATGATAGAAATACTACTTATTTTCACAGTTGGTTGGTGTTATAAATTGATCTCATCATCTTTAGGGCAATCTAAACTTACCATTCTTTGAGTTTAGTGTGTTCCAATTTTACCTCCGCTTCTTAAGGAAGTCCTCGTGGGTTTCTTGTAATCAATCAGTGGCCCACCTCGCGTTAAGGACCGACAGCATCCCAGTTTAGTTGCTCACAATCTCGAGAAGCTACTTTGCAACGGAGAATAGAATGCCTTTGTTACCTCCTTTGCCCACTAGAGCGCAGGTACCATGAGAGTGATAGAAGATTGAACTTTTGCCACTTGCGTTACTGATCGGTTGGCTCCATACTGGTGCTCGCCAGATATTGCGGATTACAGCCATCCATACCTGAGGCTACATATACGACACCCGAGACCTGGGTAGAGAGCATAGTAGGCGCTTCGAGATAACCTTGATCCTTTTTTTTAAGTGTGTGCTTAGACAGGTGTTGTTTAGGTGTGGGCGTCTAGGCGCTGAAGGCTTACATTGAAGTAGCGGTAGCGACACAAGTGTCTTAACATGAGCCGGTCGGTTCTTCCTGTTTATCATTACGATACCCAGTAGCGAATGCACACTCAGGCCCATGAGGTTACCAAGTTGTTGGGATGGTATATTAGAGCCAGTGGCTGTTCACTTTCTGAGCTCCGATATGCTTGGCTTTCCAAACCACGAATAACGTGGGACGATAAATGCCGTGACAATCCAGCGTAGGCAAGAAGACTACAGGGGTTGAGAGGGAGAGTATCCAAATTCTCATGCATCTAGAGATTTCGAAGTCGAAGTCAAATGTCAAGCTCTGATTCTTACAGAGTTTTCCGGAACTGCTCCGCAGTTGTCTCAATACCACGTTAGCGTGCTAAGAAACAGGATAATCGACTTCCAGGATACTAGCAAACTCAACTGCAGTGCATCAATTTATGGAAGACCCAATTCTACGTCTAAGCTACACCCATTCGCGTAGTCCCGTCTAGCCTAGTATTCTTTACACCCCAGACTACGCTATACCCAAAATTAACCAATCAATATGTGAAGCTAGAGCAACAGGTCATCCTTTGGCTCCTGAGAATTGTACTACTTATACAATCATGACCTAACCTTCTTCCCTCTTCGATAGATTTGCCCCTACCCTATACTGCGTCTTCACCTCGCTTTTGTCTTCGACTATCTCCTTATCCCCCTAAACTTCCCTCTAATATACTCCTCGGCATCAAAGTCCCCTTTACCAAATCCTTCACGCTTCAGAACTTCAGATTGTGCGACTACAACTTTTGGTTTGTGGGAATGCCGGGATAGTGCATGAAGCCGCCGCAGCTAGGAACGAAGATATCGTTGTTTGAAGTGTTGGAGTAGTCGGGGTTGGAGGCGTAGCTTTGGAGGTTGATTGTGGTGGACGAGAAGAAGTAGGTTGGTAAGTTGGAAGATGGGGCTAGAAAGATGAGAGCAAAGTATGCATTGTTTCTCAAAGAGCTTCTGTAAGAGGTTAGCTAAAAGAATGTTGTGGGTGTAAGTGTGTTGGAGAGGGGATTGTCGATTGCTAGTTCGTTTCTTTGGCGATTCTAGAACTACAACGGCCTTAGGTTAGCCTTATGACGTCCTTGCTGTGTAGAAGCTGTCCGTCATGTTTGCACCCTTGTCATCATTCCCGTCGATGGCTCTGTCGTTTCTCTCGCTTTGGTTGTCGGTTTGCCTAGATATATCTCTTCCGCGATGCGATTGCCTCCGATCAGCCAGTCTCTACTTTGACACCACTGCGGACTTGCGCCGTGAAAGAGGGCTGTTCCTCGGTGGTGGTGCTAGCGTTAGTGCTGCAGCTGGATTTGTAGCATAAAGACATATATACACATGCCGCGTACACCACAGGCCAACTAATGAGAACATGTGATATAAATCTGCGTAACGAGTGAATTTGATGCAGAGTTTTTAGATTCACTACTGCAGTAACTATTACACTTGAAGGCTACAATCTAGCCTAAGAAAGTCTCTTGGTCTAACTAGTATGCTATTAAAACTACAGACCTTTGAGGGGTCATCCTTGGCTTTACCCCTTGAGTATAACATTAGTTAGAAGCCCTGACTCTTCTTCAATGAGCTGGTTTAGCTTGTTCTGTTTCCTGAAGCAGGTATCCCAATGCTTTTTCCATCTCTTCGGCATATTTAGGAGCTCATCTCGTCTACCCTGGTCGTCCTTCGCCTCAGCCTCGCTTCCATGGCTAAAGCCATTTTACTATAGGCAAAGTAATCTGCAACTCAAGAAATCACCATTACAAGCCCCCTCCGTGGGCAGCTTACCTAGCACGACTACGCTCGATTTTGGGTACAGCCATACCTGAGCCAACTAAGTCCGCATTAGACCCTTTTCGAAATTCAGTCCACGGGACTCGTGTTCCTTCATCGGGCCCCATATGTGTAGGTTCTAGACATGGAAAAGTGTTTTCTGCACTAACTAGAACTTAGCGAAACCCCACAAACTTTTGTCGAGATAAGGGCGGAATGGTGGAACAAACAAAGAATGCCTTGAGCGTATATGGTTAGATAAAGATATGGTTTTAGAAAAAGGTATGGTTATAGAAAAAGATATGTTAATAGAAAAAGAGGTCTTCCCAGAACTTATTTGCGCATCCTTCTGAAGGACGGTTAGGACCCGTTTAGCGACTTTCGATCGGTGGACTGGAGGCATGGTCGGTTTTCCTGTTCAGAGCCAAAGGTCGTACATCCCCTTGGTGCGAGCTGAAGGGTCTTCTAGTGATGTTTCCAAGCCATCGTGGGCTAAAGCGCCAGGCGTCGAATCAGTAGCCCTATCAGCGTTGGCATCTGAGGTAATTAGAAAAGTGGAGCCTCGAGAGATAACACCAGATGGTCCGAAATTTAGCGAGGCTAGCGTGCCTCAATAGCCAGCCTGTCGTCTCGTTTGTGTTTCACATTTCAAGAGGCCTTGAGATGGATGTGCAAAAGGGTGGCCGAAGCCCAAAAGTCAAAATCAAGCCCGAAGACTATCCATAGTGATATCAAAATCCTAAATAAGCTGGACTAAGCCTGGGCGGGCCACTAATAAAATGCTAACAATACTAGAACAAGAGTAAATCAAGGGTATGCGAGGGTCCTCAGGGGAAGTACGCAGTCATCATCTACTAGAGCCATAGGTACCACCCGATTTATTCTTCTTCCTTGAAGCCACAGTTCCCGAGGCAGGCATTTTCCGTTTCCCCTGCTGGGTCGGGGTTTGAATTGGTGATCCAATACCCTTGTGCTTCCATACGATAACCCCGCCTTTCACCTTAATCAGCTCCTCAGCTTCGCTGGCCCTAGACTCCTCTTTTTCTTTTAGCAGATGATAAAGAGCCTGGTTGCTAACCTTATCTCTCCATTTTTTACACTCCCGCTCTTCAGGCCCTCCCCCATGCCGATGCACCTTGCACCAGTAGTTCAACACGGCAATATCCTCGCCTTTTGCAAAGGGGCAGCGGACTCGCGCAATTCCATAGAGAAATGCTTCGGAAGGTGTAGGCCTGAGATTCAGCCCACGGCAGAACTCGCCATAATCACCATGATCCTCTGTACTCCAGAGGAACGAGAAAGACTGTGTGATCCAATCCCGGAGCGCGGAGTCGGCTGGCAAGAAGTTAGGGTTAAAAGCCTTTATTGCGATTTCTATGTTCGGCATCTCTGTGTTGAAGAGATAATTTGCTTCCTGCCATTTGAAAAGAACCTTCTCTTCCAAATCACTATCGTTGCTGTGATGAGCAATGATAGCAAGGTCTAGTAGATTGGCATAATAATGCTGTAGGTTCTTGATTTTCACAGGGAGCTCAGCCTGCCTAACCCAAGTATTGAACATGAATTCTACGACATCAGGACGGCGTATTTGCAGGTCGAGTCGAGCGTTCCAATAGTGAACCGGAGACTCTGATGACGCTATCGTGCCAATTTCAATGTCATCAGTTAATGTATAGTTCGGGCTCCCCGGGCTCTCTTCATCAAAAGACGGGGAGGAATGGTTGTCCGCGGCAGCGGCAGCTCCCTTAATTCGAAATTCTTTTGACATCCGCTCTTTCAAGGTCTTTGGCTGACCCGTTGGCTCAGAGTGCGAGAGAGAAGGTGTATTCCGGTGGAATGTACTGCTGCCGGGTGTGTGATACGCTCTAGCAGTAGATTCACGCTTTGAAGGGGTATTGGCGACGTCTTCAGATTCTGATGTGAGGTCGCAGACTTGGTCCCAGACCCTGCAGTTCTGACACGCGCTTCCAAGAATTATAGCCGGCGAGAAATCAAACGAGGAGTGGTATTGTTTGCATGAATATCCATGCTTCTCGCAATGTGAACACGTCAGCAAATCATCAATTTTCTCTCCGTATTTGCCTTGGATGCATCGCGCATGTGCAATTGACAACTTTCGTGAGGGATCCAAGTCGTCCCAGGCATGGCTAATCTGATACCTGTAACCAAACTCATTGTCGGTAGGAGGATGGTTGAGGAAGGCCGTGAGATCACTGAAATGTTTGTCGGGCCTCGCAGCGCTGCTCCCTGGGGTAGGGTTTAGCGGAATTCGTCGTGCACTTTGGTTGCTCCCGCTCTGGCTAGAGTTGGGCGGGGGCTTTGCAGCCGAAGGCAGAGTTGCTTCCTCCAGGACCAAATCGTCCGCAACAGGCTTGACCATAAACCGAGCCTCTGAGGCTGTTACCAATAGCTCTTTTTGGTTACTATTTACTCCGGGTTTCGGTCTGGAGGTCTTGGAGGGTTCGACTTTGACGCGTGGAAAGCTGTTGGCAATTTCTTCGACGGTATTGCCTCCTTCAGTCACCCGTGATTCATCAACCTCGAAGATCACATTTGTCACGTTTTCTGGGATCATCTGTTCCCATGAGCGGTAATCCAGCTGTGAGCCCGCCGAGGGAACAGAATGCTTCTTCGCTATATCCACAAACCGTTCTAGTTTCGAAGTCGATAGCATGCCCTTGACATCTTCCCATATCTGTGAGACGTCTACCTCATCGTCGCCGACGTCTGGTTCCATTTGGTCGCCATCCACACTCTGCGTCCCTAGAACAGAATCTCGGTCGTTCTCTTCTAGAGGATCTTCAGGCTCCGAGGTCCATTTACCCTGAAGAATGTCTTTGTACGCGACTAAAGCAGCCGCTGCACTCTCCAAGATTGGATTAGTTAGGTCTATCGGAAAGACCCTCGGACGTGCACTACCGTGGCAAAATTTAAGGTGTATTGTCTCCCATCTACAATTCAATTAGCACGTTGCGTATGAGACTTAGTGAGCGCAGTTGAAAACTGGAAGTCATGCGAATAAGCCTAATAGTAATCTACATTCACGGATGATAGCCTGGCTTAATTACAGAAGGCAAAAGGAATCTGACTTACGGAAGATGACTTTGTGTGCCTTTTGCCAAATCTGCATCCACATATAACTTCCTTAGTTCTTTACAAAGTTCGGCTGATTGGGGCGGCATTTGGATTTGAACCCAGGTGGACTCCTCGCGTTCGTGCCAGGTCGCCATAGCTGATAGTGTGGTCCTATGACGACAATATATACCATCAAAAAAATTGACTAAGAGGATAGAACGCCGTACGAAAATTGTAACATCGATGAAGTCGGGTCAAGGTCGAAACTGAAGTAAATGGAGGGATTGATGACCAGCAACGATCGAATTGCTTTGTGAGGGGTTGCCACCACAAACTCGTACGCTAGTTTGTTGCTGATCGAAAGGCTGTGTAAGAGTCGGGGGCTGTGAGCGGGGATGAATCGAAGATGGTTTAGACCAGGATCTCAGCGACAACCCAACAATGTGACCATTGGAGTAGCAGGTCACCTCTCTGTCTGTGGCGCGTGCGATGAGCCGCGCTGAAGCCGCAGGCGGCCGTACAAGGAAAGGAGATAGCCTGTTAGCCGTGAAGGAAACTGATATTCGCTAGCCTCGCCCTGCTCTGCCGGAACTTTGGAAGGTAGTAAGAAATGGAGTGAATAACGAGCAGCTGCAGAGGAGTCGAAGTTCGGACAAAGTGCCTCCTTAACGTCTCTCGATGTGACCCGTCACGATTCCGTGGTACACGAAGTCGCGTCGCTAGCGCCTCTTAATCCTGGTCTAGCGTGGAACTGCTATCAGGCCCTTGTGACGCACTAAAATCAGTCTCTTAGTGAAGATTGGCTGCGATTAGATCAAGGCTTGCACAGAGGGTGTAAGAAAATACTAATTTCGGTTATCTTGAAACCGCATTGATTGGCAGAAAGGGTCTGGTAGATGCGACCTTGAGTAAGATACCAAACACTTCTCAATCTCGTCCCTGGACGCACGGTAATTCTTTGTTACCAAGGTATTCTGACTTCTGCGCAGCATATGGAACTTACAAATTCTTAATCGCGTGCCAGTTGGGCTGTAGTAAAAAGTTGCACACTATTGAATTTTTGACCGACGTAAATTTTGAGCTTCTCCCAACCCAGAATTTGTGAAACCTTTAAACATGCACAGGTCATGAGGTACTGAGTTAATTACTAAAAGACGGTTCCTAAGGGCCCGGAAATGCAAAGTAGTGAGCTAGGCAGCATGGTGCTAAAGCAGGCAGCATGTAACTACTCGTAGGGTAGGTAGCTGTGGTCAGTGAATGCGACGAGGTAGTAGTGGACCTCAGAGAGCGCCGTAACTGCAAACAGATTTTTCATCCACCTTCTCTTACCAGCCTGGATCAAAAGAGGAGGGAATAGATCATAGATTGTTGGTATCTAGCTTAGAATTACAGAATGTACAACTTGCTCGAAAACTGACACAAACCTTACCCGGTGGACCATCCCGTCTGCGAACCTCGGGGGCGGTGTATTACCCACCAAATTGGATCCTGGCGCCATTTTCAAACGCCAATTACCTCCTCCTATAAACAAAACTCCTCAACCGAAGGAAAAACGCCCACCACATCCTTCAAACACCATGTTTCGCCATTCCCACCACATACAAAACCCTATGTCAAGAACCTCATCTGTACAAACCATCATTCGGTCCTACAATCTCATCCTGCGAGTACACCGAGCTCACAGTCTCTGTCATATTTGTCCCATTACTCTTCCCAAAATCAAGTTCCTTAGCATTCCTACCACCAAAGTCCTTCGTCAGTACCCTCTCTGTTCGCCCCTCCTTCTGCGTATAACTAATATGCCATACGCTTCTTCCTCTCTTGGCCCCAACACCCACATCTACAAAGTCCAAGTCTTGGGAGTTACCACTTCGAGTATTCGAGCGGAACAGTGATGGGAATAGTGGCTTCACCTTGATATGGGAGAAGAAGCGTGGGAGGACAGGGAGGAAGAGGACAAACATTCCGGACACAATCTCTCCATAGCAGGCCATGCTCATTAACGCAGCGTTGTAGGTCAGGTCGACGCCTTTTTTTTCTTTATTGTTGTAGTAGAGACACATTCCAGAGAAGGCGCATGGGCTGTCTCAATATTAGCATTCTATTCAATGATGGGTAAAAAATAAAAAAATAAAAAAAATTAAGAATTGCGTGCGAAGAGATAGATCTGAGGCAAAACACGGGAAGGGAGGGGTTGCCATTTAGTAGGAGGAAGCGAAATCAAAACATACATTATCCCAGCGAAGAACACCGCACTTAACCGAATTCTCTCGCTCTTCTTGACCCTCACAATCTCCCAAATAACTTTTTGCGTGATTGTAAGGATCATTAAATCGCTCACCAGGTTAAAGATGGCCTGTGCCATTGCGATATTGGTAATGGATAGACAGGTCCCTTTGAGCCAAGGCTTCCAGCCTTTCTCAATCGGTGTACAGTTGAAAATGATGCTGAAGATGAGGGTGATGTAGAAAATGATATTTGTAACGATGAGGGTGTGGATTATGTAGAACGTTTTGGACTGCGAGCCGCGGGGAACGAAGACGCGAAGTACCTGGACTAGCATTGAGAACTTGATCAGGAGGACGCTAAAATTGTAGAGAATTGAACTGAGGCGAAAGTACTACATTCATTAGCCAGCAGATTAGGTGAGAAATCGGAGAAGACGCACGAATAGCCAATGGCTTAGTGTCTCAAGTGTTACGTCCCAAGTGTGTATCAATGGAGCAAAATCGAATATGACTAAGGAGACGGCAAAGTGACCGATGGCGGCGAGCTAAATCTAGTCAGTAACAGTCCTCAGCTAGACAACCTATCTGAAGGTAGATTGACGTGTTCAGGACGTACCCAAGCAAACGGTATTATATCTACAGGCAATTAACTCAGAACCGCCGCTTTCCACAGATCAAAGGCAACTTACAATCCTCAAGGTGCAGTGTCTGAACGATGAACAGTTTCACGGAGAATCGAAACCATGTGAAGAATGTCACCATACATATACATACGCTGACGACCGAGTATGCAAAAATGGCATGGTTTGGAGGGTTCGCGAAGTTGGCTGTTACCCCGGGGGGCGGGAGAGCGGCGGGCTTGCTAAGATCGAGTACTGCCGGCATCGTTGCTCTAGTCATTACATTCCAGGCTTCGTTTAATGCAAATCGAGGAATAGCGGGAGAGATCGAGCAAGCTTCTAGGGGCCAGGACGAAGAAGCCTGGCTACGGGACCAGTAAGTTTCGTGGGGTATGCTGGTTCTATATTCTAACGCGCAAGCGGACATTAAGGATTGAATCACGGACCCAAGAGGCCAGCGGAGTCTTGCATGTAACATGAACAGAAATCCCAAGGATTGCGGTATGCTTAAGCGAGGCCGAACTCAATATCTGGGGATTCGTCGAAACATGGTGTTGGATCCCGTTGGATGCAAGAACGGTTCGTAAACACACCAATGAGTGCCAGGCGTGCATGAACCCCGACGTATCAGAAAACGCGCCCCCATATCTGGCCAATCACAGAATTCCGTGTTGCGCAAACAGATCCTACGGACTTGAGAAACAAGATTGAAATGTGACCACTCGATCCGAATTAAGGGTGTGGCGTCGGCCCGAAGCGTACGCTACTCGTGTCAAAATCGTAGGGCAGACTTCTGGCTCTTTTGTGGTCCGATTGTGTATACGCGATGTTGCAGGTCTCCGCATTCATTGGTTCAAGCTATGCAGATGCATGAGCCCCCAGCCTCCTCTTGACTTTTCCAACGCCCGTACGTGGAACACTGATTTGAATAACAGGATCATGAAGGCAGCGGAGTGAGCGAACATGGGGTGACTTGTTGAAGAAGATGCTGGGCCGTTCGAAGTAGGCTCGTGTCGGTAGAATGAATGCGCAACAAAAGGTTGATGATTGCCAGACCATAGGATGAGGGTCGATTTTGCGAAGCTGGCTGTGGGCGTGATTCAGAATTTGGCACTCACAATCTTCCAATGAATGGGTACGCGACCGACCCATGGCTCCATGCGGGTCCCAAATTACCAGTAGCGAGGCGGTCGGTGAGGTGCAGGACCTTCGCGTTAATTCCTGGAGCAGTTGATGTTATAGCAACTTCCGTGGCAGCACTCTGCTCGTAGGATCTAAATATCACCATCCCACCTGTATTGGTGAACAGATCTTGTAGCGAAAGATGTTCTAGGTCAAATTCGGCTGTGAGAAGAGGCAGCAAAACCTCCCAGGTTGAATCAGCATCCCGCAGGATAACGTTAGTGAAGGTCAAATCTCGTAGGGTTTTCTTCGTCGGTTGTAAGAAGGCCATTACGTCTTCCGCAGTAATGCTGAACAACTCAAGCTTGCAAACTTGGAGCGAGGCGAAGCGGCAGTGCCTCGCAACCTGAACAAAGATACCCCTTTCAAGCAAGCTGTACCAGGAGAACTCTAGTTCACGGAGGTTTCGACATTTTGAGAGGAATCGCACTACAAATGGAACTTTGCCCGGAGGTGGCTCGAATCCTTCGTCAGGGTGCCTCCAGTCACGCAGGTTGAGCTTCAGTACGCGTAAATGCTCGAATGCGGCGTCGAACCTGGATAGAATTGGTGACAGCGACTCGAGGCGCCCCACGCTGATTGCTCCGTGTCGTCGCTGCGGATGGACAGAGATTTCGTGAACAATGATGCCAGACACAGCTATGGCAGCGAGGGTCGATACGAAAGGCCGACTCATTTCATTCTGGCTGCTCTCGCAGTACCTGCGACTAAACTTACCATACGATCGGCACATGCCGTTATAGCAAAATAAAATAGAGTCCAGCTTCTTCAGTCTTTCAAAGATGGCTGTCAGAGTCTTCTGGTCATGGCGCGTTTCATTCCAGTACCTATACGACTCTGCAGCCTTCTCATTCAGAAGCTCGTATTCGATCCAATAGAGATCCTTTAGCTTGCTGTCATGCTGAGCGTCGTATATTCTTTTTTTGACCTCCCATAGTTGGATCGCATATTTCGGAGTGGCGTCAACAATCAAATCCTGAAGAGCGCCTCCAAACACTGGATGCCAGGCGATGTCGAGAAGACAACGAAAATCCTCGACAGTCCAGGAAATAGTTCGTGTCCGGAAGAAACGCGTTTTGAATAGATGCAGCGATTGCTGGTTGAGAGATGGTGAAATGAGGCGGAAGGACTGGAAGGCAGGGAGATCGAGATGATTCACGACGGTTTCTACCAATTCGGTCGGGAGTGATGCTAGACCCATTGCGACCGGTCCCGCAAGCGTTTTGTTCCTTGAATTGAGGTGTGAAAAGGTTGGATGGTCGCTGAAGTTGGAAGTGTGGCCGTGACGAAGGCTGAGAATGCGGGGAAACTCCCACTATGACAGCCATGCTGCGAGCATGCCGATGAGGCAGCAATTATAAGGCAGACATTGGGGTTGGCGGGAGCCTAGAGTGGCGGTCGATTCGCCTGCTAGAAGCGAATAATATTAACGAAAACAAAGAGCGAATAGATAGTTACAAGACAAGCCGAGACTAATTGCATGCTGCTGATTTCACCTCTACATTCCAAACGGACCATGCATATGGATTGCAGTGACGCTACTTTAGTGTAATTATTCTATGAGTCCTCAGAACTTCGTCAAATATCCACAATCTCGCAAACGCTTCACACATCGCAGATCCTGGGGGCCCTTGGCCTCCTCGAATACCTCATTCACTATCGCTACTACTGCTGCTACTCCTACTATCACTCTCATCATCCTCACTATTTCCGTTGCTAGTACTCTTGACACTTGCAGTGCTGGTAGAGCTGCTCTCTTCATCAGAGTCTTCCTCTGCATCGCTCGAATCTCTCGCGTCGTCGCTCGGCTCGGAGGAATTTGAGTCGTCATCCTCACTCTCGTCGTTGTCCGAAGAGCTTTGTTCGTCGCTACTGCTGCTGATAGTACTACTATCATCATCGCTAGAAATTTCCGTCCTGGATTTGCGTTTTCGACTAGGGCGTCGGGTGATAATTGAGTCAGCGTCGGTGGGGGCTAGGTATTGACTGAGAGTGCTAGCTTTAGTGGCAGGGATGGGATGGAGTGGCGCAGTACGTGAAAGTGTAACGAGGAGAGCTTCAGCGCGGTGGCGCTTCAGGCGACGAATATAGCCATCGGGATTTTCTGATTCAGCCAAACCTTGGATATCCTCTTGTGTTCGTCTTCGTTTCTTCTCTTGTGCAAGCCGTGCTTGAAGAGCTTCATATTTTGCTGCTTTGCGATCCTCCGCATTGTCCATGGTGCCCATAGCTTTCCGGTCCTCCTCGTCCAGTTCTTTGAGCCTCATTTTGCACTGTTCTGTAAGCCTGGATATGACCCCAGCACCTTGCAGGCCTTCAATATACTGAAGCAGAGCCGCAGAGTGCTCCTCCCTTATACGGAAAATATTTAGAGCGTTGTCCAACACGTCGTTCTGCCTTGTCTTGTTAAATTTCCAGTTTTCTCGGTGGTTGTGATATTGTAAGAGATAATCGAGGTAAACAGAGGGGTCTTTCTTTTTGCTTCTTGACGTTAGAGAACCGCTTTTTGATTCAACACCGGCTTTACCGCCTTTGGAAGCCGATTCAGAAGGAATTGGCGGTGTTATGGCTGGCTGACGGGCGTGTGACACCTTTCCCTGGGAATCGATCAACTTTGGGGAGCTAGTCTTCTTCCGTCTTTTATTTTTGGTCTCCTTCTCTGCCGCCTGGCCTGGAGGAAGATCCTTTGCAGTACGTACTTGCGAAGTTGGGAGGTCATTGGCAGGATGAACTTTGGGTGGTGGAATGAATAGAGCAACTTCAGCTGGTGAGAACTCAGCACTGGCATTCCCTTGCTCTGACACCCACTTCTTGAACAGTGTCGTAGCACTATTACCGTCGGCAGTCTTCGTGTCAGGCGTGAAAGTGACAGATTTACGTCGATCTGAACTTGGTGGGGAGGTTCCAAGTAGCTTGTGGCTCTTAATTAGAGCCCTAGGGGTCGTGAGAAGTGCCTGTATTCCCTCTGGCGGAAGTGAAGCGGAGAAGCCGTTCTCAGTAGATACTCGCAGAACTGCCACATCGTCACCCGGACTTATCTCGCGTGGTGAAGGACTCTTTTGGCGGGGCTGCTTATGGCCTCCCTCGCCGCGAATGTGCTTTCGGATAAGCTGCTCATGACTTGTCGTCTCCTTCTGGGCGTCATCTGCATGATAGTCAGACGCAGGAGGTTTCTGCAGATGGCCACTTATTCGCTGACCCTTCTTCTTCCTGTAATTAGGGTCACCCTGTGGATGCTGTATCTCGGTCGCCAATGCCGGGTTGGGTCGAGGATTTGGATCCTCATGCTTTTTTCTGGAAGTGGTCACGACTGTACGTGCGGGGCCTCCGTTATGCTGCTCGTGCCCCTCGCTCTTCTTGCTCTTCTTAAAGGCATGGCCATGACCTTCAGCTGGTCTGTCTTGAGTTTTTCGTTTGCCAAGTCTCGACGGTTTTCCGTTCTGGGTAGGTCCATGGCCTGAATGGGTTTCTGAAAGGACTCCATTCCGCCCACTGGAGCTCCCTCCAGAGTCCTCGGGCTGTTTTCCAACGCTCTTGGGCACATTGGACTCAGGTACGGCGTCTCCGGATTGGTCAGTGGTCCTGAGCTTCAGACCCAGTCTCCGCCAGGCGGGAACACTGCTCCCGGGTCGGTCCATGGCAAAGAGGTAAATGGAGATCCTTTCATATTATGCCTCGGTCCTTATTCATCGCTCATGCCCGAATCAGCTTCCAGGGCCGCGTTTGTCAGTACTGAAAGGTCGAATGGCAGGCACGAGAGAAGAAATTTCGGAGCTGTGGCTGATGAGTATGGTCCGTGCGTGCTGGCAACAACCACGGCTAGGTCCGAGAGAGACAGCTCCAGGCTGCCCCAGAAACGCGTACGGCATCCTTCGACGGCGAACAACCTTGGAATCTCTCGCCATCACCATCCGACGCCGCTCAAGCTTACCATTAATCTCCTGAAGCTGCCGACGAAGCTGAGCTCTCCATCTGCTCATATACTCTCGCCGCCATCATGTCTGGTTCGTTGGAGTCTCCCCCGAAAGGTCTTGTTTCGGCAGGCGCAAACTGACAGTTACTTCCTTCGTGCAGGAAGTGCAGGCTACGACCGACATATCACCATCTTCTCTGACCAGGGCCGCCTATACCAAGTCGGTATGCTACCCCATCATTGCAACAAGCTGCCCCGAGCTAGGTTAACGTCGTGTCCTCACAGAATATGCATTCAAGGCGATCACGGCGGCGAACATCACATCGGTCGGCGTGCGAGGCAAGAGCTGTGCCGTCGTTATCTCACAGAAGAAGGTCCCCGTATGTAGCAAGAGCGCCCCGCTTCCCATTTCGCTGCTAATCCAATCACCACCCAGGACAAACTCATCGACCCTTCCTCCGTGTCCTACATCTACAAGCTGTCCCCGTCGGTTGGCTGTGTCATGACCGGATCCATTGCCGACGCCCGCGCATCTGTCAATCGAGCGCGAGGTGAGGCCGCTGAGTTCCGCTATAAGTATGGATACGAGATGCCCTGCGACGTCCTGGCCAAGAGGGTAGCAAATATCAGCCAAGTCTACACGCAACGAGTAAGCAAGGCTGTCATCAGCTGAAGGTCCACATGCTCAGGCGCAACTGAACTGACCTTTTTTGCAGGCTTATATGCGTCCCCTTGGCGTCGCCACCACGCTCATCTCAGTCGATTCAGAGTTCGGTCCCCAACTCTACAAATGCGATCCGGCTGGGTATTATGTAGGCTACAAGGCAACGGCATCAGGGCCAAAGACGCAGGAGGCGCTCAACTTCCTGGAAAAGAAGCTGAAGAACAAGGACTGTGCCGAGGGCAGCTGGGAAGACGTCGTCGAGCTCGGCATCGCGACCCTCAGCACGGTTCTGAGCGTCGACTTCAAGAAAGGCGAATTGGAGGTAGGCATTGTCGGTGGCCCCAGGGCGGACGGCCAGGAGGGCACAGACCCCCAGTTCAGGGCGCTCACTGAGGAGGAAATCGACGAACGACTGCAAGCCATTGCAGACAAAGACTGAGCGGAGACAGGCTCCTGGGACGGGACGACGGGTTCGCGTGCTGAGACAGGCACCTCATGGTCGTCGCGAGGCTCCAGATTATGAAAAGCTGCCTCTCATACGTCAGGGCGGGAGGTTCACAGCACGCTGTATCAAGGATTAGAAGGTGCCCTCCTGCATAAGCGCACTATGGTCTGGCATCGGCGGGGGAAATATTCTTGGTGTTCAGCCGCATCTCCACGGTTTGTATGTACCGCTAGCCCTCTCAAATGACAGCCATATCCTCTCACCAGCTGCGACGCACCCCCGGGCTGGTAGCAAACAGTGTCTCGACGTCATCTGACTGGCCGAGCGGCGCAGCATAGCCGTGCTGTGGCTGACGCTGGGTAGAGTTACGGTCGCGGCGAGCGTTGTGGAGGACTCGGGTTAACCTCACACGGCTACTCTTGGCCTACCAGATCCTCACGAAGGACTCTCACTCTCAGCACACGCACGCGAAAGCCGCAACAACTAATTATACTTCCTGGCCAATACCAGCCCGCGATGAGGCGGCGACGCAAAGCTTGGCTCAGCGCCTTACCGGATAGGGCCGTGCCGCTAGGCCCTACAGGGCGATGTGGCGCCCGCCTGGAAGCTGAGCACCCATTGGCAGGTCCAGCACAGCACTCGCTCTCTCCCAGTCCAGCTGTAATGGTACGGTTGAGAAAATAGCTGCTTGCTTTTACGTTTCCCGAGTAGAGATTTGCGCCCTCCAACTCTCTCCTCGATGCTACTCTTACACCTTATCATAGCCCCTTACTGCTCCTTGCCATGCTGAATGGTGCAGCGGTGCCAGCTGGAAGCCCCGAATGTGGGACTCGGCAAGCACAAGCACACTGGCGGCGGGAGCAGCCCTGACTATCCAGCCTCTATACCTCACAGAGAATCCTCATGAACGCCCGTTGAGCATCCTTATATAACGGTTGCCACGCCGCCATCACCATACCACCTCACCAGTCAAGCCTTACTGTAGTCCAATCCACAGCCCTATTCTTCACTCACTCTCTGCCAACTTGCAAGCCTCATCCCAATTCACTGCCACCAACCATGTCCGACGGTCGTAAGGCTCCCCTACTCCCTCCCACGCACAATCATGCTGCCACTCATATCAAATCAAATTCCCCCTTCTGCGCTCAAGATTGCGCCTTCCTGAGCGAGTTCACATGCTAAGATACTGCTACTTCCAGTCAACGACGCTCGCGCCATCCGCATTGCGGAGATCATGACGGACTTCCGCAACCTGCAGTACTATCTCAGCCAGCTGCACGCCACGCCTACAGCCGAGGAGTACTATCTCGAGGGCTACTCTCTGCTTCGCCAGTGCACCTTGGAGGCGCAGGCGATTCTCGATGCCCCCTTCTCGGCTGGGACCACCTCCCCGGGCGGCGATCCGGAGCGTGAAAAGGCGCAACTGAAGGGGTAAGGGCTTCCTTATTTTCCTATTCAGAACCCTCTGATCAGCACGATACCGCAGGGCGCGGTCCGATGATGGACAAGGTTGCTACTGCTGGAAGTTGCAAGGCTGACGTCAGAGACAGAATTATTGTTGACGCAGGGGTGCGCCGATTCCAATGCCAGAGAGCTTATCTGAGGGCGCATGCGGGACTACGGTGGATGAACAGCAGGAATTCGATTCTGCGAGGCCAGAAGCCCAATGCGAGCCATCTTCAGGCACTGCAGGCCACTGACAGCACGTTGAGAATGGTACGTCACAATGTACCAAACCCTCACTAGGCATCAGCAGATGACACAGATTGATATGCTGGAGCATTTACTGATTCGCATGTTAAACAGGAACTCCTATCTATCACTGATGCCCACGTCGAGAATACGCTTCGCTCCCAGGACGCATCCCAGGGCAAGTGGCTCTCCGAGGATCCAACACTATCCCAGATCCAGCAGACTTTGATGAGGCGATGAATCCATATGTCCTCCATTACACCGCCCCGGTTGCATCTCCTTCCTCTCTCTCTTTCCTAGGCGATACCCCGACAACTTTCACAACGCGTCATTAACCCTCATTGGCGTCCTTTCAGCACAGTACCAAGCGCGACGAACTCAATCATTACGGCTAAAATCACTCCATATCTGCATTACGGCTCTACCCACGACCCTAAGCGTTGTGCGTCGAACGTTCTGGCTTAAGAACCCTCCCCGGATCTGTTTCTCTATTTCTTTCCTCTGCAGGCCAGCGGCCCTATTTCCCCAAAAGCATATACTCACACGATTTCAGCGAATTTTCTTCTTTGGACACTCTCCGTCGATATCTTAGCGTTGGCGTTGGCGTTGGCGTTGGGGCGTTATACTTCTGGGACTTGAGCACTCGGCTAGGGACTTCAGGGCTGGTTTAAGCGAAACCTGGGAATATTAGCTGCAAAATGGGCACGGGTAGTGGAATGGCTACGGTCATATGGCATTTGGAATCAACAGGCTTCCCTTCAATTATTTCTTGGACCTTCGTTTTAATCTCTTTGATTCTCTTCTCAATGTGAATAGATTTTTGGCAGTGTCATTTCTGGTCCTTCGTATTTCCTCATAAATTTGTCCCCGAGACTTCCATTTGCACATCTAAATCTCTCCATCCTCCAGTCACACTATAACCGAGCTAGCCACCTTGATCCCACACCACACCACCTAACCACTCGAGCGGCTCCCATATGCCTGCCCATCTCCCGATAGTAGCACACCCGGTGCAGTCCTCGAATGCATTAGCGCTCGATCTAGGTCCAGATTCCAGAACCTCAGCTGAGATGGTGCTATTATACGACACTGCCTTCTCGACTCGTGCAACTTTGACTCGCGCTCAGCAGCAACGCGCCTTCAAAGTGGGTCCCGCCGTGCTAGTTTGACACGTGGATACTGGATCTCTTTTAGGCTCAACATCGAGGATAAGCTTTGCATCTCGATGGATCTTTCCCCAAAGCGGAAACATTCTGTGGGTGCGGAGGAGAATCGATTCCTCTTGCGAAAGTGTCCAAACTACTGCTCTCACCTCGAGCTCCCTGCCTCAAACCCACACCACCATTGCCATTATTTCCTTTTCCAACATGTCCACTTTCTCGCTTCTAAGTCCTCTCCAAGCCCTCAGCAAGACGCGCTATCGCTCACCCCGAAACAATATTCAGACCCCACTCAAAAACGAAATATTCAATCTTTGCACCCTCGTCGGCGTCGCCTTGCCCAAGAACGCCATTCGCATTCCCCGAGCTCGCTTAACTTGTTCTCCACGTGGCAGCCCAGTGCACGGTCATTAGCGCTAGCCGGAAGTAGAAAAGTATCCGTCCGGAGATCCCGATAAGCATCCCTGTCCACCAAACATTCAGCTAAATCTGACCGGAATTGGAAGAAATCTCATTGGTTATTGCTGGAAACCCGGCGACCGTGGATGAGAAGATTGAAGATGGTGGGCAGTGCGGGATTGTGTGGGGCCTTCATTAGGAGGAGGGAAGACTTGTATGAAGAGGAGGGTGGTGAGTTGGTGGAGCTACATTGTGTCGTAATGTGGGCTGAGGTGAAGCAAGAATTACAAGATTGAGCATACAGTAGGAATGAGAGCCTTGACCTCAAATGATGTCACCCAAATTTTCCTTCAGTAATCTTCCAACACGTGCGGATTCTCATTCATTAACCGCAGCTTCAGCTACGTACCGCAATGGCGCTATTTATGTAGGTATCATTGATTATGTAAGCCAAAGGCTTCTCATACTGTATTCTTAGAACTAGTGCACTGGCTTCGATGGGTGGGGCAGCGATGCCATGATATTCACGCTTCTACGGAGATTATTGACTCTAAGGTGAGTAGAGCGCTGCAATTTCTAGCTTCTACAAGACGCCTAACGATGAAGGTAAGAAACAGGGAACCATGGTTTGCTTACCGTTTTCTCTATGTCGTTCCTTCGAATAATAGATTTCCAAAGTAGGTAAATGAGGCTAAATCAACACGTCACTAGGCTAGTCAATGCATGGTAATATTCATAAACATCATCCATAGGGTGTTTAGCATAGGCAAAGAGGCGATTTTAAAATCTATGCCAAGAATGTGTATATTGCTTTGCGTAAGTATCTCAAATATTTTAGGCTCTCATGCAGCTCGAGAAAGACATAAGCAGGATTTACCTAACAGATTTTAATAACCTAACTTGAACTCATTCTCGCGTCGACTACCATTGCACTCTTGTACGAGAAAGAGGAAAAGTGATAGATATTCTTCATTTTACTACACGACCAATGTCCAACCCATCTCTTCTCTAAGTGCGCAGGGAAATTAGAATACTGAAAGGAGTCTGCATTAGACATGGCTACGATAGACATTGTAGAGCTCATACGCGAATGAAGTTAACTAGTAAGATAAGCCGTCTCTGTCAGGTCTTTTGGCGCCATATATGAAGTAATATCCTCTCAGCCAGGAATGTATTCCGCATTATCATGGTTGTTTAACTATTTCTACGTTGCCGAACTACCTTGGCCCTTGTAGCGACTTATACTCTGAGTTAACCTTTTGCATCATTTGAGTAGCGAGCGCCCTCGCAGCTTCTCTTTCAGTTCCAGCACATGCGACATGACTAAGGAATACGAGTTTGCAAATCATTATCATTTACCCTCCACCTTACACTTTATTCGTAGAAATAGGGGCAGGGCATCACCAAGCCCCAAATACATTACATCTAGCGAATTCGCCATCTCCCCCATCATTATCATTTTAACCATTCCACAAAGCACTCGCACAAATCAGCGACACCGACTCATAACAAGGACCCTCCCAGTTAGATCCTTTCCTCCCAGACTCTTTCCTCATTTTCACATCTAGCACTTTCCATCACCCCCATGATTATCACACGTCGGTGACATCGTTCTAACCTTTGTACAACTCGTTCCAATCGCAAATGCCGTAATTACCTTTATCTTCCCGACAATCTTGCAATTGCTTCCTTACCACTTTGAAGTAGTCGTTTCAGGGGGACATCCCGTCAGGGGGTAGACCGAGGTTTCGAAACAGGTTGGAGTGGAAGTGGTGTCGACAGAGGAGGAGCTTTCGATTGGTTAAATTAATTGTAAACTACCTCTCAACAACGCACACAGTTACGAATAAGATATTGGTCGTGTCTCTCGCACGGCTTCTCGCCACGCCGCTCACCATTCCCAAACACGGCGACTCCTCTTCCACAAAGTCTAAAGACAATACCAAGTCTCCAGAGCAGCCGAAGGGAATGGCCTCGAAGGAGTATTAACTGTATGGAACACCAGTAAAATTAATCAAGCAGAAGGATCTCCAAATTGAAGACTTGTCTTATCTTTATACTACACAGACATCACTCAAGTATCACAGAACCATCAAGGGGATCTTGAGTCCTCCTTTCCTTCTTTCCCGTGTCCGTGGCTGCAAGTCCTCTCAACTCTCAAGACACTATCCCGCCAGCTAACCAATCACGGCTGTACCAGACGATGCCGTCTTTCATCAGATTAGACTACCGAGATCTCGCTAACTCCACGTGTTCCAAGCCCTCTCGAAGAGTTCCCATATTCGAAGGTGTGGCGGACTCCACAGATGCGGCTGAGCAGCCAATGCTGATCTCGCCGCCCATTGGCGCCAGCTTTGTCTTTTGATTGGCTGCGATGATTGCTGAAGCGGCTGCAGTAATATCTTTCAAGGCTTTTGGGGTGCATCCTGCCGAGTGGTTCTAGATGGTCGTCAATTAAACCCCCGCCCTGGGAGGCTGCCAACGATATCCGCTTGAGGCACAGATGGAGCATAGAGGTCTTCGGCAAAGGGCAGGGCCAATTGGAGGAGGGAAGGGCAGAGGCTAGATGGAGGGGAAAGAACGGTCTTCGGTTGGTAACAATTGATTGGTATGTGAAGACGACTATCGCGAACGCATTTGGTATTCACTACATCTCCACCAGAGAAATCAAACATTCGAAGGCTCCATAGCCATGCTTGAGCTTTGCTTGGGTTTCTTGAATTAGATTCACCTCCGCACGACTTCTCCCACCGGTTCGGCTTGGTATTTTTTTATGGTTCGGAGTTATATTGGTGTATTGAGAACACATGAAATATATTGTGGGGAGGTTAGAGTGGAGAGGTTTATGTGAGAATACAACAGATTACATTGGATTATATGCACCACCGCCATGGGCAGCGACATGAACGTAGCGGAGAGAATCTGGCAAGACGTACCGCGAAGTTCGAGTTACATTCTGCTAAGGGTATCTCGACGGCCTAGGATGCACAGTCAATATAGGGCCTTTAGCCTTGCTGGTTTCAGGTATTGATAAAACAAAGCTATGCCAGAAGAAGGAAACTGCAACTGTATGTCCGATGGGTAATGAAGCCAAGAGGGCGACTTGGGGACCACGTTATGCAACCTAGATACCGAAATCAGGCAGGGAAAGACACATGAAAGCTTGTTCGGCAGTGCCTGAAAAGCGCCGCGCTGTCGTCTAAAGTATAGTAAAGCCCTTTGTAATAAATGGGGCTGCTTACCTACCCGTAGAATTCTTCGAGAAGGATTGCCAGTTGACTAAAGAGCCCCCGCCCTCTGGTCGGGCTAATAATTCTTGGGGACTATTACGGGGCATTGGAAAGCTATGGAAAGAGGATAAGAGGGACTGGGAACATGCGGGGTAGCAAACACTGCATTGAATATTATTTACCTAAGGAAATTTGTATTGCTAGAGAGAGAGTCTCGCATGAGTTCCCGTTGTAACATGTGGCCGGAACAAGTGTACGGAGAGATTGACATACGAAAGCGGTAAGAGAGACTTCTCGCCCCTTCCCTCCAAATCACTCAAATAAACAACCTCACTAGGAAGAAATACACTCACCGCCTACCTAGGCAAGCAAACACATCCTTACCGGGAGAGAGTTATATGATCAGTCTCCAATTATTATCAGCCTCTCGCTACCTTCTTCCCGCACCAATATACACTCCAAGAAATGCCACAACTACCAACCGAAAGGTATTCCATCCCTGTCGCCGATATATATGTGACCTGGAGACTCCTCTATTCTTCGACATGGAACGTCCAGCGCTACGGCCGATTGGGTTTCGGCACCGATCTCACTCTATCATTCAGCCCCGCTGGGAACACTTTCTTCATCAACCGAATGACACGCCCCAAACGAATGTGGTATCTTCAAGGCAACTTCAACCGCGAGGATATTCACACATTCTTCAGTGACTATCAGCAGCGGATCCGGATTCTCGGTCAGTTTGATAAGGAGCGTTCATTCTGGGATTTCCAATTCGAGAATACAGGAGACTTGAGGGAATTTATTCATACTTCTCTGAGAACTGGAGTTCGATATGGGTGTGCTCTACAGTCAAGGTATGGTAGGGTACACTGTATACGCAATGCAGAAGGTGGAGACCGCTGACTCTTCTTGGAAGGAATGAAATGGTCAGGATCTTCAGGAATGTACCTGCAAACCCTCATGAAGCCTTGGTAGTGCCGGACGCATATCGGCCTTCCCTAGCACGTCAAGATAGCGATGATATGCTACGCGAGCTTGCAAAGGGGCCCAAAGCTGCGACCCAATATGGTGAAGCGACGAGAGAGTTGATCGGCAAGGATGACTCGCTCGTTAAATAACTAGACTTTCGACTAATTCTCACAGGTTTAGAGGTCTTATTGCAGTGCCGGGCCGTATGCCCAGGTCAAGGAGGCCAGAGTTTGGAGCATCTAACCAGCCCCGAAACATTCGAAGCCATAAGTTCGAAGACCACAGCCTCTACGGCCAACTTAGTGATGGCGGATAGTGAGCCTGGAGGGACACCTGAGAGCTCAGGAGGAGAGATCCCGTTGTTAGCACCCGAACTAGTTAATCCTATCAAGACGGTCGTTGCGCCGTCACGATCAGCTCAACGGCGACGTTCAGCCACCCAAACGAGCAATCATTCTGCGCCCGAAACTTCAAAAGCAGGACAATCTGAAAATCGTGGAAATGTTAGCGTGCGAGGATCAAACAGCGCAGAACCACTATCTACACCCGTCGCTACAACGGAGTCAGCCGGGGACTCACTGCATTCGACTAAAGAGCCATTCCCAGATACAGGAATGGGATGTCACACTGTGTCAGAACCCAGACAAATGGACTCAAATGAAGAAGATGGTGGTATAGATTTTGAGGTGCCTGCTTCGCCTCTACTGGTTGCTCGGATGTGGAGAATCCCCTCATCAGTGCTACCAAGTCAGCAGTCGTATTCGCCCACAGAGACAACATACCATACTGCCCAGGAAGCGATGGAAGTGGACTCAGTTGGCAACGAAAGAGCTGTCGATGTTGGGGTAATAACGTTACCTCAAGCTCTCGCCACGCAAAGGCCACAACCATCACCGTCCGAATTGTACAACCTCCTCGACTCCCATGTATCGCGGATAGCAGCGCTCGAAAGGGAGTCCGAACGTCGGGATCTTCGACTGGATGAGGCTGTGCGAGAGATTGAAGGACTTAAATCCGACCTGAAGGCTTTACAGACAAACATGGTGGAACTGAAGGCTAAATTAGGACATCCTTTAGACTAGACTAGTGTACCAGACGGGATGAGAAGTGCAAAATTGCTGGCCTGATTATCCTATTGGATATTTGTTAACTCTGACTTGAGGATGATTGCAAGGAATACAGTACTAGAACCATTTGACAATACTCAGATGCGGGAATGAAGTTGAACAACTTGAGCTATTTGTGGGATTATCCGGCGAAGATACATGACTTTGCCTATAGTAAACTGACAATCGGCATTGTATACAAAAATGATGCAATCGTTTGATGTATTACAATGCATTGTGATGATCAGGCTCCCCAGGTTGCCCTGCTGCGGTTACGCGTATACGCGCATACGTGGGAGAGGGATAAGTCTCACGGTGATTAGCAGATTCGCAAGAAAGATGCTCACTTTCACTCACTTTGGCATGATAACCATCCGATAACGCATCTCGAGGCTCTTGTGCCTTGGTTAGCAAGCGGCACGGGCCGAATTATGGACCCTAGTTGCGACGATCCCATCAAGGATTTTATGAGAAATGCTGTGATTGGATGCCCTACTTTCCATTCACCCCTTTTCATATCCCCGGCATATGGTGAGAGGTTTTGGTGGTCGGATGGTGCACCTCCGCGTCTACGAGGAGATGGTGCAGCTGATGCGGCATTTCCGACCGCATCTGCAGCCTCACAATTTTTTTTTCTGACTCAAGATGGAGGACATTTTTTACTCAGTGGTGGAAGGGTACTCCGTGCCTGTACATATGGACCCCACTCAGAGACCAGAGTAATAGGGCGCAAATGTTCCGGAGGTGCCGGGTCGTGGGATTGCTAGGTGGTCATGAATCCTTCAGAAGAGTCATTTACCAACTCCATTTGGCGGATAGGTGGGGATAGGAGTTACCACACTTACAAATATCGCCCATTCGGCTCTCACTACCAGGATACCACGAGGTCGTCATGAACTGATGGGTAAGACAACTTCTACCACAGAGACTTGGGGTATAGCCCTGGGACTGGCTGCCCTGTTATTTTAAAGCTGTTCCTACGGGGCGATAGAAATCTAGAATCCTCTCGCCTGGGTGTTGTAGCTGCGCTCTTAGTATCTCGTTTCAGGGTGCGTGGGAGAGCGGAAGGGTACGTGTGAGTCGATGTATGTGCAAGGATCAAAGTTGTCGTAGTCCCAAACTCGCACGAGAAGACTCATCTCAGAATTATCGAGGGAATTTGAGGATACTGATTAAAAGGTATAGCATCGGAAGGGCCAACTTGTGTCCAGGTTGGGGAAAAGTTGGTCTCATGCTGGGGAAACTCCTTGAAGATCGACTCACTATTTTCCCGAACATGGAATAGGCTATATTCTTCGACGCGATATATTCAGGACACTGATAGAACTCAAGGAGAACAAGGGCACGGTGGACCGAGTGTTAGGCTTCAAAGCCTCCGGTGAAGGCCTTCCATGAATTCCTCATTGCCCATACCATACCCGCTAGTTACGCAGGTATACGGTACAAAAGTGGGACGTCAGCTCATACTCCCCACGAGGGCGCTTCGGGCGTTTCCAGATATCGACACCGACCGCAAGGTTCAACGGTAACTTCTGTGCGCTCTCGCCAGAATGAAATGACTCTCGAGCACTACAAAATCTGCTGCAGCCTTATTTCCATACTCGGGGTGTGCAGCGACGAGATGTGGTGCCATCCAGAGAACCTCCCCGAGCGCGACGTGCGGCGTGGGAAAACATTCCGGTGACTGCGCTACTATCACTATACGGCATTGCTGCCCAGCTGCGGCTAATATATCCATGTTTGGCTTCTAGTGCTCTTGGGAGTAGCAAGCTTTCGGTCTCGTATTATTAAAGGTGTTCCAAGTTGGAAACCATTGGAGACAAGGCACTGGCATAGCGGCAGCCACGTACTTGTGTTTCCACTTAGGTACTGTCCATATAGACCCAGAGTTGGATTTGGATGACGTCGCACCTGACACGCGGACTGTTGGGTGGAACATACTTCGGGTGTTGCTTTCCGATCAATGATGCTCGTAGCTGAGACGGAGATGCGGAGCACCTCCACGACGTTAACAGAAACTCTGAAGCCACATATATCCACTCTAGGATTGGTGATTCGGAATGTTGCCACGCCAACACATCGTCGCTCTTCTGATCGTCGGCAACAGCGGCCCTTGATAACGACGTGTCCGCTGCCAGCGAATACCCAAGAAATTCTCGGTGAAGATTCCAGCCTACAAATTGAGGGAACAGGGTGAGTTGTACTATTCTGAAGCAGGAAATTGAGCACTGCGGGGTAAAGGTCCGGTCAGAGATTACCATGGCGGGCAACTGCTTGGGACTCCAGCGACCCGTTTTTGAACCGGCTCCAGATACTCGGGAGATGAAGAATCGGGCATCTGCCCAGTTTTAATGAACTGTTAGTGAATAATTGGGGTGCGGGAGGCGTTGCAGGCGGGCCAGCCTCGGAATACGAAGGAAGAATCGTATCTTCAGTTCTAACATATCCACAAAGTAGCCACAGAGCACGAAAGTGCACGAGGAACCAGCCATTTCAAGTGAAGAAGTAACACCTGATATTGAAGCCTTATGCCTCAGAACAGCGCTCGAAACCTCCCAAAAATCAGTCCTGCATTGCAAGACTTGTCGTGGTAGTACCGACTTATCCTCGTGTCTCTGCCCAGGAAGAAAAGGATCCATGGCGACAGTCCGCCTCACTCTTTGGTATCGAATACCGCACCTTTTCGGTCGGCGTCTTTTCGTATCACACTTTCTCCTTTCCGGTATCTGGACTACCATTCTGCCATGTTTCGCCATTCATATGCGACGTGTCGAGAAGTAGTCAAGTGGAGAAATTGACGAGGTATTCCTGGTACGCCTTCGGCAAGACTATCAATGCAATCTTTGACGAAACCCGGCCGGGAGCGTAATCCAGAGTAGTCGGTCAAGCTCGAGGGACTTTAATCTTTGTAAGCTACAAAGGCACAAGGGTACATAATAGATGCTGCAAGCATACCTTAATTATTGGGTTGAGCGCACAATTCGTAGATGCATTCATGCCCTGTTAGCGACGATACTAGACATCTCATCGTGCGTTAGGGGTATTCCTTGCAGATCGTAAAACGCTCACAGATAGTGATATTCGAGGGCGGTGAAGGAAGCCCAACGCTAAGAATGGGACTTCTGGCATCGCCGTTTCTGGACACCGAGGATATAGAGAGGCGGATGACTTGGGTAGGAGTGGTGATCGTCGAAGCAATTTCCTAATGAATTCCCACAAATCGTCAAGCCTCACACACAAGGACTACATTTCGGCATAGCGAAAACCCAAGGAACACACTAGTGGCACGAAAGTATCTCTTTTGCGAAAGTGTAGAGGCAAAAAATCAATGTCGGTAGTACCCCTAAGTTTCTGTAGTCGTGGCAACGTGCATCACTTTATATAAGGTATTCCTCCTATCCGTCTTGGATCGTGCCAGCGTGGCGGGTGTGCTGTCAATTCTGTGAGATCCCTAGGCTAGGCTGAGTAGCAACTAGATTTTCACATTATCCATTTAGGAGGTCGTAGAATGAGAAAGCTGGAAGGCGGCGGAACCTCGTCGTCAATTTGGGGCGCGGTTTGGGCTCTGCGTCGCTTGGGCCGCCGCCTCACTTTCGCCTTACTCTTCGCCCGACGCAAGATCTCGCGTGTTGACAGGCTGAACCCTGTATTCTAATTCTAGTGTGTCTGTGGCGTACAAGCCTATTAGATGATGAGGGTAGAGAAATTACTTAAGATCAAAAGGGCCCAACGTTCGAACTCCACAGCGACTAGTAGACGAATTCAGCAGCGAGTCTAGTGAGCCAAGCCCTCGCTTTGCTTTTTCAAGCTATACGTTATTTCTTTTTCTTGTCCTTCATACGTTTAAAACATGGCTGGCGCAAATTCGTACTTTCTTCCTGGCTTCGGCATCTCACGAGCGGTTATCCAAAATGAGATCCGGTATCATTGCGGACCCGATGCAATCGTGAGACCATATACTCATCAGGTAGGATGAGCAGTCATCTCTGTCGTGATCGCCGTGTATACAGCAAGGCTGATATGATCCTTAGGGCCGAGATGGATTCCTATTAACGACATCCGGGCCAGCATTGACGAAGGTAGATAGGTATGAAAATATTCCAGTGAGCATAATTCTGATAGACCCAGGCACAAATAGACGACCTCAAGAAATCATCTCGGGACTACGAAGAGAAGCAATCGCGGAGAGCCAACGAAGAGGACGTATTCGTTAATCAACCAGTTGCTGTGGCCCAGAGGATACGGAGGAGTGGATGAGTTGCGACTTTCCGTGCTTCCACCATCTTAATCCAGGAATTCAGAGTAGTAGTGATCGAATGTGACTTCAGTCTCGCTTATATTTCCATTTCTCTTTTCGCCGGGGCCCAATACGTCGCACATTGCATGATCTGCAAAAAGATCATCGAGCAAGGAGGCTGAAGACATACGTTACACTCCTCTTCCCCGCTCCTCACTATACGTTTCTTTCCCTGTTTCCCAGACTGAAGATCGGTTGCTTTTCTAAAAAGGAGTTGAAGGGTGTCTTGGATCGGTCGGATGTTTGAAATTTGCCTTTTCATCTTGCTCATACCTCTCGTGCGTTTCGCTCCTCATACGAATATCATCATGTTCCCCTCTTGAAAATGCATCCCGTATATTGGCTATTCCGTGATTTTTGTGTTAACTCACCTTAAGGTCAAAGGCAGAAACTATTCCTATAATCGGCGTCTTCACTCCAACCTCGTCCATAGCTATAGTTGGCGACGTCGCAAAGCCGTTTACTTGATGGTTCTCATCTAGTAATGGCGGCCATTACACTTGGAAGCCCAGGCATTTGTGGTCCAGTGGCACGTGATATACAACGATAATGGGTACCTAGCCTAGGTTGCTTTTGGATCTTCAGCCCCTTTCCTTGGGCATTGAGTTTGGTCCTGCAGCCAGTGCCTCGCCTTATCCTAGGCTGAAGGAGAGCCGTCTGAGGTTGAAGAATCTATCCTACTTTCAAAATGCTTTGGGGTACCTCCTCGACAGAGCATGCCTTGTCTTGCAATGGCCTCCCAAACATTGGGGTGGAGCAAAGCTTGATTGGATCCTAAGTCCAACGAAAGGCATACTCAGCCCCTCTGGCGTATTCATTGGGGGCGGTTCCTTGTTGCATTTTGGACAACTTGCAAGTTCTAGATCAGTGAAGCGTCCTAAGAAGGATGCCTCAGTATCGCGTCTTGACGGCTGCTATTTGGATCAGCAGGAATTGAGTTCTCATTGGAATGTAGCTACCTAGAAGAATCTGTGTCATCAGCCCTGGTCATCCTCCGAGACTCTAGGCACCCATCTTAACAGACTGATGAAGCTGTTGATACGCACCGCCCTACAACAGAACGGGGCTCAACACCTTCACCCACACTGTCGCAAGCATTGAAACATGCATGAAGAAGAATCGTGCATTTCGTTGGATATAAGTTCTTATCGGCCGGGCCATCTATCGAGGCGGTAAAGGTCTCCATCTGGGTCTTTCCGGACGACGTCTCCAACGGGGAGGCTCGCCCTATTTAACATTCTCTGACCGGACGCTTGGCAGGCGCTCGGGAGCAGCCACGTATGATTTCCGCCTGCGAGGCTGAAGAGCCAATGTTTCGAGGCGTGAAAGGCCCCAATGTGGCTTGCAATGGGTAATGCGGTTCGTGAGGCGGGAAGACAGGGGATCAACGATGAACGTTTGTGACCAATCAGGGGGCCGATTGGTGTGATTAGTCAGCGACCGGTGAGTAACTATTTCCATACTTCTTCGATAATCATATTTCTCGACAATTTCCCGGTATTCGTGCATCCGCGGATCAATGTAAATAGCTTCAGGGACTCGCATGAAGAATAAGCCGCAATTTGGTTCCGGGGCCGGAAGTCGTCCTCCAACGAGTCATACACGTATACCAATGCTCCACATCGAAAGACACATTCTGTATTTGATCCCACTTGATGACCTATCCCTAGCATTCAGGATCACAAGGCCGCTTAGAATACCCCAGTAAAGCGAGCACGATTCTCGTGCTGGGTGGCGATTCTAGAAAAGACTAGCATGCCATTCAGCCAGAAATAGCGAATCAAACTAGCGCTGCGACCCCCAAGTTGTGTGTGCAGGCCGGCAAACAAAGCTGTTGTACCATGACGTCCAAACACATTGTTGGTGGATGACGCGGATGATCGCGGTCAAAGGCACATCGCTAAGGGGGGTTGCGCTTTTCCAGCCCATTTCAAAACTCTCCGTCTCCAGCCTCTAACTTGCCCTCTTTTCGATATGATCAGATACATCAACGGAATTCCAAATCATCAATCGAGACTAACCCTAGAAAGGAACAACTCAAGAAGTTTGGAGGGAGCCCTACACAAGCTTAGGAACTCGAAGCTCAGAGTTGTTTTCCCCCGCTTACATTGGGTAGGGCCTCCAAAGCAACAGGCTAAGAATATTCCTGGGAAGACGGCAACATGGCCAGGTTCATTTTAAGCTCTTCCGCACTTGCTTCACTTACGACAGATTGGAGCACGCTTGAACCAACCAGCTCCTGGTCGTAGGGGATTTACTATTCAGTATGTCCCAAGAGCAAAACTCTATTCTACATACACAAGTCGAAGATAGTATTCCAATACTGTCTTATCAAACAAAGTCCATATTACCCTTCCAAAATTTTAATGTATCCAAATTAAACCCTCCAAAGAAAAGAAAAGAAACGAAAAGATAGAAATTCAGTGACTTATCGCCCCAATCCCCACACTTTCTCCACAGTCGCCCTCTTCTTTCCATCCCGGCCAAACCCATACCAACCGACCGGGATTTGTCTCCTCACCCTCAACCTCCTCCCCGCAAGCCCAAAGCCCCCAAATCCAACCCATTCATCCTCCTTCATTTTCTTCTTCTGTCCTTCCATTTCTCCTTCATCTTCCCAGCCTCGCGCCCCAGTGTCTCCGTCCTGGAACCCGCGAGATCCCTACCCATCTCCCGCTCCTTCCTCTTTTCGAGCCTTTGTTTCAAAGTATCAGTGACTAGGCTGTCGAAGATGCGCTCGTGCTCACCCCCCTTCTCCATCTCCGCCCGCTCCCGCATAATCTCCGCATGTACCGCATCTGCAATCCTCATCCTCTGCTTGAACTCCGATGCCGGGATCGGGATCATTCTGCAGACCCAGACACCTCCACCTGCACCTGCACCATCGTCCGAGTTCGAATCACGTCGGGCGCGGGATGAGGGTTCGGAAGTCTGGAAGTTGGAGGTACCTGCACAGGATGAATTGTGGCAGGCACGAGGGCCGCGGCTGCGGATGCGGCTGAAGTAGTTCCTGTCACCGATATAGATGGGGGCGCGGCGGGTTGATATGTCGCGGAAACCTGTCGGCATTTTGGATGGAAGGTGAGTGGATGAGATGTTGGAGCGGTTGGTATTGCCACGTGGGTGTATGTAAAGAGAATGTTGGTGGGGATATTATCTCTATCCAGGGTCTTGATGAGATTGTGGAGTAGTGATGGTGAAAGTACACTGAACGATAGCACTTTTATATCTATATTGTTCTTACTGGATACGATAATGAAAGAAGGTATGCAGGATGTTTGATAAATTCGATAGGGGCATTTTGAACGAGCGTGTTTGCCTTTGCCCGGAACAAGAATTTCTTTGATGGACAAGCAAGTTCCGTGTTGAAGACCTCCAAAAGCGTTAGGAGAAGCTTCGCAAGGCATATCAGAGTAATGGCTTGGGCCTCCCACTGATTCATGCCGCACAAATAATTCTCAGGAGACATGGCATTGAGACACAATGATGTAGAAGATTTGAGATGCATGGTGAGTGCTTGGGGAAATGTCTTCGTCTCAGATTCTTGAAGATTGTTGGAACAAACATTTATTTTTGGCAAAGGCCGGGACGAGGAAAACATCGCGGCTTCCATACAATGTCTCAGACCCTGATTCCACACTCCCTAATTTGCGAAAGAAGACATCTCAGATATACAAAGGACGCAATTCCCAGAGACACGCGCAAACCAGTCTTAAAGATTGTTGACCCAAGGAGTTTCCAGGACATGCAGAACAGTCATGAAAGACTCCATTCCTCATTCGAACCAAATCATGATATACATGGCAAAGGGGAAAGAGAATCAGTCCCCAAAGAGGAGGATTTTGCATGCCAATTGTGGCAAAGTTCATAGTTTCGCTCTCCGCTGTAGGTAGAACCTAATACCGACCGCAACTGCGACACGTCAGTCTTTGTTGACGCGGAAGCAATTGATAGTGAGGTTATCGTCAATTTCCCAACCAAAAACCCCTACTGGCGAACAGAGGGCTCAAAATGACATGCAAATACAACAATGGGTTGAGAGGCCAGATGCAGCAGGGCAGGCAAGGAAGACAAAGCATGATACATCAGATTTTGTGGTATCCAACGAACATTGCAAAATACTCATGTCACGATCCATTAGACTTACCAATTAAGGTGGCGAGACTTTTCATCCCAATTAAGCCCCTCAACCAAGCAATCCACCCAAGGGTCCTACCCTCCCGATCAAAATTTGGTTTCAATTCGTTCATACCTGCGAATTTCTGCTGCTTCTTAAGGGTGTATGGCGGGTAGCGGATGTCCAGCTGGCTCTCAATCCAGCCTGGGGTCTTAGTAACAGATCGTCGATGCGTAAAGACATCGAAAGAGGCCTTTCCACGGTACGCACCCTGGCCAGAGGAACCGACGCCCCCGAAAGCCAGGGTAGGGATTGAGGCGTGGAAAAAGCCGTCGTTCAGAGAAGCACCACCAGAGCGGGTCTGAGAGAGAACTGAAGGCAAGAGGTGTCAGCAAGATACTGGACATAGTCATGTAGACAAGTAGAATGAAGAGCATACCCTTCTCCATTTCTTTCTGAGTGCCAAATGGATACAATCCTAGCGGCGTGTCGTGCACTTGGTTGGCAATCTTGATGGCCTCGTCTAGATCTGCTACGGGGAGAATAGGGAGCAGTGGCCCAAAGCTCTCCTCTGCGATTAAACTGTCGTCTAGGCTGTCCACCTGCACAACTGTAGGTTCGATGAAGAGATCGCTTTCGTCCATTGTACCACCAAGCAGAATCTTGCCACGAGACTCATCCAGCATTGTCTTGAGTCTCTGGAACTGCCTCAAATTTACAATTCTGCCATAGTCTGGAGAGTTCCGCGCGCCCTGGGGGTAGAATTCTTGGAGCGAGTTCTTCATCTCCTCCACAAAGAGTGGTAGCATGTCTTTGTCGACAAGGGTGAAGTTCTGGGACACGCACACCTGGCCGGCATTCAGGGTCTTGGCCCAGAGTAGCCTCTTCGCAGCAAGCTTGGGGTCGGCATGCTTGGTGATGATGGCGGGATTCCGGCCGCCGAGCTCGAGCGTGACTGGAGTTAGCGTCTCAGCAGCCTTCTTGGCGATGATTGTCCCGACGTTCGCAGAGCCCGTGTAGAAGATCTTGTCCCACTTCTGGTCGAGCAGTGCCGTCGTCTCTGGGATAGCGCCCTGGAGGACCGTGTAGCACGAGGGGTCGAGCGACTCGGCAATGATCTTCTGCATGATGGCTGCCGCATTGGGCGAGCTCTCGGAAGGCTTGAGCACGGCGGTGCATCCGGCCGCGATGGCCCCAATGAGCGGGCCGATGGACAGCTGGATTGGGAAGTTGTATGCTCTAGAGGGAAGGAGCAGTCAGCGTCGGCAGGTAGGTGCTGCTCCCCTCTCTGGGAGCTGCGAGGGATGGCCCACCCAATGATGAGAACCGTGCCCAGCGGGTCCTTCCTGATCTTGGGCGCAAACAGCCTGTTCGTCAGGGGGATGTCCTGGGCCGACTCGTCCTTTGCAAAGCGTGCTACGTTCTTGGACATGAACACTATGTCGTTCATGCACCAGCTCACCTCGGTGAGGTACGTCTCGAACGTCGGCTTGCCCAGGTCCTTCTTGCATGCTTCGATGATGAGGTCCTTGTTGTCTGACAGCCCCCAGTACAGCTTCCGCAGCTGTGCCAGCCTGAATTCGAGCGGGCGAGTTTTGTGCGAAAGGAAGCTTGCGCGAATGCCATTGACAGTGCTCGCAATGCTGTCGATGGGCGTGTGCTCGAAGGGGGGCAGTTCGGCCATGGTGGATTCCTATTTGTCGCAAATAATCGAAGAGCACGGCGCTGGACAGAGATGAGAAACTTGGATAGAGCGAAGAAAGAGGGGCCCCGTAGACTACCTAAGTGTTTCTCACTGCCGTGTCCGCCGCCCAGGAGCCTTCACAGGTGTGCGCTCGGTGCCTCGGCCCAGGCCGGCCACACTTCGGCCCCGCATTCCCCTCTTCGGGCATAGTTCTGTTCTGCCTGCAGCCACCCACCCACCCACCCACCATCCCGTCCACCCACGCAAACTCTACGAAAATATCTCAAGCCGAAGCCGCATCCATGATTCATCGTCAAACTACCTCCTCTCGCTCTCGTTCAACCATTTATACACCACCCTTGCATCCTTTCCTCTGTACCTACTATCATTCTTTGCCTCATCAAACGCCTCCAACGTCGGCTTATCCAATATCGTTCTCGCACCAACCATCTCCGCTAGTTGACTCCCCATCTTTAAAACCTTTGCACATAACTCAATCCGGAATCCTCCCTCATAGTCTCTGGAACTTGGAACGTTTTGCTGCACTCCCGGCACTGGATTGCTCTTACTCGTTACCCAGCATTGACCTCCGGAAACATTAATGACATCTGTCAGAAGCTTGGGGTCGAGGCCCATTTTCACGCCAATGTTGAGCGCTTCGGATGCCGCGAGCGACGTTATGGCCGAAAGGTAGTTGTTGATGACTTTGAAGGCAGTCCCGGCTCCGACATCCCCGCACAGGAAAACACTGTCCTCCTTCCCCATGTGTGCGAGTGTACTCTTCACCATTGGGAACACATCTTTGTTATTTGTTCCCACCATAAATGTTAACGTCCCGTCTTGCGCGCCCATTGGCCCTCCTGATACCGGTGCATCGACGAAGGTTAGATTTGATGAAACGCTCGATGCTTCCGTCGCTTTTGCAACTGCGAGTATCACGGGAGTTTCAATCGTCCCGCATTCCATGATGATTTTCTTCTGTGGGGAAGCTTTGATGGAGGCCTCAACCCCCGAAATGACGCCGTTCAATGCATCCAAATACACTTCCTTAACAGCGGCGCCATCAGGTAGCATTGTCACTACCATATTCTATCTTGGTTAGCCCAACCCCTTCTTTCCAAGGAACGACACCCTATCTGCTACTCACAGCTCTTTTCGCTGCTTCTGCTCCACTCTTTACTACCTCTACTGGCCCTTCACCTTGTGCATCCTTTTGGAATCGTGATATTGCGTCCGGCACAACGTCGCATATTAGGAGAGTGTAGTCAGGACCGAGGCCTTTACGAAGGTTGAGGGCCATGGGGTAGCCCATTACTCCCAGACCTAATACATGTCATCCCGGTTTTCTAGCGAGGTTTGAATGTCCTGAGCGTACCCACAAAGGCCACTGTTTTATCCGGCGATGTCATGTTTCTATGAATGGATTTTGACTACCACTCTCAATATTTGATGATGGACGGTGGATGCGTACTTCTTCGTTATGTGTACGCTTGCGGACTTGGTTCGTGCGATGCAGCCTTGCGAAGAGGGAAGTTTGCGAAAGCGATCTAACAAGTGACGATTCGAGGTCGTGGACACGTTCGGAGCGAGCTTCGCCAGCCACAGTACGAGCGTTATTACTCCAGCCTTTTTCTTTCCGAAGGTGCCTGTGCCTTTCCGAAATACAGACTTTCGAGAAGGCCGCCGATACAGTTCGACCCCTCACCGGAAGCTCCCCACATCCCCGCATTTGGAGAAGAATGACTCGATCATCATCTTAACATCTCCAACATTTGGAGTTCGGTTATTGGTAATCGCCACCCAAGACCGTTCAGTGCCGCGTGCATGGCTAACAGGCTTGGTGGGCACTGTTTCGGGCCTTTGCTGATGCTTTTCACCACCAACTTTTCGGGATGTACCCCGGATATATCCCCGCTCCTTGTTACGAATCATGTCTAAGTAGTCTTATTCCCAGCTATCAAAACACGATTCGAGACGACATGTCGTTCTCATCCTCTGCTTCGTGGTTTCCCCTCCCATTCCCTTATCTTTCTCATTCCCCCTTCTCCTCGTCAACCCACTCCTTGTAGTTGTAGAAATGGCAGACGTCGACCACAAAGAAGTGCTTTCCATAAGCGAAGAAAAAAACCAGCAGCTCACTCGAGAATATCTTCAACACGATGAATCTCCAGAAAGCATTGAGGGGAGGAAACAAGAGGCTGCGCTTGTTAGGAAATTGGACTGCTTCGTAGCACCCGTAATGATGCTTTTGATGTTAATTAGCTATTTGGATAGGGGGAATATTGGGTTTGCAGCGACCCAGGGCATGACTAAGGACATTGGGTTAAAGGGGACTCAGTTGAATGTAAGTATCTAGCCTAGCTCTTACATACGTAAAGACTTGATTCTAATGTTTGGTAGACTTCGGTATCGGTTTTTTACATCTTCTACATTCTCGCCGAGGTAAACAGCTCAGATCTCCCTTCTTCCATCCTATCTAACAAATCCTGGTAGTTTCCAACATCCATTCTCGTCAAACGCCTCCAATTCAACCGCGTCATTCCCGCCATTACTTTCGGCTGGGGAGTAGTTTGTCTCTGCACCGGCTTCGTCCAGAACTTCGGGGGTTTAGTTACCACACGTATCTTCCTAGGTTTCTTCGAAGGATGTTTGTTCCCAAGCATGACGATCTTCTTGTGTAACTGGTACACGCGTGAAGAGCTCGGCGTCAGGGTCGCCTATCTTTTTAGTAATTCTCTCTAGTTCTCTCTAGTCACAGTCAATTATACACCTCTCTAATCCAGCATCTAGTCGCATCCGCCCTCTCAGGCGCGTTCGGCGGCCTCCTCGCCTGGGCAATCCTGCATATGGATGGCACAGCGGGATGGCCTGGCTGGCGATGGCTGTACGTCCTTGAAGGTGAAAGAACCGACTTCCTTTCCTCCTAAGATTGAACTAATCTCAGAAGGCATTATCACCATAATCTGGGCCTTCATATGCATCTTCGTAGTTCCCAAGAACTACGAAACTGCCTACTTCCTCAACGATGCCGAGAAAGCGATCATGCGGCAACGTGCCGAGCGCACAGAAGCGTATTCTGGTGGACGGGGACACTACACGAAAGCTGATATCAAGGAGGCGGCGAAAGATGTTAAGAGCTGGGTGCATGGGGTCATTCAGATTGCAGTTGTGACGATTTTGTATGGTTTTGGGACGTTCTTGCCCATTATTATTAAGGATGGGTTCCAGTACTCTACAGTCCAGGTAGGCATACAGCATCCTTTATCCACTGTACCTTCCTTCATCATCAACAGAGAAGCATTTATGAAAAACATATGTAGAAACTCTGACCTAACAACACATACAGGCCCAATATCTCGTCATCCCTGTCAACCTTTGGGGTGCCGTTGTCTACGCAATTGGTGCTTACCTCTCCGACCGCTACCGCACGCGCTTCCTTCCTCTAATCGCCATGGCTCCCATTGGCATCGCTGGATATGCAATCCTACTCTCCCCTGTATCAGCCGGCGTCCGCTACTTCGCAACCTACCTCATTTCTACAGCGTGTTTCCTCTGTACTGGGGGCAACATTGCCTGGCTATCCGGCAACTGCGCCCCTGATGGGAAACGCGCCGCGAGTCTGGGAATCCTCCTTACGCTGACGAATATTGGCGGCGTGGTGAGTGGACAGATCTATCGGACTACGGCGGCGCCGAAGTTTACGTTGGGGCATGCGTGGAGTTTGGGGTGTTTGGGGTTTGCGTGGTGCGGGTGGTGGGTAGTTAGGGCTATCTACACGAGGAGAGAGGGTAGGAAAGATAGGAAGTTAGAGAGGGGATATGTAAGGAGTGATGGGGTGGGGATGTATACGGACCGTGAGCCGGATTTTAGGTATCAGATTTAATTGTAGTAGAAAAGGGGTGCGGGTATAGGGGTCAGAAATGGGGTGGGACAAGAATGGGAGGCATTCAACGACCGGGGAATGCATATTTCAGCGCTTAGGGATTGCACCAGGCTTATGGGCTACTCCGTAATCAAACAGTGAATTCGATATCAGTTGCAACATTCAGCTCTGTGAAGGGTGGCTACATAACGAAAATTTCACAATCAATTGGCTGGTTTTCCTGGAACATTTTTGCCTGATAAGTACATTAAACTAGGCTTGTGGTGATACCATGGAATCTCCGGAGCTCACAAACTCGATAGAGTAAGGTGGATCATGCCACCATCTCCCACACACCTAAAATACATCGTCTCATACCAAAATGCCCTCGCTTACATACCCTTTTCCGACTTCTCCCGCCCCTTCAGGATCAGCTAATCCTTTCCCTTAGCCTCCAGTTCTTGTTCCAAAACCTCCAAACCTACATCCATGGTGGCAGTACTCAACAAAGTCGCCAGTTCCAGGACCTCCATAATCTCCTCCGGTGTGCCTCCGTATCCAAGCACATTCTTCATGTGGAGTTTGAGTCCTGGTTTGTATAGATGCGTGGCAGCAGCGTCGAAGGCGCAGTATATTAACTCCTTAACCTAAACACTTGTCAGTTTCTCTACTACAGTAACGCAAACAAGTCACAATCTATCAGGTCCTTAGCCCAGGGGCACAAGTTAGAACAGATAAGCGATGATAAAACCAAGACGAGAGTCTCGACGGAGGTAATGAAGTTCACATGCACAAACACACAAGCACGCACCTTTGGTTCCAGCACTCCCTTCCCCCCTTCCCCCTCATCCCACGGCACCCCACTAAACTCGGTATACGCCTCAAAAAACTCCGGACTTAATCTCAAAAAGTCCTCCCAAAATGCATGCCAATACCCCCTCTTCCTCTCAAACTCCTCCTTCAGCTTCCACTGCTTCTCGCTCATACCCTCCATACCTTTCGGCATCTCTCTGCCCTCCTCCCTTAACACCTCGAAGAGTATCGGAACGCCAATGTTGCAGGCATGGATACCGAGCGTGCTGGTTAAGCAGAGGACTTCGACGATTTCAGCTTCCGTTGCGCCGGCCTGTAGAGCAGCTTTTGTGTAGCGGTGGATGTTGGGGACGTGCAGGTGTGTTGAGGCAGCGGAAACGGAGAGGGAGATCAGGGCTTGGATTTTAGGTGATAGGTGGGATTTTTTCTTGGGGACGGAGGTTAGGGAGATGGTGGCTGCGAACATGGAAGGGGAGTGGGTGAGGAGGCGGGACCAGGAGTTATCGAAGTTTGTGGCACCGAGCTCGGTGTCGAAGCGCGCTCTGAGGGACTTCTGAGAGGCTGGGAGTGTCATTGTGCTTTTTGCGGATAGCAGATGTCTGAGGAGAGATGGGTGACGGGCTGAGGCGTGGCTATGGGGTAAGAAGAGCTAGGCCTGTTGAGTAGAATTGTATTGAGATAATGTTAATAATCACAGTTGCAAGTTATTCATCATAGCTATTCATGGATCTTGCATGGGGGGTTGAGCTTTTGGAGGGTCGCAGATAGAATCGACCTGATTGGTGGCGTGGAGCCCCACATTCTCCAACAGCTAACTAGTGCGGAGGAAGCGCAGGGATGGGTTTGTTGAGATGGCCAATGCGAGTAAGGTGGGAGGAGCGAAGCAAATATTCTGATTCATGTGCTTGGTGTATGAAATTGGAATATTGCGCATCTATTCGAGCTACGGAATGGGGGTGGGGAGTTAAGTGACAGTAAGGCCATTATTGAGCTAGGCCGTAAAAGGAAATATTGAGCCCTCCATCTACCCATTCTCCAAACTCCCAACTTACACAATGCGGCCCTGTGGTGCCTCGGCGCCGAAGAATCGGCTTGCATTCGCTGGGTTGTTCTCCCATTCAACGTCGTGTGCGAAGATTATCTCAACTCCACTCTTCTCTAGGTCCCGAATCTGTGAAATCGTTCCTTCAGCGGTCTTTCGGTCTGCATGAATGCAGCAGATGTGACCCTCCGCATCGTTCCATTCTCCAATTTCTTTCTCGCCCGTCAGAATGCGACGGTCGTGGCATGTGTCTCCCCCAAGGTAGACTTGACGGCTATCTGATATTCGGGCGAGAATGTTGATATGGCCAGCTAAGTGGCCCGGAGCATTGACGATGATCACGGAGCCGTCGTTGAATAGATCGAGCGTTTGAGGAAGATAGTCGTGAGGTTGCCATACCTGTTTAAGGTTAAGGCTTCCGGCCCTCTGTTCAAAGATTGATGAAGTCTGTGGAATGTTTGCGATGGGGTCAGAGAGTTCAATAGTACGGCTCTCGGGAAGCAGATCGTGTTCGAAGAATGAGTGCCCGCCGCGGAGAGACGAGGATGTGCCGTTCAATAGTGCCATAGCGCCATGGCCGATGATGAATGTGGACGTAGGGAAGTCGCGTGGTTCCCCTACGTGATCCCAGTGCACCTGTGATCCCGTTAGCCAGATGTTCTTCCAACCCGAAATTTATTTAACGTACATGAGAGAATATAACATATTCAATGTCCTCAGGTGTTAATCCACCCTTGGCCAAGCTTTTCACAACATCAGGGTCGGTGCTCATGGGCTGTCTTGTAGCCACATGTTTCTGTATAGGCTCTGCATATCGCTTGATGTCTCGTCTTAGACCAAGGTCGAATACAATATTCGTTACTTTTCCATTGTCAATGTTTCGATGCTGGATGAGAAAGGCAAGTGAAGGGACGGTCTTGCGCGCGGTATGCGAAACCGGGTGAACGAACTGATACTCAGGGAGTGTTAGATGCCCACATGAAAGTGCGTATACTGATACAGTCGCTTTCTCGAGGGGTGGAGATGGCGGTCCAGTTTGTCTGACAAACACCGAGGAAGACATTACGCGGAGCACGCTGGCGATGCCAATAGTGAGGCAGACAGCAGGTGAGGAAAGTCAGACGGTAACATCATCGCAATGCAATGCTACCTGAGGCTGAATAGGACATTCATTATTTCCTTCTTGGCGCGGGAGATGGAGTACCGAGCACCTGCATGGGTTTCCGCACCCACCTTTTTGGGGTAAGATCGAGGTGTTCAAGTGTAAGGCGACCTTCCCCGCTGCGCCATCGCCGGTGTTAGTGTGGGGTGGAGGTGGCGGATTGGGGTCTGCATCTCCGGGAACTCGGATTGAACTTGACGGAGAAGAATGGTAGACTGCGCATCGTCAATAATTTCATGAAATACCTCAAATCACTTTTATAGTTAACTAATTGTTGAATTTCCATGCCTCTGGCGCTTCTTGCCCACAATGAGCGAGATAATCAAGTTCAAGACCCTAGGCTTCATCGGCCTAGGGGCCATGGGGAAACCCATGGTTGTCCATTTAGCAAATAAGCTGCCCCCGGAATCGCGCATATATGTTTTCGACGTGGTTGCGCAGGTTATGGATGAGTTGTGCGCGCAGTTTCCCGACCGGATTCGAAAAGCTTCGAGCGCGAGAGATGTTGCGCAGCGAGTGGTAACAGGTGCCCAACAAACAATGAAGGCAGTAGAAACTGAAATCGAGTAGGAAATTGTAGTGACGATGGTTCCTGAAGGATCGCACGTTCGGTCCGTCTATCTCGATCCGCAAAACGGCATCTGCAGTACCGACATTTCGACCAAGTTGCTCATCGATTGCTCGACAATAGACACTGCGACAAGCCTGGCTGTGAAGGGCTACATCTCCCAGAATTTCCCCACCGCGTCCTTCTACGATTCGCCGGTTAGTGGAGGCGTGGTTGGAGCTATAAAAGGAACGATAGCTTTTTTCTTGGGATGTGCGGAATCCGATCCAAACGTAAAGCGCTTGACACATCTGATGAGTTTGATGGGCAAGGAAGTAATCCCTTGTGGCGGTCCATCCCTGGGGCTTGCGGCGAAGCTCTCGAACAACTATCTCTCAGGAATCATTGCGATTGCTTGCTCGGAGGCAATGGACATGGGAATGCGGTCAGGTCTTGACCCGCGAACGCTGGCAAAGGTCTACGCAGCGGGAACTGCACAGAATACGATATGTGATCGCTTCAACCCCGTGCCACACGTTTACCCCGAGTCCCCTTCATCAAAAGGATATAAAGAGGGGTTCAAGGTTCAACTGATGCGCAAGGACTTTTCACTGGCAGTAGACATGGCAAAGCGTGTTGGCTCGAAGAATGTTCTTGGTGAGGTTGGATTGAAAACATATGACGGTGCTAGTAGGGATGCTCGATGTCGAGATCTTGACTCTCGTGTAGTGTACAGGTATCTGGGAGGCCAAGAGGACTGGCAAGAGAGGCCCAATGGCTCGTAATCGTACCGTTTGCTGCGTGCCCCATTCCTATAGACTGATAGAATTTCGAATCCCTCGTCAACCTGTAGATGGTCCATACTGCAATGTACTGCGGTGATGCAATAAGTCCAGAGTTCGGTTGGGGAAGTTGGGGAAGGAAGAGTGCCATCTCCAAGCGCCGACACCGAGGTCGGCGGCCCACATGGAGGGGTAGATGAATGTCTGTGGGAGTGTTCTCGTCGTGAATTCCAAATCATCTTGACTTCTTCAAGTTGTGTTGCTCGAGCCTGAATTCATTTCGAGCGGCTTCTAAGTCTGAATATACTGCATCCCCTGAGCCGAGCGAAATCCCACCAATCAGGACCGCCCATCATGTCTACCGACCGGAAGTTCGACGACCTCCACAAGCAGCTCTTCGAAGAGGGCCTCAAGATGCGCCGCAGTGTGGTCGGCAACGAGTATGTCGATCGAGCACTGGCCAATGGTTCAAGCGAGTTCTCCAGGGCGGGCCAGGAGCTGGTTACTGAGTGGTGCTGGGGCTACGCGTGGACCCGACCCGGTCTCTCGAAGCAGCAGCGCAGTCTGCTCAATATCGGCATGCTCATGGCCCTCAATCGGGCGCCCGAGCTGGCCGTCCATATCCGCGGCGCGCGAAACAATGGCCTCTCCGAGCTCGAGATCCGGGAGGCCATCCTCCACGCGACCACATACTGCGGAGTTCCCGCCGGCGTCGACGCTATGAAGACGGCCGAGAAGGTTCTCAACGACATGGCCGAGAAGGGCGAGATGGCGCGCGAGATGTCCCAGAAGAGCGACAAGGCTTAGAAGAATACCTAGGTACCATAGATCGCAACACGGCTTGGGTACGGGTGGCACGGTCCTTGTCAGTCGACCATCAGGAGCAAGTGAAGCGAGGCCCCACAACGGTGCCTTCGACCTCAACACCATCAATCTATCGCAAGAAACCATCTCAATAGAATTCAATTTCTTCACGTCTCTCGCCTGAATCCATGTCATGACGCGTGCACGAGCGATCCGCATCTGCCAAGGCCCGCCGTCAGTTGGTGGCGTCCCCACATGTGATTGTCCCGTCTCCGCACTCTTCAACCCCCTCTCCGCATTTTTCTTGCAATTCACCCCCAATCCCTAGTTTCCCCCTACCTGGAATCTACTCCAAGCATTGTGCTGTTTCCTCATGCTACTCCGAACCGTTAATGCGCTCTCCTATCTGACCAATGATGGCCTGAGCTTCTCTCCTTGCTAGGCCTCTGCTCCTCCCTACTCCCTGTTCCCAATGGAGTCAAGCACGGGGACTGACCAACCTCCCCCGGTGGGGAAGAAGGAGAAGAGGTTCCAATGTCAGCATTGCCAACGTCTGTTCGCTCGTCTCGAGCACCTGCAGCGGCACGAACGGATTCGTAAGTGCAATGATGTTGATCGTGTTCTTCCCACCTAATGTCCCGGAAGACAGTGGCATAAAGCCTTTCAGTTGCGCCGAGTGCAATTACTCCTTCACTCGCAGGTATGTGATATACTGGTGCAGGTCAGGCACCTCACTAACCTGAACAGTGATTTGCTTGTTCGCCATGAACGATTGACCCACCACAAGGAGAACGGCCAGAAGACCCATCAAGGTTCCAACGGTAGCTATGCGCCTACGGAACCAAGGCCGCAGAAACGCATGCGGACAAGTTTTGATGGTGGAAGACCCGTGCCGGAGATACCCAGCATGATGTCAACTCCTGCAGCCCCGACAGGCACGATGAATGTTGACATGTCACACCCGCAGCCACCTCAACCGCCAACCCCTGCTGGGGCTCCGAGTGGTCCACAGAACGATGAATTCTCCCTAGCTGCTCTGTCTATGGCCGCCGAGTACCAGTCGATGCATGGGACATTGACCAATGGCACCACTCCGCATCATGATCTCCAAGCCCCGATCCCAATACCAGATCCGAACATGGCAACCACAGTGGAACAACCCTCCATCCCTACAGCACCTACTCATGTCCATGGCCCGAGCCTCGGCGAATCATTGGATAGTTTAGCTTCTTTTCTGGACAATGAGCCCCTTTCCTCATACCACTTCTCCTCACTAATCAACACTGAACAACCAATGCCCTTTTTTTCTCCCGAGTCGTTCAGCTATGGTCATGATTTCCTTCCTCCTCCTGAAACCCCTGCAGGATCAGGTCTTAACCACGGCCATCATCATCTAGATGAGCCTCACTCGTTCTCACGGTTTGGGTCCCGGCTACCTTCGCTACAGCCGGAGGATTTTCATCAGGATGAAGGCACCAGCTGGCGCCCCCTTGCTGAAGTCTCGATCGAGGACCGACAGAAAATCGTTGATAAGCTTAATGAATTCTCTAGTTTCCTGCCGGCCGACTTCAAATTACCCACGCGACTGGCACTCTGCCGCTACATTGCTGCATACATCAACGGATTTCACGAGCATATGCCTTTCTTGCACATCCCCACGATGTCAGTCGATACTTGCTCTATTGAGCTCATTCTAGCAATCGCTGCTGTTGGTGCTCAGTATACCTTTGAAGGAGAGAAAGGCGTTGAACTTTTTAACGCTAGTCGTGCGATTGCGACTTATCGAATACGAAGAAGGGATGCTCGTCTGGTCGAGTTTCATCGTCGCGCGGAGTCAGATCGATCCTCTTCACATGACGTCGATGGCGCATCGGCAACCAGAAGTCCTCCGCGCACTTGTTCAACTGTCGGACCGTTAGGTCTGCCATCCGAATCAGAGGTCTCCCATATCGGAGAAGACCTCATGCAGACTGCGCAAGCGCTTCTTTTGCTTATGGCACTATGTACATGGGCAAAGCATAAAGAGATTCTTCGGGAAGCATTGGCGATTCAAAGCATTCTCGCGACCCTTATAAGAGACGACGGTCTCCAGCTAGAACCTTTACAGGAAGAAATATCCTGGGAGGACTGGATTCGGCGGGAAACAACGAAAAGAACAAAATTCATTGTCTACGGATTTTCGAATCTTCATTGTATCGTCTATAACATACCTCCATTCATCCTAACCTCCGAAGTCAAGCTTACGCTGCCATGCAGTGCACTAGAATTCAAGGCATCCACAGCCGCTGCTTGGAAAGAAGCTAGGAAGAAAAGTGCCCCTGAGATTCTCTTTCAAGATGCCCTACAGAAGCTATTCTCTAAGAACGGACGGGATATCACGGAATGGAATTCTAGCTCGGGGAATTACGCACTAATACACGCGCTGATTCAACACATATTCTTCGTTCGCCAAGTAGCAAGGTGTCGCTTTGATGGACCTGGAGAGCTCAGTCAAGAAGACGTGTCTTCACTCGAGAACGCGCTCCGGAATTGGCAAATTGGATGGAAGAACAACCCTGAATCATCTCTTGACCCGATGAGCCCGAATGGCCCTGTGGCTTTCAATTCCACTGCTCTGCTTCGCCTAGCATACATCCGTTTGTACGTGGATACAGCTGGGCGTGCTTTGGATACGCGTGATCCTGCGCTGATCGCAAACGCATTTCGTGATGGCCCAGCGATCAAGCGATCTCCTAAAATCACCAGAGCCGTGCTTCACTCAGCGCATGCGCTTAGCATCCCGGTAAAGATTGGATACAGACTAGTTGCCAAGACTCAGTCATTCATCTGGTCCATCCAACATTCGCTATGTACGTTGGAGTGTGCATATCTGTTGAGTAAATGGCTCGAGGCATTATCTACCCCTAATCCCGAACCCCCAGTCACAGAGGATGAGCGAAGGATAACATCCATCGTTAAGAGCATGCTGGACGAAACAGAGTTTGCACTGCCGCCTGATGTTCCGGTTGAATCCCCCGCATATACCAAATACCTAAGTGCCGGAGTCCTCAGAGTCTGGGCTACCATATTCAAAGGTGCACAGACATGGGCTATTGTAGATGTTATCGGGAGTGCGCTCAATCTCTACGCGGACATGTTGGAGTCAGGTTGAAGTACCTTGAATTGCAATACCGATCATTGAATTTTTGAGTTACACTCGGTCAAGATACAGCCATCCGTTCCAAAGTCACTCGTCGATTGCCATATCTATGACAAGCTTCCCACCGCCCCCCTTGTGGTACTCCTCAACAAGATCGTTCAACTTCGAAAGCGGAAAGGACCTGGAAATAGCACGAACATTGTGCTCGGCCGAAAAATTCAGCATCTCCCGTAACATTTTGTTACTACCAACTAAGCTTCCGATGATAGAGATATCCCGGAACACCACATCTCGCGCCGATATGTGAAATCCCTTCTCAGGGAACGATACAACCACGCATTTACCGTGGGTTTTCAATAGAGTCATAGCATAGTCGAATGCCGGCTGACTTTCGGGTAAGATGATGACAGCGTCTAGACCCATTTCGCCGAGGTCTATCTTCCCCTCTTCAGATCCTACTTGCTTGACAATCTCCTCTGCCTTCTGCTTTCTTGCGTCCACGATCTGTGCTCCAGTGTTCAGGCCAACCGCAAGATTTAGCGGTCCATCCGCAGCATCCACTCCAATGACTCTTAGCCCCATCTTTACGGCATACTGCAACCCCAAGTGCCCCAGGCCACCTCCGCATCCCATAATTCCAACTCGCTCGCCTGGTGATAGTTGGCATCGCTTCAAAGCTGCAAATATGGTGATGCCGGCACACATAAGCGGTGCCGTCTCGACTGGTGTCATAGAAGCGGGTATCAGGGCCAGTTGTCTTGCGTCTACCACCGCGTACTCAGCAAATCCTCCATCCCTACTTAAGCCATTATTCTCAGCGTGCGCGCAATATACCGAGTACCCCTTCTCGTCCTGGCTGACGGGATCCCTGGAGCCTTGACATTCGAAACAGGTCCCACAAGCACCGAATGCACGGCCTGGCACTCCGACCTTCTCTCCAACTTTGAAAGCAGTTGCGTTCGAGCTTGGTGACTCAAAGTGAGATACTACTGTGCCTGCGAACTCGTGGCAGCCAACGAGTGGAAATGATTTCGGGAAACCGGGCATCTGCCCCTCGGCAAGGACAAAATCTGTGTGGCAATATGACGCAGCGTCGACTTTGATCAGAACATCATGAGGAGCAGATGGCTTTGGTAGTGGGACTGATCGGAGTGCGTATGGTTTCTTGAAAGCCTCGAGGAATTGGCCTCGCATCGCTTTGGGTAGGTTGGTAGCCATGGCTAGGAATGGCTGGAAGGTAAACCTGATTTCAGGGCACTCTGAGTCGCATTTCAACACGCCAACACAGGCATCATACATGCATATGTCAATTTCGCGCTTATTTAAGCAGAAACCCGTCTGGTGATCCGCGGGACCCCGCAGCGGGGTATATCAGTGCAAGGTGGGGCTACGGTTTCTTGAGTTTAAATGCTTCTCCAACACTTCTCCAACAAATCAACATCAACATCAACATCGTACAGTCAACCCATTTCCGCCTCATCGTAGAATTTTATTACTTCAATTGGAGTCCCATGTACCGGTAGTTCAGTTCCACACTATTTCACTATGTCTTCAGATTCGGAATCAGTAGTCCTCCCAGCCCCTTCCCCAGACCAAATCTATGTGACCATTTCAGCTCTTGAAGCGGGGCATCTCACCCTCCCCGAAAAGCTCTTCATCACAGAGGCAGATCCCGAAAAGCGAGCCACTGTCCCATCCCTCTCTTTTCTCATCCAGCACCCTTCGCCTCCAAAGTCTACAAATTTGGTTTTCGACCTAGGACTCAAACGCGACTTCTCCGGCTACCGCGATGCACAACAACATCACATAACACAGCGCCAGCCCACTATTGTCTCTCCAGATGTGGCCGAGAGTCTGAGGAAAGGCGGACTAAGCCCTGAAGAAATAGACACTATCATTCTAAGCCATGTTCACTGGGACCACGTCGGAACACCCCTCGATTTCACCCAAGCAGAATTCGTAGTCGGAAGTGGAACTATACATCTCTTAGCACATGGCGGTGGATATCTATATCCTGCCAATATTTTCAATCCAGACGAGCTACCCAAAGATCGAACAAAGGAACTCCCTCCAGTCCGGGCTTCGGATTTGCAAAAAGCGTTTGAAAATCAAACACAGCATAAATGGAAACCCCTCGCTGCATTCCCCGCAGTTGTGGACTTCTTCGGTGATGGGAGCGTTTATGTGGTCGACGCACCAGGTCACTTGTTCGGTCACATTAACCTACTAGCACGCACGGGACCAAAGAAGTGGGTGTACCTAGGCGGCGATTGTTGCCATGATCCACGGATATTGAAGGGCGAGAAGGGCATTGCGATGTATGATGACGGAAGAGGGAGGCTAAGGAGTGTGCATGTTGATACGGATGAGGCGGCCGCTACAATTAAGCGAATAGCAAAACTGTTAAAAGCTGGAAAGGTGAAGGAAGAAGGGGGTGGGGAGGTAGAGGTCGAGGTAGTGGTTGCACATGACAAGGAGTGGAGGGAAGCGAATCAGGGTCGGTTTTGGCCGGGCAAGCTATCATAAGAAGAGAGATGTTGAGGAGGGTTCGCACGCGGATTGTATGCATTCATCTAGAAAGCAATGAGCTTCTATTTTCCCAAAGGCGTGTATGGTAGGCTTTCTTTATGTTTCAGCAGACATAGTCCTTGATAAAGGATCGCATTGTTTAATGCATCCCCCTAAGCACTTTAGCTCCTTGCATGCGCATGCCCCAGCCGAAGTCCCCGCTAGCTGCTGAGTCCACTTGTGCTCCAATCCTCCAGTTCCACAATCCTAATACAACCTTCTCTCATAGAAGAGCTCAAATGCGACCAAGGAAGGGTTCATACAGTTTCTCGCCCTCAGCTACACATTTCAACCCTAGTAACTCCTCTAGCACATCCCCATGACTCGCCCATCCATGCTCCCCGCTTTCCTCTTCCGCCTGCTTCGCAACAAACACATCTTTGTACATGTATCCACACCACAAAGAACGCACCACATCCGGGATATTACCATGCTTCGGTAGCTGGTCCAGCGCCGTCAGCAAAACATCAAATCCGCTCCATACGGCATCCGAACTCTTAGTCTTTAGATTGATTCTTGATATATTCAACCGTTCCCACGCTATAGGGACTTTCCAGAACGAACACATGTCAAGGGTGTAAAAGAGACGGATACTAAGGTATCTACGCCACCAGGTGTTGTTGAGAGGGGGAGGTGGGGTGGAGCTCCCGAGGTGGGAACCGGGAATAGATTATTGTGGTGGGTGGGTGTTTGGGGAGGGGAAGCAGATGTGCTAAAGATGGAGTGAAGGCATACCACCATTTGTGCTGAGGTCGTGGAACGTTCGGGGGAGGAGTCTTGGATGCTAGTATGGCTCTGTAGCTTAACTCACGACTGCTTATGGTAATTTAGACACGTAGAAAGAAATAGCAGATCAATGCTAGATCTCATGAGCGATTGTTCATGACATCGCTGGAAAAAGTGGGGCCTTCGTGGTGGGCTGCAATTTGTCCAACATATGCGCCATGATATTAGCAGAGGCATTCATTCAGTCGCTTTGCGTCGATCGAATGTAAAAAGCTAATATGAAACCGTTGGTATTAACTTGCTTCTTTCATAATGCCACTCCATTTGATCGAAAAGCAAGACTGCAATTGGATTGAGTTTGGGTGCAAACTTAGCGTGAAGTAATATAAAGCATGAAGATATCGAAATCGAAAAGAATGTTGTCGTTTCGGGTAGTTTTCGAGATATCTTGAAGCAAAAACGAGCAAAGGAATGGATTTCCCCATCCAACCGATGATCAAGAGACGCTATACCCAATACCTTAGCTCATCTTGGTAGACGGTTCGAGCACCTCCGGCGACGGACGAGTTAGTTGCCTCCTTGGTAGTACCCAATGGCAGGCAGGTTAGTATCTTTGACCTGCGGGATTTCAAACACAGGACTGTGTTTTGCACCTATGCGGCTCGCTTCCAGGCGGTCTTGTACATCTTGCGGGACTGACGGCGGTGGTGTTACCTGGTGCTTGGGGTTTTCCTTATCAGAAAGCTTATTTGGCTTTAAAGGGGTAGTAGAGTAGGTCGCAATCGGGACCGACCAGATCTGGTACCCGACCTTTCGTTGGACCGTGCAGCAGTGGTGCTCCGCATTTGAGTTTCCCAGGCGACAGCTCCCAATTGTCCAGTGTTTCTTGTATTTATCGCAGGCTTCCTCTTCTGGATTTCCATACCAATATCCGTATTTCCAGAACTCAGTTAAGTTCTTTATGTAGTTGTACTCGGCGGTGTAGATGTAGAAGTCGCGATCCTCCCAGTTGCTGTCGAAATCCTGGGTACAGTAGATATCCATGTCGCGGAACTCTTTTACGACGTTTTCCGGCAGGCATACCTAAGTGACAGTATTATAAAATGATCTTATAGGCGATGAAGGGAAGACGACATACCTCCGTCCCGTCTAAGTCGACGGGTGCTAGAATCGGTTCCCGGTGGATCCACCGTCCCATGTTCTTTGGCGGAGGTATTTCGTACTGCCTAGAATAAAGGTGATCCCATGATTTGAATTTTGCTGCGGGGAAGAGGTTGGTAGGTGCCGGCAGTGGCGGGTTCTTCTCCTTCGGTTTTTTCTTATGCTTAGCCTGGGAGAAGGAGGCAGCCGCGAGAATGGCGGCGAAGTAGAATGATATCATCATCTTGAAGGATAGTAGTGTTTCAAGACGAAACAAGAGTTAAAAGCGTTGAAGGAGAACCGAAGGTTCAGGGATGAGGGATGCGACATGAGTTCGTTATGTTTTGGAGAATACTGTTGGGATTTACCATTGCTCAATTGTTCTCGGAACCTGACGTAATGACTCGAGAAGACAATTCATCATTTTTGAAAAGTATTGACCCGCAATATGCCCTTTTCTGTACCATGGTTCAAAGCGAGGCTGCGTACAGGATCACCGAAGAGCGCCAGAGGCGTTAAACAGAGAACAACAACCTTTTTATTGGTGCTCCAAAACACGTGGGATGATATAAACAGAGAGATACAGCGATGTTTCCTTGAGAGTGGTTTATTATCTAGCGTTCCTTGCTTTCTTCAGTTTATAGTGAATAAACGGGAAGAAGCAGGATCACGTAAATCTAACTCAACTTTTCCTATTCCACTCGAAACAAGCTTACCTTAGCACTCACTGCATGATTTATAAAGTGAATTACATTGTAATGAAGGGTACGTTAGGATTTATAAGTGTTGTGACTCCATTGGCAGAGAACCAAGTTCGAGAGAATGAAAGGCTTGGACCGGCTGCCCAGATGATCTCAGAAGCACTAGCGACCCAAATCAGGCATTTTTCTAGCGCCTACTGACAAGGAAATACAAATCTCAACATCTAATTCAACATAGGGCCCACTTTAAGCATCTGTTGTTCTATTATTCGATTAAGCTTCTCAGACTGTATCGAAGTATCTTCTTAGACTCTCGTATAAGCCTGAAGAGATACCTCATGGCCTCGTGATTTGAACGTGGGCAAGAGCGGATACGGTGAAGGATGGAAAAGCATAAGCGAGGAAGCGCGCAACTGAAGGAACCGGTAGAGATTTAAGAGCTTCAGGAGATATCCTCAGGCTGGAATTGGAATTAATGGAAGCGGGAGAAGGATCGATCTAAGTACAGGCCAATGGATACCTGACGCTGACGGGGAACGGAACAACTCTACCCTTCGTCTAGTCTGATTGGGAGACACTGTTAATAAGGCAATTCGCTCACGCCCACATTGGGCAGCGATATTGCTAGTTCATTTGTATAGCATTTCATCTACGTACTCGATTAGTTCATGCCAAAATGTGCAATTGTGTTGAAATGCTCTAAGAGAAAAGTTTGTTGCTCTGAAGGCTCCGTACATCATCTCGTCCTCTCAGATTCCAGACTAGTTAGGTTTTGTGGTGATGATGAAGTCAAGTAAAGGAGTCTCTGTCGGTGTGGCAACAGAAATCGACTCAAATTAATGGCTGCTACTCGGTGTTTAATCTATGCCTTACTTTATTTTAATTGTGCTGGAATCGAAAGTTGGCAAAATCCCTACATTCCAGTCTTAGTAATTTCCACTAATATATGTAATAGGAGCACCACCATTTGAGATTCCTAGGCTTCTTATCTACATAGCTACGGCGAAGGGCGAACGCCTGTTGGATGTTAGCATGCTTCTAAGGTAGAACGGCTAAGACTAAACTCACTCAGTCTACGACGCATTCTGCTCCACTTAACTCATTAGCTAAGCCACAAGTTCACTTTGCCAGTTGATCTTTGATGGGGGGGCACTAGATACGACGACCCTTTCAAAGGGTTTCGCATCACAATACGACGACATGAGTACCTTTCATCATCAATCCAAAGTCCCATCGCGCGGAGATAAATAGAACCACTTCTAAATATCTTCCGAGCTCACAAGGTTTTACAATGCTCTTCATCCACATACTCAAATTCTCTCTAGCGCTACCGTTTCCAATCATGGTTGTCGAAACCGAGAAGAAAGCAGCTCAATCCCCCGATAACACTGAAAGCTCCGTCAATGAGACCCACAATGCCACAGGTGGCAATGCCGATACCAGCCAAACCCTTCCAAGCCCAAGTCTGGAACCAAACAACGAACACCCCCGACCGCCGCCCAAATGACTTACGAGAAACGCTTCGAACAGAAAAGGATTCGTAGCAGATCAGTCGAACTGCTCAGCAGCAAGCGCTAGAGGCCGCAAAGAGACGTGACGAGCGATTCCATCAACGATGCGAAAGATCGGACGATAATGTTGATGGATGCTGCTCCCGTTGTAGAGGAAGCTTCTGGGATGGGTGCGTTGCTGTCGCAAATGTTGTAAGGGTGATTGTGGAAGCTGCGATGATAGTGGTGGGTGTTGACGATTCCAAATGGGAGGTTTCTCTACTAAGGACCTGGGAGTTCGGAGTTACATGCACGCCAGTACTTGGAGGGTCGAGAAGGAGGGAGTTATTCGTTTCCATCCAACGCATCTCTTAATTTCGCTGTATCCAAATACGCCCGAACCGAGGCAATCTTGCCTACCTCATTGAATCCGACGACCCAGCAGTACTCATTATTGTACTCATTCCCTATCTCTTTATTAGCCTACTCTCTTCAAAACCCACACTTCACTCTTGCCACATACCATCCTTCAAGACCCCGCCCACACCCTTTAACTCCACAACTGCCTTCCCCTTCAACCCCTCACCCTCCGGCTCCACAATCACGCCAACGATGCTCAACTGCATAGGCTTCTGCAGCACAGCTCCTACTCTCATCCAACTATCTTCGAAGAACCTCTGCTTCGAGGTCCAATGTCCAGCCAATGGATGTGATTGCCCGGCGACCAGCCAATCGACATCGTCGGTGACGTTCGCGAAGAAGGCTGTGGTGTTACCGGTGGAGAGGTTTGAGAAAATAGATAGGATATGAGATTTTGTGAGGGGGGTTGCCATTTTAAGTGTATATGAAGGAAATTGAGTGTGATAGGGCCCTGATTATATTTAGCGTAAAATGGTACAAATAAAAACTATTTGGCGTGGAATTATTTAAAGACGGGTGCTACCTTGACTATACATAGATGAGCTAGTCTATAATATTAGGAATTTATGACTTTGTTGAGGTATGTAAGGCGCTGGAGTTAAGCCTAGGAGTTTATCGGGGGAGCGAATTTTAACTCCGCTTGGGTGTGAGGAGGGGTACAGCACGTCATATCACGTTCTTTACTGCAGCTTTCTTGGCATCCCTTTCGCTATGCATGTATTATGACCTCTATATGCTGCGCCCTTTAGCTCCCATAAATCCGCAGAGCTCTCCCTCTTAACCACTCCCAATCCTCCAATGCACCATCTACCCACCCCTCCAACCTTTGCCCCAAATCGTCTCCAAATTCCTCTCTCCACTTCCTTTTCTCATCCCCAATCACCAGATCCGCACTCGTCTTCCCCTTCACAATCCCTGTACTCTTCAGAATCGTCTCCTTCATCCGCTTCTCCATACTCCCAATACCATCTAGTTCATGCTCACTTGCTGCTTCCCACTCATACCGGAGGAGGCTTGGGTCTAAACCAATCGCTTCCGTGTATCTGCGAATGTGAGATGGATTTGTGATGTCGTCTGCATCGAGCAAAATCGGAAATGTGATCTCCGGAATATTTGTAGTACGTTGCTCAGGTGGAAGATGCGAATCGTACCAAGTATACAGCGCGCGGAGCCAGTGATATGTCATTTCCCAGGTATGGATCCCATGTGCACGTTTCACAGTTTCAATGCCTTCGTTATCGATGGCAGTTCGGAGGTTTGATGGGAATGCAAGAGCCGGGTGGCGGATTAAGAACGTGGGCTTCAGTTTCCTTAGGAATGAGTCTGGGAGGCAAGTCTCGTTTCCTTCTGACTTTCTGCTTTCCATCTCTTTTTCAAGGATATTAGCGGATGTGCGGATTGTGATAGCGTACCAGGGTTCCCTGGTCGTACAGCCGGGGCCATACAAGAACATAGACTCTGAAACGGGTTCGACTGTCCAGAGAACATGCTCCTTGACATAAATTCCCTTTCCCTCGTATTTTGCCTCTTGCACAAATTTCTCTAGATCCTCATAACTCTTCTGAAAAGCTTCCTTCATCGCTTCCTTCTCTTCCTCAGTCCAGGAAGCGACATTTTTGCCCGCGAGACCTTTCTGAAAGCGTAGACCGGTTGGCCGAAGAAAGAAATACCCATCACTGGCATGTTGGTGAATATGAGGTTGCGCTGGGAGGTTGAGAATTTTTGCAAGAAGGTGAGAGGACGTTCGCGGGTGGCAGAACAGGACATTAAGATTTGCGTACGGTGGATGGAGGGTTGATGAAGGTGTATTGGACATTTTCGATGCACTTTAGGACGATCTTGAGGAAGTGATCTATCGGCTCAGGTACGCAAACAGGCCAAACAACAGGCCAAACTTGGGCGGGGGGAATGACCCTTATACACACGAAGTGCGAAGAAGTATCCCCACTAAACCAAATTTTGGGGGGGAATGAGATCCCCACAGCAAGCCAGCCAATACTAGAGTTGTCGGTCGCTTTGGTTTTGCATGGAACAACTCGCTTCGAGAACCTGAGCTTAGTAATGTGGGGCTCCAACTTCATCGTAGCCCACGAATTGGCTTTCTGCCGAATGAAACTTAATGATAAAACAAACGTAAAGGGATCTAATAAGACGAGAATGTCACTAATGACAGAAAAGACGAGTGAAGGGTAATAGCCTGAGACAGTATGTTGATTTCATGAAGGAGCCATCATGCTCCCAAATGCTGGCTGAAAAAGGCAAGCCAAAGCAAAAAGGTTCGACGCACGGAAATTCTACTAATACAAGCCTCGTAATGATGCAGAGGATAAAGAGAGCGAGAAAATTGAGACATGTAGTGTGTACAAAATATGCGGGTTAAAGAATGAACGAAACACGAAAAGGCCGCAAAGTAAACGTACAGAGTTCATCGGAATAGGGACAAACGAACTCAAATGAAGAGAAGACGAGAAGTGTTGAAGATAATCAAGTGAAGAGAAGAGAAGTAAAGAAGAGGGGGTATTCCAAATCCGTCCCAAAGATTGCTACCAAGTGTCCAACGTCAGTCGTGAGTCCATCATACCATTCATGCCTGTATACCGTGTGTTGATTTTGCAAAAGAAGAGAATAGAAAACCTCGCTATGCCGTGCGCTCGTCGAACCAAAGTGAGGAACGGAGTGCAACAAAGAATAAAACGACGAAAACATGAACGAAATAGATATGCAATAGATAAGAATAACCGGAAGGCGATTTTCTCATGGATGCATGTATCCGGCCACAATCTTTGTAGCTTAGATGGGTAGGTACTCCGGAGAATGTTACAGTCCTGTGTCGAAGAAGGGGGTGGCCTATGAAGAATAGTGGAAGGTATTAAACCCCCCAGCCGTCCCACCCTCGTCCAATGACCTTCTCAAGGACGTTGATTACTCCATCGATCAGCTCGCCGAGCCCATCACCACCGCGACCAGGGCCGGCACTTGTGGGAACAAGACCAATAACGCTGTCTCGACCCTCGATAGCCCCATTGCGAAGACGCATCTTCACCCATCGCAGGAGAGCAGCACTGCCCTGTTGCCACTGAGCAACGTCGCGAGGCCACTGAGGAACTACGCCGAGAAGATCGAACTCAAGAAGAGCGCTGCTGAGGAAATTGACCGAATTCATTGTGATCTCAGAGTGCAGCATGCTGTTCGACGCAAACGCAGGTGCAGGAGACGTGTGTGAGATTGGGAGAAGGCCAATCGCAGCGGATTGGGCGGGGTTCGGGGATTGAGAAGGCTGCGCTGAGGTTGCGGAGAGGTGGGTCGGTGTAGAAGGGTAATGACCAGAAGGGGGGTGAGAAGGGAGAGGGGAGTGCGAAGGGTATCGTAGGGGTTGGCATTGTGCCTGAGGGGTATTGATCCGTGTGTTTGCTGCGACAGTGACAGCCCAAATAACTAAAGTGGCAAAGAAGAGACCCATGTCGGCGCCTAGCTTGAGGCGGAGGTTGTTAAACGGCGTCATCATTGCATGCTGCATAATTTCAATAGCAAGTTTCAGAGCGTCCTTCACAGCCTGACTCTGCGCATCGGTAGTAGGGGTCCAGAGAGCACTGACCCACGTCCTCAGGGTGGCCTTGCAGTTCGCAAAATCCGGAGGAGAAGTTACTTTCTCAGACAAGATCCATGATTCGCCAGCAACAGCAAGCAGCTCACGAATAGGCGTTACTTGAAGGAGTTTCGCTGTAAGGAGTCGATGTTTAGTAAGTGGTGATTGATCGAGAAGGTGATCGATGACTACGAGTGAAGGTCCGGAAAGATAGGGCATCGCGTTGCTGAAGTGGTTATAATATGCAGCGATAAGGAGCGAAGATTGAAAGCTGTCAAAGGGGCCAACACTAGTCTCAGGTGTGATCTCATAGACGTATGTCGGGAAATGAAGGTACTGTTGCGCAGCCATTCCCCATTCCGTGTGGTCTGTGGCGTCCCACAAGGCAGCGTGTGCAGGGAATGGAAGGCCGAATCCAGAAGTGGTTTGGAGGATCGAAGGTTGGGGCTGGCGGGCGAGGAGAGTGGTTTGTTGGGACTCTAAAATGTAGCAGCACAGGAGCAGATGTTGCTGGCTAGAAAGCTCCACCCATTGGCTCCAACGCTTGTAGGTGGCGTTCTCGGGTATCACAATTGCGGACATGATGTCGGCTACACTTGAAGACGTCGCTCTGAAATTTTGAGAGAGCTAGGATGGAGTTAGGGGGTTCTATGAGCACTTGAGGATGAGCTCACCTTCTTGTACATACTCTCGAACCGGGGTGAGAGTGACTTGGGGGCGCGTCGAGCCGCGTACTGAGAAAGGACTTCAATGAGAAGTAAAGCTTGGTAGTCGCAGATTCGTTCAGGTTCAGTCATGACTAGGTCTCTCTGCTCTACTATAAGCAGATTGCATGGAGATTCTGCCGTTGCCTCTTACCTTGTCAAGGAGCTTCCTGCAGCGGTCGTGAAGGATTCGGGAGTACTTTCGCTTCGCACTGGTATCGTTCGAATACTGCGCGCCGATCGCAATCATGGCGGCACGGAGCATGGGTGACGTGTTCATGCCGTCAAAGGTAGCTCGATGGATGACGGGAAAAGAGGGGTGAAACAATCTCCAGTAATTGTCAAGATATTGTTCAAGCGGATAGGTGTTTGCAATGTGGGCCGTACCGAATGACTGCTCAGGGAACAAAAATGCTTGTTCCTCCTCATCTATCAGCGCCATCGACTTCGGACCGAAAGGCATGTGGTACCCGGAGATCGGATCAACAGCAGCAGAGACCGACATGCCCGTCATAGAATATGTCGAGGTCAGGAAGGGTAAATTTGGCGGTACCGGACTCTTGTCATTTGATGTCCATGTACATGCCATCGTAGAGGTAGCTGACGTAGGTGATCGCGATGGGAATGCCCAAGGCTCGATGAAGGATGCGTTGGAAGAGGTGCGAGTACGGTTGGGTCCAGGTCCGTACGGGGGATTGGCGAACATGTTTGAATGTTCGCCGGCGTAGGGCACTGGGGAGTCGTAACCACTTGACGAGTAATTGGGGGATTGGTTATATGAATTGCTCCAGGCGATGTCTGTCTGGAGCCCGTCCACTGGTACTGGTACTGTGACAGATGTATGATTTCTAGAGTGATACGACCTCTGCTGCTTGATAGCACTAAAAAAACGTAAGCAGTTATCGCAGACAATGCGAGTGACCAAGGAAATCAGGAAAACAAGATATCTGATGTACAAGTTGAAACTCACTTGGAATTCGGAGAAGAACGAAGGACATGACCAAATGCTGAAGAAGGAATCTGAGGAGGACGAAACTGTTTTAATGTATACCTTGGGTCTGAAGTCGGCTCCGGCACTGGGGAGACAGTTTGCTGATAATATGGCGGAGCCTGAGCAAGTGTCGTCACGATGGACGAAGGAAGAGTAACCGGCGCGGAGACCTGGACTTCGGGCTCTGCAGTTGTTCCCTGGCTCATAAATGAGGGGCGGCGAGAGTCTTTTCCAATTTCAGTGCTGCCACAAGTAAGCATTTGCCATTTGCGGTTGAGCTCGGGTTCGGCTTACTGCCGTTCCTGATGTCGTTGCAGGAGATCGATTCTGTAAAAGGTCTTCCCACACTCTGGGAACTTGCAGACCAACGCATCTTGGGCGTGGTTCTTCTGGTGACGTCTGCAGATCAAAGTCATTTAGTTATATTACAGTTTCAAAATGGCGGTCAAGTCTCACCTTAAATGCTCTGCTCTCGTGTAAGACTAGTGCATTGTCAGTAATCTTCCTCTTTTGAAACTAATCGATTAGGGGAAAAGAGAAGTCGAGTGCGAACGCGAAGCTGAAGACGAAGCTCAACGCGCAAAAGCCGCTGGTGGAGGCATTGTTGAGACAGATCGTGTTCAGCCCGCTAAACGGTAGAGCCAGGCCGGGAGCTGAAAAGGCATTGGTGGGTATAACTCACTCTTCCACAATCGCAATGGTGAACTTTAAGACCTTTCTTCGCCTTGCTAATGCGACCAGTCCTAGTATAATTTACTGACGTAGGTTCCGGTGACATCTGTGTAGGGCTGTGGGAGCGTTGCATGGAACTGTCCCCGCGGGAGGAGCCGGCGTGGGGGCCGAACGACATGTCTTTTCTAGTTCCTGGACGACGTCGAGTTGAGCTAGACTTGGTTCCGCCCACACGTTCATCTGATGACTGAGAGCTTCGACGACGTTTGCGACGGAGAGCTGGAGGTTGAGTGCTGCCTTCTGGTTGCTGAATGGATGAGGCCAATGGGCGGCCGCCTGTCTCACTAGGGTCCGACATAGCTTACTGAGGCGGCGATGGAGCAGTATATATCCAAGAGCTGGACGGGGCCGGGAAGGATCCCGAGAGCCTCAAGTGGAGCAGCAGGCTTCGGACAGAATGGGGTTCAAGATGGGAGCGGCGAATGATCCAGATCCGGTAGTACAGCAGGACCGCTAAGGACTAACGTTCATGTCTTGGATAGGCGCGGCGGACTGGACATGGAGAAATAGGGCGGACTTGGTGGACTCAGCGCGTGAATAAAGAGGACGGGAGACCAGGGCAGATCCGAAACGTATGGCCGTTGGTCTAGAATGGGAGATCACCGCCGTTCCAAATCGGGATTCTGACGATAGAGAGTGCTGCGGCGGTGTACTGATGGTGGAGGGAGACTGAAATATCTGCGGGCTGTGTCTGAGCCAAGCGCATCTGGGCAGAGGTTGATGTTTGTGAAGGAAACGGGAGCAGAGGGGCAGATGAGCTGCAGCAACTGCAAGGTCCGAGTCGCCCTGCCCTCTGGGCTGGGAGAGCAGGCTGGGGGAGGGACAGGGACAGGCCAATGGCAGTGCAGCGGCGGCTCTCATGACAGAGGACGATGGTCGAGGAGCAGCACAGAAGCTTGAGCCCACGGGCATGGCTGGAGGCGCACAACCGAACGGTTCTAGCAGCAGCAGAGGACGACGGGGCATCCAAGCTCCAATTTTGGTGTAAATGTTAGCGTCTAGCCTTGCGCAACGGGCTTTCAGTGGGCAGCACAAGGGACGATGACGGTCCACGGGCAGCGCCAGCAACGCCAGGCTGCGGACCGTTCCCGCATCAAACCACCGTCCAAGCGCAGCCTGAGCAGCGGCAGCGCTCTGTTACTAAGAGGGGAGTGGCTTGGTGCGCGGTCGAAAATAGCGGGACGTATGAATGGTGTGAAGGGCTCAGCCCTCCTGCACCGGCACACCACTGCCTGCCGCTTGCCGCCGAGGCACCATGACATGCAACCTGTCACGCCTCGCGCAAAAGGCCAAAGACACGGAACATGTCCATCATGGAGAGCACACCCCGACGATGTGAAAGTTAGACGTGTGAGCCACAGAGTCCGACTCAACGTCGAGATGCAGCGATGCGGACGGGGGAGCGCTGTCGGAACCCGCTTGGCTGAGGCGTGCGACGGCTGCCCCTGCAGGCAATTTTGGACCTTTGTGCCCGACTGCTGCACTCCGAGGGCCTGCGGTGCACGCTGGAGCGGCGATCTAAAGGCCATTGGTGGAGCAGCAATAATGATTGAATGATTGCTGGTGCGCGCGGCGGCAGATGTGTAGCTTCTGCGAGGATTCCTGGCCGTCGCGCTGCAGGTTAAAGACATGTCCCTCTCACGGTCGTCTGATGAATGCTGGCCGGCAACAACTTGATACAACCGTGGCCGGCTGGCAGATGAGAATTTCAAAGTCCAACCTCGCTGAAACCCGTTCTCGGCCCTCTGATTCGTCCGTCGCCGAATATCAAAGGTGAATGCTCGGGCTCTGAGGACGTAAGCTCGGCGTGCAGTCTCTCCGCACCCACGACGTGCGGCTATTAATGGGCCCTGGTCCCGCATGCTCCCAGCCAAGCCCAAGCAAATCTCCACACGGACACTTTCACACCCAGCACGGACTGCCCTTGAGCGCGTGCTGGTTGCCTTATTTCTTAGCAGCAAAGCTTGGGGAACATGTCAACCAAGCTTCCCCTTGCAGGAGCCCTGGATCGCGCCATCAGCCCTCTTGGGCGACACGAGCGGCCACGGACGACCAACTACATCGACAACCTGCGCGGGTACAGATGGAGGATTCGACTCTCGAGAAGCTCTTCCGCGTCGTGGTCAGCGCGCATAGGACGGTGCAGCCACTACTGCAGGTCGCACGTCAGAGGAGCTATCAAGCCAGCCTCACCGGTTTGCGAGGCTCGAGCGTGGTGCTTGGGAGCTGCAGTCCCCAGTTTCCCAGGGGAACCGATGGGGAGAGGATTGAGCCGGAAGATATGCCTTCAGATTGATGAGAAGTGCGTGCGACAAGTGGCACAAGGTGGCTCGCAATCCTTTCCAACCACGTTGTGGGCGCAACACGTCGCCAGAAGCGGCTGCCATGGGTGTTGTGATCCGCACAGTCGGTATCCCGCTGGCAAGGTTGGCTGTCGTCTTTTCAGTCGGTCCTGAAGTTCCGCAACCGAGAAAGTGGTCTTGGTCGGTGGACAAACGGGAGCGCTCCAAGCAGCCTGAGAAGCTTCCTTCCTTGCCGTGTGTCTGGGCCAATAGGAGTGCACGGCATCGCTGTCAGAGAGATCAACGGTTCCAGCGCGTAACCGCGGCGCCCTGGATCAAGCTCGCCACTCAAATCACCCAGACGCGTGCGTTATTGAAATTTGCAGACGGCATCTTTTTTGTTCAGTTTGACGGACAGCAGGCGGCGTGTGCGTCCAACATTTGAGAACAATCACGCTGCTGACTTAGCCAGCCTTTTGCCGAATTGGGCGCGTCTCCTATTCCTCCTGCATTCCTCTCCCACCTGAACCAGTGAACCACCACCTTCGTCTGCCAGGTGTCAAAGCCGGAGCCAGAGCGCCTGGAGGCGCGCTCTGGAACCATGACCACGGTGACATGACCTCTGGCACTTCAGCCTGACCTGAGGCCACGGGTTTCGGGATTCAACCTGCAGCGCTCCCTGCAGCGCAATCTTCTCGAAGGCTAACGAAGCTGACATTGTGAGAACTCAAACCACAAGGCAGGCACGCACGCAGGGTAATGGCGAGGATATTGATTGCTTTCGAGATCCTCCTGCAATTGCGCTGTGAGTCCTGGAGGTGAGCACTACGGACGGGCATTAAGCATTCCTATGCCTTCCCGTTTGGGCAGAGCTACATAACGACAGAAGCAACGTCCACTTGAGGCATGACTGAGACAGGCACTCAACACTCCAATCAATCCGACGCGCGACTGGAATCCTTCTGCGGGCCAGCACGTGAGTGGCCATCAACGCCCGTGATCCCAGAGGCGTTAAGGTTTGCTTGACATCGGCAGATGGGCAATGCATCAAGTCCGATGCAACGGCGCGGCGAGGCCTCGAAGCCATCATCTCGCGCAACTCGATGCAATTCATTTTGGTGGCGACACGCGTTGAGCGAACATGCCGATGCTTAATTGTCCCTAATGCCGCCACAAGACCTTGCACTTCCAACACCAAATCTCTGAGACATGGCCAATCCAGCATTACAGCCCTATCGATGAAACGGACTTCGTCAACATCGCTACCGCAGAGTGGAACTCTTCATCAACCGCTAGAGTTTCGTCAGGATCCGCATGCAAAGGGTGACTTCGGCCTCGGGATTCATCGAGCGATGTGACCGTTCAGATTTCAGACCTGAGGTTGTAGTTGTCAAGACTCGAAGACGTCACAGAACGCAAGTCCGACGCTGCTCCCAGCGCTTATCAATCTGATCGGCATACTTCCGGCCTCACAGCTGTTGATGCTACCAAATCAGATGCAGGTCGATGTCTTGTGACAAGTCTCTCTCGCTATCATGTGGTGAGGGGTCCGCGGATGAAGCAAATCCACCCAGGGACTATCGCATGTTCATGGTTTGTTGGAGGAGAGCGAAAGCAGGCAAAAGCGAGCCCGAACCGCGGATGGCCTGATATGTGGGGTTCCTTCAAGGTCAACCCAAGCTTTCTTCCAAGTCCAACAAGGCCTTGCTTGACTCGCTAGTCCTCCAACAACCTCGCTCATCAAAGCAGGTAGAGATGGACCGGAATTTCTCCGCCGAAGCGTACCGCATTACCACTACGCCCACATTTCAAAACGAACGTCTTGAACACGTTAAGCGAGATGCGACTGTGGAACAAAGGCTATCGCCGCGTTTGAATGGCTGAACCCTGCTGGTCGTCGCAGGTTGGCGAACTGACATCATACACTCAGCGCTGGACGCCTTCTCCGACCGGAGGCAGCGGAAGGAAGATTAAGATCACAGAGTTAATTCAATCCTGAGAAATATCTTATGCTAAGGTGGGCAACAATTTGCCCTCGATGTTCTTGACCTGAGTTGAGCTTCCTTCCCCAACTCGGTACCGCAAAACGCGATAGTTTGAATCATGCGCAGTAATTGACTTCGCCAACAACCACCGCCCTAAAGAAAGGAACTTTTGCATCACGCATCACAAGACACATTGTAGTTTGCACTTCCTCTACGCGCCCGTCGCTAGCCTCACAGCCTCACAAACCCGCACCAGCAAGCCTTCATGGTGGCTTCTTGCGTGAACGAGCTAGCCGTCCAAAGTAGATTAGCGCGCTGAAGGATTTCGCCAAGCATGTTCCATTTCTATTTTTGAATGTCGAATCCTGCCCCCTTGCCCTTGATCTTGCCGTTTTGGCGAGGCTGAGGCTGATCGCAACTGCCCTCGCTCCGTTCTCCATAAACACTCTGTGGGAGGGGGAAGTCTGCCTTGCCAGAGCGCTATCACAAGACCTTTGTCACAACATGTCTCGTCCATGAGTATGCACTCGCGTTGATTCGGTCTGCGAAATCGATATCGAGATGATAATTTCCTACCTCAGCTCCATGTCCCGATCGGCCGTCTCGATGTGGAAATCGCCAGCCCTCCACAAACGTCCTGCAGGATGCAGCATCAACTCTATTCAACTACCACAGCCTCCGTCTACAGCAAGAATAGAAAAGTCTCTCATGATGGTTGCACAACTCGCTGCTCCTCGCCTCCACAGCTTCGAATTTCTAATCTACAAATTCATGAATAATCAGTTGGCGTGAACCGCCGATGGAGGGCTCGGCATCTCGCTCCAAGCGCCCGCCGCCTGCTGATCTCAGCATCGCTATTCCTCACCTCATTCTCCGCAGAATCATCCGATGGCCATCTCAGATGCTTGCCCCAGAGATTTCTCTGTGCTTATCGCCACCTATCAGCACAGTTAGAATATTTGCGCCTAGAGAGACCGGCATCCGGGACACCCGCGCACTACCCATGCGGCTCCAAATATCATCCTCACCTCATCTCATCACTGCAATATCGCTCTGCTATCCATCCAAATACCGTACGGCCCTTACCGCTGTCATGGATCGCCGTAAGCTCCGCAAAGCAGCTACTCTTGCGCAGCACAACCGCCGTCCTCAGCCATATCCGTGTAAACCTTCACTTTTCTTTTTTTTTTCTCCGAGCTAAGATGTTGTTTCGTCCCTGCATATTCTCCGTCCTAGCGGGCGGCTGTCACAAGAGTCGCCCAATCGCCCATTCTCTCCGGCACCTTAAAGCACGGAGGTTTTTCACCATCTGTCGGATCGCGTTGCTTTTTACCCCTGCGTTGTACAGCTGCCAAACGTACCACACTGTTTCGGACACATGTTGGTGGCGCTGACGAGTGGGTGTGCCCCCGAAGGATTCAGACGGTACTCCGAAGCTCAACACGTGATCTCCGATGGATTACCGCAGGGTGCGAAATGCGAGGTGGAGGGGAATGTGTTACAAAGAGAGACATTGCGAGGCACGAGTGAGGCAGAAATTTCATGGTCGCAGATACGGTTGTTGGGGTTTGTGTTGGATACGTGGCAGTCTTGAAAGACCTCGGGAGGATGAGGGTGACATGTCATGTGATGATGTATCTAGTCATAGTCCTAGACGGGGGCCTAGAGCAAAGGGCTGGGAGGTATTTTGGAAAAAAGGGCAATGCACCCTAACTATTAAGTGACATTCTCGAATCTACTGTCTATCAACAATAGACGGGCAAGACACCCTCTCTCACCATCATTCTAACCTCAACCCCAACCAACAATAACAGCGCACCCCCACCAACCCACATCGAACTCTGGGGAATTAAGCTCACCTTCCTCCCGCTCCCGCAGGCGGCATCGCATCGCATCGCATCGTCAGGCTAGGTCCAGGTTCAGGCACTCCAGATCTCACACAAGGTCAGATCATCTTGTGTCGTGCGGCTCGTTACCTTCTGTTTTGGGGGATTAAGATTTGGCCCCGCGAAAAGCACCGCACAGCAAAGGCACAAACTGGTCGAGGACGGAAGGCCTTGCGACATGCGGCGGTTTTGTGGTAATTCGGCGATTTTCTAAGTGGAGGGAGACTGTGCATATTAGCATATGCTGAAGTGATATACATATGCTGAGTTTAAAGTCAAGTGGAACTTGATGGATTAGAATCAAGCTTGCGCAAAGAAACACTAGCTGTGCTCTGTAAGCAGAATGATAATGTGCTATGCTCCACGTTTTTACAGCAAGGGGGGCATGGCGCGAGCATGTATTCACGGTCCAACAAATGAAACTGCATCTATGATATGCTTTTCCGTTCTTCACTAGCGCAAAGCCTCTCCCTTCCAAGCTTCCATTAAAAACCCATCACTCGTTCTTTCCTCTTCACACCTACCCATATGCCCTTCGCTAGTTTCTTCAGAAAGAAAACCATTCCATGCCATTGCTCTTCAGCTTCAAATCCCGAATTCCTATTCTATGTGCTTATATCACATGTACAGTACCATGCAGCTTCGATATCTAGGGCATGCCAGATCCCTGGATGCTTCCGCATCCGCATCCGTACGTGCATCCCATCCTCGTCGTCTATATTCTTTTTCGAGCAGCCGCTAACGTATAATCCAGCCCACGGATCCCCTGGATTCCTCAAAACAGAAAGTCGGAATCGGCTTTCTAAATACGATGTCCGGGTGGTTGCTGAACATATTTCTGGCCGGCGTCCATCCTTGCGTGCTCACCTTTTGGCCCATTGCTGCTCCAGTTTTCGTTCAGCTAGTCTCTCTACCTTCAGAATCCCCATCAGATCAAGCACCACTTTCTTTCCTAAGCACGTCGACAAAGATTAGGAAGAGCTAGAATATAGTGATCCAAGATTGCGCCTTAATGAAGCAACACAATAAGGAGACGAACCTTGAGGGATACAGAGACCGACCATGAAAACTCTCACTCTTCTCTTTGCAGAGTTTATCTCCCACTCCATTCGCGAACGACAACACTGCCTACCTCGACATCAATAGAGAGAATGAGATGGTCAAGAGCGAGACCGCAAATAATTATTCCGCAACGACAACCGAACATTATGTCAGTACAAAAAAAATCGTACAGCGGTCGGGCACCTTAGCTCTTCAACAACAAAACATTAGCAAATAGGCGTCCCTATTGGCGACGAAGTTAGATCAGAGTTGTAAGGACTAGGATGTGCTAACGAGAGTAAGAACAATCGTTCGAGTTCATTCTAGTTAACGACCCAACAGCCATCCATCGAACACCGCTTACAGAACATACACGACCTTCTCTAACTAGATAGTCATGCTATAGTTCAGCTCAACTCAAGCGCTACCAAGAATGCTAGCTAGCATGTACAACCCGAAAGGCGTCGGTTTCTCTTCGAAACCCTGCATGAGGAACATGTGTCTCTTGACGACGAGGGAAGTATTCTAGGTCTTGAGTTTCGACTCAGTTTCATCGGAACTACCATTAACTGCTATTAATTGCTAATGACTTGCTCGCCTTGCTAGGTATTTCCGAATGCAACCCGCATCTTAATCTTTGAATGGCTTATTCAAGCTCAACACATATCCAAGGCATTGGGGTTTTGAAATCGGGAAAGGGGATCCAATGCATCCTAAAATGGCCAGATCCTTCTTCTTCGTAGAGCTGATAAAGCTCCTTGTCGCTTAAGGCTATCAAGCTTACATTCTTTAAAGCTTAGCAGTCTAAGTATAGACGCTAGAGAATTTACAAGTATGTATTCTCCTCTCGTTAGCTGTCCATCAACATTCACGTTGGTATCACTCCTTGCTTGGCCATGGAGCTCTGCTAGCACCAGCATCCCACCAAAGCTGTCTGCTCCTCCATTTCTAGAATCCCCTCCATCCTGAGGTCTGCAATCATAGCTTTCCGGCCGAAACATATCATCCAGCACAGAGCGCTCACCTCGCCAAGCTCTAATATGATTTCCACAAACAACCATCAAATATAGCCCGAGCCTCCTCTCCCCCTTCTGCTGAACTCCACGATCCAAAAGAACACCACGAAGCTCTCCATTCTCACGACAGATATCACCCCATAATTTGTCACTGGTCATGCCGCACCAGCTTCTCAGAATGGGTATCCCGTAATAAGTTCCGCCATTTCCGCGTAAGAGCTCACATAGCTCAACGATAAATTTACGCATTCCGATACAAGTTATGTGTTTCATTCTTTGGACGATGGCGATACAGATACAGTAGCGCGCAGATCTGTGTTATACTAGACTCCGGTAGTGCAGTGATCAATCACCTCGATCTAGAGCTCTATGTCGCATACCGTCGCCCTTCAACATAAACACTAGCACACGCTGTGGGGAGCGCACTATGTCTGGCTTACTCCTATTAGAAGGGTTTTAAGAGAAAGGTCTTAGGTATACACTTAAATTTAGCGGGCTGGGACTGGAATACATCCAGTGTTACGAGAAGGACTACACAGGCTGCTCAGAATTTCGGATGCCAAGCGTCGGGCACGACTCGCTTGGAGCTACTAAGGGGGCTATCAACAAGCTGGGGTTTAGAGTGGCGAGAAGGGGTAGGACGAAGCCGGGGCTATTGAGAATATCGTGGAGCCATATGGACAGTTGATTCAATGCCGTCGCAGACACCAGAGACAAACAAACTAGTTCCGGTTTCAACGCCTAACTTTCCGACCTATCCTACTCCATCCAAGCCAAGAGCTCAGGAAGCGCGAAAGACAACTCTATCTGCCTACTAATGACCCAGTTACGAATATAGAGCTATTACTACATTTTACCGAACCTTTGCCATCCTCATCTCAAAACAAAAGTATAACGCCAACCGAAATGCAGCCATAATCCTTACACCACCGCTATTAAGTCCTTACATGACAACTTCCATTTAGTCTTGGAGACTTGGATAGAGCTTGAAGCCCAACATGCGAGCTGAGTCTACTCTCCATCCCGTTTCTCAAACTCCTCCCTATGCGATTCATGATTACTTGCTCAACCTCGCCGCTACCATTTTGTGGCTCTCTTAATTTTTCTTCTCTTTTACTTTGCCTTTCTCATTTTTGTTTGGTGTGTTGTTATTGGCATCTTGTTTTGTTTTTACCTCTGCGAAACGTTGCATGTTACTAGGTAATAGTCAGCGCTCTAGTATCCATCATACCAGATGCCTGAAAACTCATCTAGAGTAGCGGGAAAGAAATGCGAAGTCCGGTCCAAGTCGGTGAGGACTGGTGAGGGAAAGGCCAAAAGTCACCTACCTCGTAGTAAACATAGGCAAGTTCGTCCTAGCATCATTAGCACCATGCGGACCCATAGCCACACTCGGATGCACTCTCTTCGCCCTATTCTGCTCCACCTCTTCAGTTTCAATACCGTAGACACCCCCACCCCTACCCGCACTCTGCCCAGGAATCCGGCTTCCCCGGCTGGAGTGTGAGTACGTCGAAGTCGAAGACATCGAACTAGATGCCAGCAGACTTGATGTAGCAGGTGACATGTTCCAGCTGCTCCGAGACGTACTGTAGGTCGAAGATGTATCTGCTGCCGCTACTGCGGCAAGGGCGGCTTGCGATACTAGCATTTGCACTGACTCCTTCTTCAAGCGAGCGATTTTAGGGTTCATTCGCCCGCCACCCGGAACGGTCTCGATAGCTTTCCTAATCATTTCAGGTGTTGCAGCATTTTCTGCAAGTGCTGGCAAACTCCTTGATGAAGATAGCATGCTTTCTGGTGGAGATGGCGTAATTGATCGCGATGGTCCGATAATCGAAGGTAGCTGGGATGTCTGGGCGGAATGCTGACCCAAGGTTGTATGACTGGTAGTACTTGGCGGTTTCGTCCCCGCCCCAAAAGCGACTTGCCGCTGAGAGGCATAAGATGCATGAAGTGGATAAGTTGGCTTTAGTATGGCAGAATTTGCAGGAGAAGACTCTACTGGAGTAGGTGCTCGACTAGCACCGGGACTGGGCTTCTTCATGATTGACCGTGGTAGCTTTGTTGGCTGGGATTGTCCCAAAGCCAATGGCCAAGTTATTTCATGATTTAGAACTGCCGTATCTTCAAGAGGGTGCTTATCCAGAGTTTCCTGTCGAGGATTTTGAGCAGGTGGCAGACTAGCACCTGAAATAGTCTCTTGTATATGACCACTAGCTTCTCTTTTCATTAGTGTGGGTAAAAGAGAGGTGCTGCTTGCCATTGGCGATGAAATTGCAATAGATGTTGAGATGGGTGTTAACTTCGGAGAGATTCTATCTAGTGATTTGGATTCTCTAAACATTGGTTGCTGTGCAAACCCAATGTCGACGGGCGTCGAAGGCGCGGCACGAATGGAGCCTTGGGATGAAGACGAATTCGAGGATGCGCACACTGATGTGTTGGACGGGACCTCTCCCTGAGACGCACTCTCCCCTGTCAATACATTGCCCCGGGCCTCTGTCTTCCTTGGGGTTGAGGATTTTAGGGAGCTCCTGCTAGGCGACTCATTAGTAGCTAGGGCTAAAACTGTGTGACGTATTTTATCATAGTCGTGGGCCACTTCCCCCCCACCTGCCGGGGCAGACAGGCTTCGTAAGTGTCGCTTCGGGTGACAAGCTTCCTGCTGTTCGTCACCCTCCCTAACGGGACTTAAAGATGAACGAGATTGAGGAGCCGGATACCCAACCCTGAATCCGACAGAATAATTTCGATTATCTGTAGGTGGAGAGTAGGAGTAGTCAACGTTCATAAGGCGTCGTTCCGTGGATGTTTCTAGGCCTAGTTTAACGAACGACCCATCCACAGGTAATTGTGCGAGAATTGGTCGTGCGCGCATGGGCCTTGAAAAGTTTGTGAACCAACTATATTCTGCACGTTGATTATACGATCTCAGGTTTCGTCCTGGAGGCAAACCATTCTCCGACTTCGACGTGCCCCCCACACTTTTGCTGGCCTCTGTTGTTGAACTTGACGCTTCCGGGGAAATGTTAGACAGAGGATCCAGACTGCCACTTTGGTCTAATATTGATCGCCTGACCTCGTTGTGAATAGACCTACCCGACGATTGCCGGATTCCATGAACCTTCGATGCTTGTGAATGAGTTATTTGAGGCGAGATAGGCGGGGGCTCAGGATTGATTGATGGTTTCGAATTCGAAGGGCCATCTTTGGGGCCGGTAGCACCCTCGGATGATTGTTTCAGCCATTCCGAAGGAGTAGGAATCTGGGGAATTGGCGGTAGCGGCTTCGGGATGATGACTAGCCTCCTTTTCAGTATATTGTGTGATAAGGCTGCTTTACCAGGGGGATGCGAAACAGCTGAGGAGACTGAGGAGACCTTACGCCTTCTTGACTCTGAGGTATCGGGTACTACTAGCTGAGGCTTCGGAATTTTCGTCATCGTAAAAGATGTAGCAGGGGTTGGATAAATGCTGAAAGGCGGAAGTAGAACCTTTGAGGACCTAGGTTGAGGCTTGGGAATAGATGACCGTACTGCCTCGTCATGGCCTTGTTGAGGTCTAGGAATCGCGGGCGGGGTAGAGACACAACACTGAACGTGCGTTAATATGCTTCTTCTCACACTTGCGGAACCTCCTAATAGCTCACCACTGATGGGGTTGGGAACATGGACACTGCCGAGGCCTCATACTCTTGAGAATTTCTGGGTTTCGACCCGAAATATTTCAATTTTGATAAACTTCTTTTCAAGTACACCCCTGCACGCGTAATAGATAACGACCGCGGTCTTCCATGCTTCCCTTCCCTGTTCTCCTCTTGATATATCGGCTGTTGAGGTACCGTAATCTCGTTTGGCTGGGGGTTTGTTGACGATTCAGGAACAGCCGGAATGATTGATGTTCGATCCGACGTGGGGGTTCCCTGAGACTCTGTCGCATTTCGTTGACGCTTTATGAGGGGAAGAGACTGCTTTGGAGACCGCCCCTTCCTGTGCTGAGAGATTGGATTTGGGATTTGAGACTGTGGATGTTCGATCGAAATCTGGACGGTTGTTCCCTGCTCGGACTGGCTGGTCAATGAGTCGTTCTCACATACTGCTACCATTTCACTCTCCACCACTTCGTCATGCCACTTTGAGGGGGCAGCAGGCTCACTCCTCTCCATACCCTTGCCTTTTGGCAGGGACCCGAAGCGGCGTCTCCCCGTATGATCGAGGCGTTGTGCGAGTGATGGTTCCTTGGAAATGAAAGAGTGTAGAGGGATCCCGCTGACATGATATTGAGGTCGGAAGTTGCGAGGACAGTGGAAAAATGACTGTTTTGAGGACCGTGGGCTATTGCTTTGCGCCATTCTGTGAAGATGATCGAGGACAAGTGGCGAATCTGCCCCTTCCATCTGAGTGCCAGGTGTAGAGATGGGGAATATACGACCGGCAAGGTGGTGAGGTGTATGCGTTCATTAAATTATCGGCTTGATTCGTTGAGGGGCCACACGTGGCAGACCACAAGCTGACCCGTCTTAGAGGCTACATATCAACAGGATCTCCATTCGGGACGAAACACAAGAGGACCTACCTAGGAGCGGTTGGTGACATGGCTTGACCTCCCCAGGCACTAAATCCGCCATATGCTATCATTTTACAATATAGATGGCTGGTATGCTGCTCATTGCCCCACAACCCCGTTCAGAGTATGTTGTGGACATCGGAATCAACGGCCAGAAGGGCAGAACCATAACCATGGTTCTGCCTGCCGAAGCTCAGCAGCAACCTTACCCTAATTTGGGTTAGTCTTGGACCTTCTATCTGTGTGGTTGGTTTGTTGAGAACAGTGGGGTTCCGACTCAGCGCGTTTCCTGAAGCGTTTGCCCCTGTTGGAGGCAATAAAGAGGTTGTAGCTTGTGGTTGGTCCGTGGAATATATTATTGAGCCTGCTATTCACCAGCGAGCATGCAGCCAAACACAGATGTCTGATTTACTTTCGAGTCGAAGTCTGTTGTATGCTTGACAAGCTGAGAAGGCAGAGGGCCGGTTAAGACCTCAGTGGGCCATCCAAAGAAATGGAAAGAACACGATCGTTAATTTCCGAGAGCCAGAGAGGGTACAACTCTGGAGAGAGCTTTCTTAAACCGTGTTCTACTCTTCATTTCTTCTGTTCACTCCTTATTCTATACCTAGAAGTCCCCAAGCTGGTACCTTGATTTGCAATGTGATGGCTCTAGCCTCAACGCAGGTTGGCGGAAAATTCGCTTCTGAATCTAGATATCCTTACCACCACTTTTGGAGGAGCTTTCCCCTCAATTTCAAGAGCAATCTTGGCCGCCGCCTGCATGAGGCTATCTTGTTAGGGCCCGTCCTTCAACGACTTTTTGTAACGCAGAACCATGGAAGAGAGAGTCCCAAAACTGTCTCTTGCCGTTAGAAAACATAAACCTCAAGAATGTAACTCCACTGTCGAGGTTTTTTTTTTGCAACTCTGCCTCTCCTATGTAACCCCCCCCTATCGTTAGTTAACGTGTTCTATTGGTCATTGGGCTAAACCGCTCATAGGGTCACCACAAAAACCCACCAAAAATCGGAAAACCCTCACCTTAATATCTCAACAACTGCTTCATAACCAATTAGAAAGCTCCAAAATTGGTATTTTATGCCAATCTTAAGACTCTTGTTAAAGTTCTAGATTATTAAGATATCAAGTTCTTGCCCTTGTCTTGAGCTGGAATTTTATACTTATAGAACTACTTAACAAAATATTTTGAAAGTCGAATAAGAGTCTCAAAGTAGGCATAAAAGGCTAATTATAAAATTTTGGTACTTGTTACTAAGCTGCTGCCGTGATGTCAAGGTGCGGGGTTTCGATTTTTGGTGGGTTTTGAGGTGGCCTGGTGAGTGGTTTGGCCTGGTGACTGGTGGAACACGTTCGCGGAAACGGCACAGTAGGAATTCTGGGACGCCATGAATTCAATTTGGTAATCTACTTGCCTTAGTGGGCATGCTGACAGCCTACTTACTACGTTCTATATAACTATAAGGCCTCCATCCCCGAGCCCCTCTCGCTATTCCGTAAGTTTCTCAGACCTCCTGCTATTTCCCAGGAATGTATTTACTCTGAAGGAGAGTGAGGCTATTTTCTTCAGAGGATTATTTGTTAATTTGTTTGGAACTCGGCAGCCTTGAGGAAAGATGGCTCTTAACTTGAGGGAGCAAGTGTTCTTAGAGACGTGGATTGTGGGGATGTCCCTTTTGTGGTAGTGGTGACTTACATACCTCAAAACATTTTCCAAACCTTCCAATGATCCAACAACTCAACGGGAGCAATATATTGTCTAGCGGGAGCTTAGGAGCGCTTTCGATTGATGCTGTGATACTGGCATCTTTCTTGTATTCAGATCGATGTGAGATTTGATGGAGCGTGCTAGACCGCGGGGGAAAACTGAGATTCTGGTTTATTATATTCTCCTTGGGAGCCTTGTCTATAGAGATCTAGAATCCTTTTATCGGATTGTTGACTATTCGACCCGCAGCTAGAAGGGAGAGTATACGTTGGGTGAAACGAACTTCCAAATAGGAATGTGAATGGCAGCCCGATCCCTTTTACTCTTAACTGGACACAATGAGGAAAACAAATTAGGTTGTGCATTGGCTGCGCAAGAGGGAAAGTGAAGAGTAATTCGATAGTGTGGAAATGAATGCTCTACACGTTTGTTAGTTGGAGTTGGTATCTAGGCACTTGAAAGATAAGGCATGCACACTCATTATCATGGAACTTATCGTGGCAATCCTATGATGTTATAACTTCTCTATTAATATTGCGAGACTCATCACGTGCATGGTACCTTTTATCCACTCAATTTAATTGAATAACTGTCTAATAGCGCACTCTCTCTTGTTTATAGACGTGGAATCATTACACAATTAATTTACGTGCTAGTCCTCGTTAGTCTTCGGAAAAAGGCAAGGTCCTAATATAAGCAGTACAATTCCCACGAGCAAAAGGTTGACCTTTTGCTCTGGCTTCACATCTACCCAGGTGGGGTGTTTATACCCGAAAGACACCACTAAACCGGTGGCATTTTCTGTCAACATCATTACAAGAGAAACGTTCTCTGCTTGGAATTTGAAGATGATGACTGAATATTCCGGTTGTCGAAGTAACATAAACGAAACTACGCCCAGACTTGCTATGGGGCATCTATTTTGAGAAGTTTGGGCAAGTGGAACACTATATGGCTCAGAAAATAGGATCGTTCCTATTCTATAAACATGATAATAGAACGCTGATAGAACCCCGTTTCTCTAGTGTGGACTGACATAGTGATGGCTAATAGCATCTAATATCCACACTGCGAACATGTGGATATAATGGTTGACTATCGTGAATGTATCTAGTCTTTAGCGAGTCAGAGCCTAATATTGCCGAATGGACAAAGGGAACAGATATGATCGGAAAGAGAGTAAGATCTTCGGGGTCATCCACGCTGGTGGTTCGCAATCCCGCAAACTGAAAGTGAGGCAACCTAGCAGTGAGACACTGCTCGCACCTTCCCATCTTGGAACCGTGGAGTCGGGCCATGAGCCGTCGCAAATGCCACATAAATCCCAACAACCACGCTAACGGGACGATGTTGTCTCCACTTCGTGGTTCGCAAAGCTGGTAACCGTCCCGAATGATGGGTTCTGTTGTGATTTACGCCTGCGGCAAGAGGACAGCAGAATATTGGTCAGCGAAGCACAGGCGTGTGAAAGGGTCCCATTGCCAGGGCGGCGGGTAAAATCAGGCTGACAACTCTGGCAAGGATGTTTCAATATCACACTGCATTTTGATACATCAAAGCACATTGGAAATATGCCTGATTGCAGGAAAGGAAACGTGAAATGGTTGTGATAATCCTCATCCTGATTGCTGATTATGGTCGCGGAAGGTGATCAGCAGGCCTGACAGCCGTGCTGTGGAGAAGGGAATTCTAAGACTGCATTTGTCGGGAATAGATTGAATGCATGCAGAGAGCACTTGGCTGGCGTGATGTGTTACAGTTGTCGGTACGGCGATTTCAAGGGGCAACCTTCCGCGGACGGATAAAGCTCTTGGAAGCGTCCTCGTATTTGGGCAAAATGGCTTCATAAACTAGGCTGCGACACGCGTAAGCTCGACCCTGTGCTCTCAGCATGACAATTGGACAGAGGCAGCCTGGAAGTGCATGAAGGCGCTTCATGTTGGGCACTCGGAGACTGGAACGTGGGGTTGTTAAAGTTCAATTGCCTTCTTGTGGGTCGTTCGGCGGTCGTTCCAATGAAACCTCGCGGGATCAACGGAAGTGGAGCTTTGAGCAACCGCCAGCTCACATCTGACCTTCTGGCGTCTGTTTTGCTCCACATTTCGTTCAAAAGGCGGGCTGTCATTCACCGTGGTGGAGCCCAGCTGAGCGGTTTAGCGTGACCAAGTTGAACTTTATTCGACCCCGTAACCAATGCATCGGGACGAAAAGCAACCCACAGCAATGGTACACTGTCAAAATGGTGGTGCAAAAGCAACTGCAACACAAATTGACGCAGAGAGCTCTTGAACGAAGCACTGCTCAAAAATGGATCGCGTCGATGTAAACGTAGGTGTCAACATGGGTGTCAAGGTGAGTGTCAAGGTGGTGTGATGGCAATGTGATCGAGTGCAGGTTCAGATCGTAAACCATGCGCACTCCACAGGTTCTTTGATATTATTGACCAGGATGGTGACGATAAGAGGGCTGAAGCCACTCCTTCCACGCGGCACGGATAAATCGTTCTTGCTGTTCCAGGGTCCAAAGAAAGAAAACAATCGAATTTGCCCACCCCCATTTTACGGTGTCACCGACCTAGCCCGCGGACGCATCCTCTCCAACAACAAATATGGATGTTCCAGATGTTCGTCTCTAGCTACCTCTATCAGTGATTCCATGCCGTGTTGTTTGCTTTTCCTAAACTTTATGCTGGTTGTGATACGTCAGCCGTTCGACTGTCGACCGAACTGAGATTCTGATTGGATGCTGAACGGTTTTGGCCCCTTTTGACGTGCACATGGTTGTAGTGAGGAAGAAAAAAAATGCCGAGTTTGTCGAATTCAGCGCACGAAAGACTGAGAGGGCGTTGTTTGAGGAGTCGAGTTTGTAACATCGATCCTATGGCGCAATGCCCTGATCCGGCGAACTTGTATTTATGCCGTACGACTGATCGGTTACACTATATATCTTTCGGCAGCCCCACATGCCCGCTCGTAACGATTATGGAATATGAAAAGCGAACAAGAATGCCATGAGAAGCCGGTTGAAGTGCATTAAGATGAAAGTCCCATAGACCACATGTTTCAAGCTCGTCCACTACTGCGTGTTTTATTCCTAGAACACTGGCGGAGACGCAGCAATGGTGCTCGTGGAGATATCATTGGGAAATCTGGCTAGCTTGGACATCCCCTATCGGCGGGATTAGCGAAGGGGTAGGAGTCCACCACCCGAGCCCAGGGATCAGCGGCCACCGCGTGTTGGCGCAAGGCTAAAAGGCAATATGCACACGTCTGACCATGGTAATGGGGCAGGAAGCCTGCATGTGCCGTCCCATGCAACGACTCATAACGTGCAACCTCGCGCAAAGGTTTCGGGGAATAAACGCATCCGTGCGGTGCTGAGAGAGAGGTACAATACCCCAGAGTTGGGCTGATCTGCCATCATCAGAGGTGTTTCAACTTCTAAAAAATAGTCCCAAAACGCCCACTTCTTGAAATTTCTTTGCCTTTCTAAAACAGATTCCCTACAGACCATATATCACCCACAGCCCTCTAAACCTCGTCAGACAACCACCCTCAACTTAGTGCAATTCTCGGTTCACGATTTCGATCGTGAGGTCCTCATAGTCGACCGTGATAAGGACATCGCTCCTGGAATGTGCGTCCCACACCATCAACCTTCCTACTCCGAACCAAAGGTGCTGATGATTGTACAGCCACGTTTGCCTAAACCGCTGTTTGTTAGAATATTGGAACAAGGACACTCACTCTTAGGAGTATATCCTACATCCTACCAATAATTCATGCCTCAGCCTCTTTCGTGGATACGAAAGACGAAGGTAGGTGTCGAACTCGTAGATTGGTAGATGAATGGATAAAGGTTGACAAGTGTGCTCTCTTAGTCGTGTTCCAGGCGAGAATATCCAGAAAGGTAGAAAAGACAAGCAGTACTTAGAAGTGGAAATGGCGGAGCAGCGACGCTCAACGCCTTCGGGCCGATTGTCAGAGGAGAACATGCGAATACATAATGCAGCATACCCCAAGGTGAGAAGCCATGACCTATGAAGGTATTTCATGGCTAACACTTGGTAAAGAGCGATGGGTACTTCCAGGTCAATCTGATCCTGGAAGAACGGGCCCGAGCAAACGAGCAAGAGACATATCGCCGAATCTTCGGAGAGGTTGACGACTTCGAGGACGCAGATTTCAACGTTCAAGATAGTGACATTGCTCTAAGACGAGCAGCATCGCTGGAGGCACTCAAGCTTTATTCTGGTTCATTTGCTTCCTCGGAAACGCCAATGAGTCGGTTCATGACTCTGAGTCCTACACATGATACGCATCCATGGCTGGCAAGAAATGTGATGGATGAGTCTGGGATTGGGTATGGAGACCTGGAGACGCTAGAGCTCCGAAAGCTTGCTTCGGAGATGGTGAAGTGTGAAGAGTCGCAGAAGGATACGCGAGAAGCAAGTATGGGCAGTCCGCGGCCCTCTTCAGATACACTCTCTGTGTCTCGATTTAGGGAGGTGCGAGCGGCAATAAAGGAAGGAGCAAGGATGCGAAAACGCATCGGTATTCGAAGGCAGCAACTGGTAGATTGGACAAAGGGGCCTCAGCCAGGCCCGGGGGGACAGCAGGGCGACAACTAGGACGTGACTTACGACGGGACGATCTCGGAATATGTACTATAGGGAACCTAACAGTGATATAATGATACATAATTGTCAGAGTTAGATTTGAAGATAAGGAAGTGCGGGCCTGAGACCGTTCATTATGGCATATCTTTGTCCGACTGAAAAGCTCGCGAGGTTCACGACGGTCACGAAGAGTGGCGGCAATAGATGGATCTCGTCGTGAGGCTCGTCTGCGGCACCCTGACGAAATGTCCACCTGACGGTTGGTCAGGCGCTTTTCAGGGTTCACTAGCTGCCGCATGGTGGGGCAGGAGAACGACGATCGCACAAAGCAAATATGCAGTCCGGGGGTGAAGGAAATAAAGGCGAGAAGAAACAATGGCAGTACGAGACTGAATTGACAGCACCAGACTGAATTTGCAGTTAGTGAGGGTTGGTAGTGAAGAGACTTCCTCGGTCGTGTCCAGAGGCAGCCGAACGAGGGATACCTATCCGGCATCGGCCCGAAGTGTTGCACAAGAGTCCATCGTCGCTTCCCGATTGCGGGTTTGTCAATCGGCCAAACTGTGCGCAGAGGAGAGTGTAAAGATTCGCTCCTCTCACCGCTTCCCCACGACAATCTCTGCGCAGTGACGATTCTACAGATTGAGGCGGCCGCCATTGGGTCTCTGACTGCGTTCCCCCCGTGGTGAAATTGCCGCTGGCGTTCCTCCATCGTGAGCCCGCTCCCAGCTCCCATTGTCCTTCGCCCTTCAACTTCATTTGACACGCATCAAGCCACCTCAAACAGATTCTATCGTCGTGTGACCTCCCGCAACTCTGTTCCTGAAAGACGTTGAATCCGTGTCTGACCCCCACCCCCCGCATAACTCCGATAAATGTTGCTGACCATCCTCCTAAGTACCACCACTCTCCCTTCGAACCGCACCCTCAACGACTCCCCGACGATAGCCCCCCGCCCTCCCGCCCGCAATACCTCCTCCACTTGCCCTTCCGCCATAGCATGAACTCGCAATCCTTAAAGCCTAGACAGCCATCTACCATTGATATCGACCCCCTGGCTGCCGCCCATCTGTATTACGGCGACTCGCACTCCAAGAGGAACGCTAAAGCACGGACTTACTCTGCTGTGGGTTGTGCAGTCTCAGCCTTGGCTTCGGACCACTGACAATTCATCCACAGGTTGTAGAAACTCGTAGCGGCCGCAACGACACCAAATCCGATGGTGGGTTTCCAGGCCGGAGGATTAGCCATGGTACGCATCTCGCCCCAAGAGACCAGACACTAGAACTCACACAACGCAGATGAGGTCTCCCTCCAACCCCGCAAATTCCTTATACAGGTCGAACCGACCCTCAAAACGCTCCTCGCCCGGGAGGATACCGACGATAACTGCCAGATAACAATTGACGACCATGGCCCGAAGGTACCGCTTCATGCAACGATCGGGGAATTCGCGCACTGATAAGAGCAGGTCCTCTCTGTTGGAACTCTTGCCTCCCGAGGCCACAACAAGTTTGACGTTCGGGGCACCTATATGCTCTCCAACCTCCTCCAGGAGCTCACACTTGCGCAAGACTACGGTCGCAAGACCATCGTCCTCGATGAGGCTCGACTAAACGAAAATCCCGTCAATCGCCTGTCTCGGTTGATCACATACTCTTTCTGGGATGGCCTGACTCGCCGCATCGACGGCTCGAACATTGCCCAGGTTGGCCGCGATCCCAAGGATTGGACCGAGGACCCACGCCCACGTGTCTATGTTCCCAAAGGAGCGCCAGAGCAATACGAATACTACAGCCGCATCGCCCAGGAACACCCTGAAATACGTTTGGATGTACAATGGCTCAAGGAGGATTTTGACGATGCTTATGTTCGAGACTTGAATGCCGCCCCTGGTCTACTCGCAATTGCCATGGAGGAGTACATAGACCCTGTCACGGGCAAGAAAGACCTGAAGGGTCTTCCGTTTGTTGTTCCAGGTGGTCGGTTCAACGAACTATATGGATGGGACAGCTACATGGAGTCGCTTGGCCTCCTGATCAATGACCGTGTCGACTTGGTCAAATCCATGGTCATTCACTTCTGCTTCTGCATCAAACATTATGGCAAAATTCTGAACGCTAATCGAACCTACTACCTCTGTCGATCTCAGCCGCCGTTTCTGACCGACATGGCACTGCGCGTGTATGACCGAATCAAGCACGAGCCCGGGGCCTTGGACTTTTTGCGTGAGGCGACATTGGCAGCTATCAAAGAGTACCACAGCGTCTGGATGAGCAGTCCTCGTTTGGACCCAGTCACGGGACTCTCCCGGTATCGCCCAGGTGGTCTCGGTGTACCCCCAGAAACTGAAGCCTCTCACTTCGAGCATATCTTGACTCCGTATGCGAAGAAGCATGGTATGACGTTCACACAATTTGTGGATGCGTACAATCACCAGCGAGTCGATGAGCCCGAACTAGATGAGTACTTCCTACACGACCGCGCTGTTCGAGAGTCTGGCCACGATACTTCATACCGTCTCGAAAAGGTTGCTGCAAATCTCGCCGTTGTTGATATTAATGCTCTACTATACAAGTATGAGACAGATATCGGCCGGATCATTCGTGCACACTTCGGAGATAGGCTTCCAGTCCCTGCCGAATTTTGTGCTAAAGGCATGACCCCGGGGTATCTCGAGACTTCGGCAGCTTGGGAACGTCGTTCGAGGAAACGGCGTTTGGCTGTGGATAAGTATCTCTGGGACGAAGAGGCGGGTATGTACTTCGACTATGACACTGTTAAAAAGGAGCGAACTGGATACGAGAGTGCTACGACCTTCTGGCCAATGTGGTCCGGTCTTGCGACTCCGCGTCAAGCAGCTGTCCTCGTTGCTCATGCGCTTCCAAAGTTTGAGGCTTTTGGAGGCCTTGTGTCTGGTACTGAAGAGTCGCGCGGTCCAGTCGGTCTTGACCGTCCGAATCGCCAGTGGGATTATCCTTTTGGATGGGCGCCCCAGCAGATTCTTGCTTGGGTCGGCCTTCAGCGCTATGGATATGATGGCGATGCCCAACGATTGGCGTATCGATGGCTTTACATGGTTACGAAGGCTTTTGTCGACTTCAACGGCGTTGTGGTGGAGAAGTATGATGTCACACGCCCCATTGATCCTCATAAAGTTGAAGCCGAGTATGGGAATCAGGGAAGTGACTTCAGGGGCGTTCCCCGTGAGGGGTGAGGGCACATGTTATCTTCTTTGTGGATTTATGGTATACCAGCTAACGATGATCAGATTTGGCTGGGTCAATGCTAGCTACATCTACGGCCTCACGCTCCTCAGCGCTCATATGAGACGTGCGCTGGGCACGCTCACGACTTACGACACTTTTGTCAAGGCGACCGAGGCCCTGGGATTCTATTAGAATCTTGCTTTGTCTTCAATGACATGACGATTTAGCCACGATTGCATGCACCAAGAACATTAAACATGTGCTAGACCGTTGCTTTCACTGCAACCATTGCTAGGCCCGGACGATGTTCAGATCAGAGCAACTAGCGCTACTGGACTGGATATGGGGGGCTGATGAATTGGAAATAGCGATGGCCGACACAACCTAGAAGGTAATGATATTCTTTAGAACCGCGTCCTTGTTTACAGCCCGCTACTTGCATTCTCGCAATATGCATTCTCGCAATAATTGCGACGTGGAATCCATTATATAGCGAAAGTGACACAAACCTTTGTGACTTCTGATTTCAACCGATGGAAGTGTTTGCTGCTCATCTCATCTCAACCCATGCAGTGGAAGGGGATATATCGACGCAAGTGAAAGTGAATTAAAATCAAAATGTTGAGTCAATGGTTGGGAAGGGCGGCGACAAATCGTCAAGGGCTGAGATGGTTCTCGAAGGACGACCTAAAGCGGGTTAGCGTGATTATTACTCAAAGACACTGCCACCCTCGCCCGCAGCAGCATACAAATACTCACTCACCGCCCACCATCTTCACCGTTCAGCTGCACTTCACTTCGATACCTCCTTTCCCAGCCTAAAGTTTCCACGATAAACATACACTCCTCGTTCGTTATCCTCGCCTCTTCGCTAGTGTTCTTTCATAAATCTAGCCTAGCTAACGTCTGGAACCCCACCTCGGCTGCCCAATCCCTCTGCAGACCAGCCGTGGGCCGAACGGCATATATCAACTACACACCACACAACACAACTCACTATTCAACATGTCCGAAGACTGGGAATCCGTCACGAAGATCGGCAGCCGCACTCGAGGCGGTCCCGCGGGACCACGCGAGACTGTCGTCAAGGGTAAGAGTGCGCTGAATGCTGCACAGAGGAGTGGGGCGATTGTGGCTACAGAGAAGAAATTTGGAGGCACGAATGCCGTAAGCTCCCCCCCCCCGGCCCTGCCCTTTTAGACCTATGTTCTGTTGGCTTTTTCCTTTCCCACCGCCCCGAAGAAGATGAATTACTAACCCTGGTATAGAAAGCAGCATCAGAAGGCCAACACCTTACTAAAGTCGACCGCTCCGACGACATCATCAAGCCGAAAACCATCGGGGTGAAAGTCGGCCAAGCTATCTCTAAAGCGCGCTCCGAGGCGAAAAACGAGAAAGGCGCGACGATGACGCAGAAGGATCTAGCTACCAAGTGCAACACCACGCCCACAATTATCGCGGACTTCGAGCGTGGAACTGCGGCCCCGGATCAGAAGTTGCTCGCCAACATGGAAAGGGTGCTGAATGTGATCCTGAGGGGGGAGAAGATTGGGCAGCCGAAGTTTCCGAAGAAGAAGTGAGCCCGGATTTTGAGCATGCGATGCCTGCCACTGCTTGCTTTCCTGGGATTCTGGGGAGTTGAGTAGATGGTAAAGGGCTCGGATCCGGGCTGTGCTTGTGTTGCGGTGATGATGGCGTCTGATTAGGACTGCCGGCGTTTTTGGGAGGGTCGGATAGAGCCAGCCACCAATCGATCGATTGGTGTCTTTCCTACAAAATTGACATTGGCTGGCTAGCTTGATCACACGAAACATAGACAGGCTAAGAAGACCGCTTGCGCGCATCGTTTCTTTGGATGTGGTGTGTTCATCTAAGATTTTCTGTGCTGCGTTCTCTGGTGATGGTACTCATAGACTATTTATAAAACATCAATAGTATGTCGGAATATGCACAGTTGTTGTGAATTCAGATCTCGCTGGTTCGAATAGTTCAAAGTTTAAGATCCTATATATAAAATAAATCTGCAATATTCTTCACACGCCCTAAATTGACCTACGCTTAAACAAAATTATAGTAACAGCACTTACATGATACGAAGAGTCATCTAATCCAACTTATTATGTTCTCACTGGCTTCCTCTAGGTTTATATTGCACTCCTCCACGGCCAAACGCTCTTCTTCCATGCGAATCGAGAAACTGGTTACACTCATTACTTAGAGGAATGATAGTCCCAATACGCCTGTGTCCATCTTCAATCTTTGTGATCAAAGAGAACGGATGCATGTGTTCTGCAGGTTGCCTAAATAATGCCATGATAAATGGCTCTCTCTTCTTCAGCATCATAAACAATATCAACGAACCTCACACGCACGATATAACTATGATCCAAGTAGGAAATCTAGGTACATTGGATAATGCCATCCAGTGCGCTATCTCGGTGCACAAACGCTAGGGCCACCGGGGCTCTCTGCATTCAACATACCAATGCTGGAAATCCTCCCGAGCAAGAAGTTGACCGTTCTCAGGTTCCATTGACACAGCCACCTCCGATAGGTCCCACCGGTTTCTCCAGGAGTTCCTCGTAATAGACACGACTGTTCCATCCAATCCATGACCAACGGGGAAGGCTGGGATTCCTTGCCATGGAGTCGCTAAACCGGTGTTGGAAGAACATGCCTGCGACGAATGACGGACTGCAATACCACAGCGGCGCTTTGGCCTCATTGTAACAACACTTTTCCGGCGGGACAGCACACCCTAATATGGTGGACCTGTTTTTTGCACTGAAATCATTTAAGATCCCGAGAAAGTCATTCAATCCATCAGAAGATGCGATGAACAATCTTGTTGAAGAATCCCTGATTTGGTCGTAACCGTCTAGCTGGGAATGGACTACGGAAAGGGGGTATTTGTCGTGTGAAACTCGCAGTACTCATGTAGATGGCTTCAGATTGCTAGAGGACCTTATCGTGAAACTTCTCCGGAGGAATGATGACCATCGCGTGACAATACATGCTACGGCATTCATAGCAAGCTTGGTCGTCAGTGAAGATCAGCCGTCGTTGAGATAACAAGCGTTCTTGAAACGTCCATCCGCTTGTTGCCAAACGAGACCTCTCAATGGCCTTTTCCATGAAAACTTAAGGGTCTAACAAAATAGGTTGAGTAGTTTGGTGTTTCTTCATCATTTCCCAATAAAAATTTTAATGTTAAATAAGAGAGAACTCTAACAGTCATCAATGGCTGAATTCTGGTCATCGGTAGAGCTTTAGTCGGCGTTCTCCTTGAATTCAATTTCGCTTATAGAACCCTCATTCATCTGTTACTAGGATCCTCATCTTCTACAGAACATTTAAGGGTATCGTAATTCCAAATTATGCTCCCAGAAATAAGGCCCTAACATGGTACCATTCGGATATGTTGTCCCAAATACACCGAATCCACCCCCTCATGCTCGTCTGAATGGATCCAGAAGGGCCTATCTACGCTAACTTTAGCGCACTGAGGGCACAAGTCCTCCTTCATTACAACAAATGGACTGAAGTTCATATTTCTGCTCCATTCGCTCTCCAAGTGTCTTCCATCTTGTCCTCCATTATCTCCATTGCTTGCTAGATTCTTCCTGGTAGCATTCCAATGCCTTTACTGAGTCACTTACGCTTACGTCCGATTACGTATCCAGAATTCATCCATCGATTCCTACAAGGTATTCCATGCTTCTACGAATGAGCATACTGCTATCTAGTAAATCGCAAGCGTGAGGCGGCAGGTTTCGACGACGGGGGTCTTATTTCGCGCGAATTCTACAGACACAATCTCCTGTGCCTAGCAAAAACAAGTCCGGCTCTGTTTACGGTTCGAGGAACTCATCTCGTATTGGTACGCGTACTTGGAATATGTCGACCTCATTGCTAATCCAGCGAAGAGAGTTGCGGAGAGCTTCCATGTTCGCGTAATTAGGATTGAAATCGACATTATTAATGCTAGAGGAATTCTACTCCAGTAGGTAGCATGACAAAACTTTTACGTTTCATTTGAGAATTCCATATTAAATGCATAGAACTGCAAACGGCTTTAACGGAAATTACATCGTCTTAGAACATGGTTGCGACGAGTTATGATTTATTCCGTTTCGAGGCTAAGAGGTAAACTACGCCTGAAGGTGGCCACAGTAAACTTGCGCGAGATTTCCTTTCAACAAGATTACAGATTTAAATTCAAGCTGTCATAAAGGGAGTTAAGATTAGGGTAATCAAGTAGCTTTCAAAAATATCTTGCATTTCAGCGCGGGCTGTACAACATGCAAAGTTGTTGGTTTGCGAAACGAGAGAATAGCCCATTACGTCTTTCAGATTTGGAAGATGGGGAGAACACTTTCATGTCTTCCTGTCTATAAAATGGTGCTAGTAATATCCAGTGCGGGACACATAGAGTTGGCAGGAGATGAGGAGAGTGTGGTGAGTGATTTGGGGATGGAAGGGTGGATACCGAGAGTTTAAGAGTTTGGTATCAGGAGAGTGGTTTGGTGGGATAGGGAAGAATAAGAGTAGGCAAGTCCAAGCATGAATTGGAACCCAAGATGAAGTCAATTGATATGATACATGAGAAGAAAAGGTCCTTGTCGGAAACTGAACAAGGACACGATGCTCTATCCCGATACAGCCATCTACCTGAACACCAAATCAACGCAGCCGCCTGCCAACAAATTCATTCACCCCCTCTCTAACCTCAAGGCCAATGCCATCCCACACCTCATACTCAACTCTCAACACCAGCCTCCTCACTACCCTCATCAACCTCGTCAATAACATACAATCCCAACCCTTCACCCCCACAATCACAACAACACCCCATCATAGCCCTAGGACTAACCGCCAACCCAGCGGCCCCAAAAACAATGCTCCCCCCATTGAAACTCCACTCCATATCCTCATCATCGTCATACATCGATCCTCCACCAAGCCGGAGCTGCTGTCCCCCAATATCGAACTCCTCTTCACTTGACAACGGAATTCGAGTTGGATCAAACGATTTAGACCGAGCGCGCGAGCGCGTAGGATGAGAAGACATACTCGTGGTGCGGACTACTTTTGGAAACGGAGGCTGATCTTGGTCCTGGTCCTGGCCTTGAGACAAGGGATGAGGTGGTGGAGATGGTGCAACAGGGAATGTAAATGCTCTTCTTTCCCTTGTGCGGCCTTGTGTGTAGGCAGCCGGACCTGGGGACGGAGGCGGCGAAGGATACATAAATTCCTCTCCACTCGAGCTTGAGCGACGAGAGTTCTCTGGGCTGGGAGTAGTAGGTGGAGATGGGTATGCACTGCTTGCAGGACTTGGTGCGCTGCTTCGGGATGAGCTTGGTGCGCTAAGTGAGGACGCCGAATCACAAAGGGCGGATAGGGCTGATAGGCTTGAATGAAAGGACTGTGCGGGCGAGGGGTCTTGGGAGTGAGGAGTTGAATATGAATCGATAATGCTGTCCTCTGTTGATGTTGACAAGGTTGGTGAGCCTGACAGGGGTAGTTGGACAGTTGGAGACCTGGCAGGAGAACTAGCAATAGTGGCTTTAGCACTCGAGGACACGCTTGCTGGACTTGTCGGCTCAGAGACGTCAGATGAGCTGCTGCTTTCGTCCCCGTAGACTGAGTTGGAGCTTGCAGAGTATCCAGAAACGGAGCCCGCCACTGAGGAATTGGTGCTGGAGCGTGATCGAGATCTGTTTTTCCGGCGCAGAGCTGAAATCTCGGCAGCACGAATGAGGTTTTGGTCGAGGGTACGCATGTGCGGAGGCTTGGGTGTATGAATGATGGTATTGTATGATTGGGCAGGCGGATCACCGCGAACGAGGCTGTCGTATAGCGGGCGTGGAAGTGAAGGATACGTCATCATCGTCTCAATAGTGGGGAGAGGGACGAGGTGGGCTGATAAGGACCCAGCCCTCCTCGCCCTCTTTTCTGCTCTTGCAGGCTGGGGGGATGGCAGAAGAGATACTTTCTTTCATTAGCTTGGCACGTAGAATATATCAATTGCTTAGTACATGCCATCGTGGTGCCCCGACGGCAGCACCTTTATACCTCCTTCGCCACTCCACTCCTTTTCCTCCTTGGCCGGCGGACTTGAGGAACACCGTTCCATGGTAAATCGTCTAGAACCTTCTTCTGCGGAGAAGGTGGACAGTTCTTCAAAGCCTTGCAAGCAGTCTGTCTAGCACGCAGCGAGCTGGCCACGTCAGCCGGATTGCTCAAGTTCGCGGCGAAGGTGATATTGGTAAGGAGGAGGAAGAGAAGGAGGATGGCAGCGACAGCAGAGGTACGGTGTGGTGCTGACGCGGAATAAAACAAGAGTGGAGGCATGGAGGCCGAGCCTGCTGGATGGGAGATGTACAGGGAAAGGAGGAGTGTGGAAGTGGACAGAGTGGATGGTTTATATGGTTAGGATTGGTACCTTTGAGGAGACTTTGTAAATGTGTTCAAAAGCGATGGCGAGGTTGGTCCTCGAGGAGCAATTGAGAAGAAGAGTCTACCTGGTTTTATTTAAATACCTCAATCCGTCAATGATCCTACTCTTCCGCTCATCATCCTTGAATCACCCTGTCTTGCTTCTATCCCTAGGGGGCAGTGTCGAGAACGAGTTTAGGAAGGGATGGGCGTTCATGGTGTCGGAGGCGTGGACGGAGTTGGTTCACCTTCAGTGGCGTTCAAAGAGAGAGAATGCAAGATTGAATCAGAAATCCGTTTTATCGTAACTCTGAGGAAAAGGCTAAGCTATTGTGAGAGGCAATTGGATGCACATATTCTTCAATTGGCAGAGTGCAACCGCTTGACAAACAAGGGCTCGATTCGCTCACTCTGGTGCGAAAGACAAAAAATGATACGTAAGATACGGGCTGACGGCCATGGAGTGCGACTCCAAGATCAAGAAAGTTGATGTCGAAGCGTGATGCTGACCGAAGGAGTTAGATTTGCGTACTTCATTTAGGTGCAACCAGGAATACGCCATGAGGCGGTCAGACAAGGCTCAGTTGGGGCGCAGAGTTCAACCTGAATGGAAAGCCCAATTGACTAACAAGCAAGAGAAGACACAATTGCATCGAACGAGAAATGCGCTAGCAGGTCCAGATGAACGGACGCACGTTCTCACCCGACGATGCCATCTTCATCCGCGATGAGAGGATGAGACTGTTTGGGGTTAATAGAGGCCTTCATCTCCACGTGTTGTTTCGACGTCTCGTTCCGCTGCCCACCCGGAGCAAGAAGGAACGGGTAGCGCTGTCTCGCCTTACGGCGAGGAATGAGACCTTTGATGTTGGCTTGCCTCAAGACGATGTTTTGAGGCCGTATTATCGATAAGGATTTGCAATCTTACCACCGCTTAACCATCGATAAGCTATTTAGAGAACGGTTCAAGGAGGAGTCCCCCGGATTTACGGTCGCATTCGATCCGGGGAGGATGCAAAGTTTTGTGGGTCCTAGTCATCTCCAGGATGGAGGGAGGTGAATTAGAACTGTCAATGGCTCGGTTATAGATTGAACGGAGTTGGGCAAGGAAGAGATGTGTACATAGTGCGCCTTAAAACTTGAGGGAAGCGGCGTGGAGGTTGAGAGGACGTTTCCGCTGACAGCACGAGCACAAAAAATAGCCGCTGGGGCGTTTTATGATTGGGACACCATGCCGCGTTGGGTCCATGCTCTCGTGGACAAACCCTCTCTTAAGGGAGCTCTCTCTGCTTGTTCTCTTTTAGAGCCTGCCCCTCGTTCTCTCGCCTACCATCCCACAGTTCGCCTTGAGACTCGAGGGAAGCAGCATGGAAGATGAGGAGATGTTCGTGCTGACCTACACAAACCCTAAGATAGCCGCTGCAGGGCCTTCTGTCATTGGCTCCGCGTCCCGCGCTACGCTTTGCTTCGACTGCATATGCCCACCTCCCGGGTGGTGCCCATTCACATCTCTTGGTCAATACAACGACTTCCAGTCTATTTTGAAGAGGAATTGAGGCCTGGGGGTCTGCCCACCTGCTAATTCGACCTCAAGGCGTTATCACTATCTGCAGCTTCTGGAATAATTGATCTGCTGTGCCATGCTCGAGCTCTAGCCCGAGCTTGTGCATCCAGCAACATTCCGAGGCTACATGAAAGATAAGAGCGCGAAGGATTGTAATCTTCTGACAACCGCGATTTCCATGGAACTTTAACTCAAGCACGCGTAGCCACGCAAGTAGCGTTCAGGCTCACTCCTGCAACCTCATGCAGCTTCATGCAAGGTACCAGGCATATGCCCACGTTTCGATGGACTGTTCGGTTGAAACACGTCTACTGGAACAGTCTAGTAGTCGTTCGATTAATATCTGCGATCTTAAGCGAGAGGACACAAGCCCTAATGCAGACGTAGCACAGCTTGGAGCAGTGCCTCTCAAGCGAGGCAGGACTTCAATTGGGTCTTACTCTCTGGCGTTTCAACGGAATGGATGAGTAGAAACGTATCTACTGGAAACCGGTAGTGGTGAGAGATTCAGCCAAACGCGAGGTTAGGTGTTGGTGGTTGTGGTGGTGTGCGCGGAGTCGCTTGATGAATTGATCTTAGATTGCGTGATTTTACGGTAAAGAGAACTGCACATCCGCATCACATCCCACTGGCCATCGTTGAACTACCCCAAAAAGGAGGGCCAATCCCAAGTCGCTATGCATAAAATGTTGAATGAGGAGCGGAGCACAGAAGCCGCTGAAACTACCTGTTCCATCCCGTCTCTCAAAAACGCCATGACCATGAAGCCAGTCCGCAGTACCTCGGGTGGCCTAGAAAAGGCCGTCAATATCGCCCGTCTCAGTGTCCACATCGACATTGAGATAGCCAGGCGCAGTTGGCAACCCGGGAATCGTCTGAATATCCGCAGCTAGAGCATAGAGATAGCCTGCGCCCGCCGCCATTCTAACATCCCGAATTGGAACCGTGAATCCAGTGGGCGCTCCCTTTAGGGCTGGGTCATGACTGAGAGAATATTGCGTCTTCGCGATGCAGATGGGTAGATTGCCGAGTCCTTGCTTAACGTACGTGTCTACCTTCTTTTGCGCCAGTTCGGAAAATTCCACCTTTCCAGCTCCATACATGACCTGGCCGATCTTCTCGATGCGCTCTTGAACCGGGCCGTCAAGGTCGTACAGCAGCTTGAAATTGGGTTTTGGCTTGGCAGTTGAGGCTATGATTCCTTTGGCGAGTTCTACGGCGCCTTTGCCACCTTCAGCCCAGTGGTTTGCAGGAATGGCATCCTCGGCGCCTGCAGCAAGCGCCTCATCCTTGATGACATCGATTTCGGCTTGCGTGTCGGTCGAAAAGCGATTGATAGCAACGACGACCGGGACGCCAAATTGCTTCGCATTTGAGATATGTTTCTTGAGATTAACACAACCCTTCCGGAGAAGGTCTACATTCTCCGTTCGGTATACCTCTTGGAGTTGAGCACCGGGGGCGATGTCTGGGCCACCTCCATGAACCTTGAGAGCGCGTACAGTAGCCACAATGACGACTGTATCCGGAATCAAACCGGAAGACCGGCACTTGATGTTGAAAAAGCGTTCGCCGCCCATTGTAAAGTCGAATCCAGCTTCTGTAACCACGAATCCAGTCTTCTCTTCGTGATCTTCATCAGGTTCTGTGCCTGCTAGTTTGAGTGCGAGTTTGTCGGCAAGTACCGAAGATGCTCCAATGCTGATGTTGGCGAAAGGGCCGGCGTGGACGAAGACGGGAGTACCTTCAAGGGTTTGCATGAGATTTGGCTTAATGGCATCTTTCAAAAGGGCGGTCAAAGCACCACCTGCTCCTATATCATCGCAGGTCACTGGGTCGCCACTGCGAGAGCTAGCGACAACCATGCGTCCAAGCCGTTTTCGCATGTCGCCCAGATCATTGCTGAGAGCAAGAATAGCCATACATTCGCTTGCAACAGATATATCGAAACCTGTAACCCGGGTGTTTCCCTTCTCCGTTGGGGCCTGACCGACGGTGATTTGTCGAAGATGTCTGTCATTCACATCTAGCACGCGGCGCCAGGTGATGGTTTCCGGGTCGATGTCTAGCCTAGCAAATCGGCGAATCTCATCCTCAGTCAGATCGTCTGGGTTAGTCTTCTCGATCCCAAGCTTCTTCAGCCGGCGGAACATGACTGGTGCAAATTCCCTCTTCCCTTTCTTTACTGGGACCAATCTTCGGTAGAGGGGACCATCTTTCTGGGTATTCTCGTGGAACATACGGGTTTCAATGGCCGCTGCAAGCAAGTTGTTGGCGGCAGTGATAGCATGAATATCTCCAGTAAGGTGAAGGTTGAACTCGTCCATCGGAATGACTTGACTGTAGCCTCCTCCTGCTGCACCACCTTTGATACCGAACGTTGGTCCCATGCTCGGTTGTCGAACGTTGGCAAAGCAAATGCGGCCGAGTTGAGCCCCTAAAGCTTGAGCAAGGCCCACTGTTGTAGTAGATTTCCCCTCTCCTAGTGGAGTAGGCGTGATGCCGGCAATTAAAACGTATCGACCGTTTCGGCGGTGTTCAAGCCGCTCCAGCAATGCTAGGTCGACTTTTGCCTTGGTTGAGCCGTAGGGTTCTAGCTCATGTGACATGATGCCCACTTCTCTCGCAATAACGGTTATAGGCTTGGGGGGCTGCTTTCTTGAGATAGCAATGTCTGAGGGAACTGGGTCCTCGAGCTTCAATGGCAGTGGTGTGATATGCCGCGTCTTCTGCCTCTCAAACGCTGCGTCTGCGGAGTCGACAACATTCTGCAGGAGCATTGCAACTGTCATTGGACCGACACCTCCAGGGACGGGAGTAATCTGCGAGGCGACCTCGGCTGCGGATTCGAAGTCGACGTCACCAACAAGCCTCTGGCCCGACTTCTTTGTTGCGTCTGGTAAGTAGTTGGTTCCGACATCGATGACGACGGCGCCCGGCTTTATCCAGTCTCCCTTTATAAAGGCCGGCTGTCCGATTGCCGCCACGACGATGTCGGCCTGCTTGACAATCTCTGGCAGGTTGGTCGTCTTTGAATGACAGACGGTGACAGTAGCATCGGCATTCTTGAGAAGATAACTAACCGGGCTGCCGACGATGTCGCTCCTGCCCAATACTACTGCATGCTTCCCTTTCACATGGACACCGGCTTCTCGTAGCAGGACCATGACGCCCTTGGGCGTGCATGGTGTAAAAAGAGGTTGTCCACCCCTCTTTGCTAGCTCGCCGATGCTCGTGATTCCAAACCCATCCACGTCTTTCTCGTGGGCGACCGCAGACGTGACAGCATGCTCGGAAATATGCTTCGGGAGGGGCAACTGGACGAGGATGCCGTGAATGGTCGGCTTGTTGTTGTACTGGTGGACTCGCTGGAGGAGCTCTGCCTCGGTGACGTCTTCGGGGAGCTTGACTACCTCGCAATCGATGTTGGCCTAGCATGCAGGCGTCAGCACAGTCCATGCTACAGCCAACAAGCAAAGCGTACCTCTTCGGCGGCCTTCAATTTCATGCGCACATAGGTACCTGCTCACGTCAATTGCTGCACGTAGCCGTTCGTGCGACGTCAGACGCACTCGAGTCAGATCTATCTCCCACTATATTAAAAGTCAGTATTGTTTCATCTGGACCTCGCTCGCCTGACTCACCTTGCACAATCTTCAGCGACGGCCTGTACCGCGGATTCGTTTCCTGGCGCTGGTGGATTTGTCGCCCCAGACGCTCCCTGATACTCCGCGCAATTGCAGTACCGTCAATCTTAGTAGCCGTCATGAGGGGTGAGTTGCTAGAGAACAGTCGTCGCGGGGTGTTCGGGGTGAGAAAAGTTGGTGGCGGGTGAAATAGGAACAGCGGGGTAGGGTGCGGCGGCGAAAGGCGCGTCGTGCAGATCCGAATCAGCCTCATGGCGGCCGCGCCAGCTGTGTTGAACGTCTACGATGGATTCGAGAAAAAGAGGAGGGAGACCTCGCAATACTCATGGTTCCAGTTGCCCTTCCGATGACTCAAGCCATTGCTGGCTAATTTTCATCATTGATTGACTTTTTGTGCCGGGATATTTTGAGTGGGTTGCCGACGCCAGAGTGTCCAGACCTCCAGCGGGCAATTACGTACTGCCTACCTCAAGGTCGAGACGTGGCAATTCATGGAATCTGCGTGCGCACGTTTTCGTAGATGGAGTCTAAAATGGCGAGGTTTGAAGGAAGATGAAAGGCTGTCCCCGTGGAGCTTGAGGTCCATAAGTCAACTGAACTAGGTATAGCGCAGAAGCCAATCGCTTGTTCCTTTTCGGACCCCTCAAACTTTGCTACTGATCCAGTGGCCTTCCAAAGTCATGAATAGAGAAATAACCCTTTTGGATCTGCTCGCAGAGATAGACCACTTCTCATAACAGTGTGTCAATAGGCCATTAGCGTACATATAAAACCAAGAGCTAATTCCTTCCACATGCGACTAAGGGAGGGGGTTGTCTAGTGCCAACAACCCCTAGATGCCAAAGATTCCCTTTTCCTTTTCCATGGCGTCCATGAGAGACCCTATAAGGACAAAGAGCTCTTCGGCCTTTTTTTTCAACTCCTCACGGTGATTCAGGTGGCAGAATCGTGCGAACTTGTCAGGGTGCCATTGGTTCCGCTCATCCTTCAGGAAGGAGTACGAATAACGACCGGAACCGCCCAACAACATACCGAGGTCGTGAATGCAGATTTGGAGGACCATACCATCGTTTTTAGTCCTTCTGCATTCGGGTTTGGTGCAGAGATCCATGAAAGAGGAGGGATCTGGAAACAACTTTGCATTACCTTCGCTAAAGACCTTGGTCGTCTTCTCCTTCCACAACGCGTAAGCATCCTCCGGGGTATTTGCAGTGCGCATCTTGAAGTCAAGGTAGATACGCGGAACCCATCCTTTCCTTCCCTTTGTATCTTCAACCACGCACCAGACGTCCCCTTGCTCTTGCAATACCTTCACCTTTTCGCCCTTGACAAGATTGAGCTCCCAGATATCGTCTTTGTGGGAACGACCTGAGCATTTAGCCTTGGCCCATTTAAAGACAGGAGCTTTTCGCGGATGTGATTTGAGGGGAATAACCTGTTGGTGATCCTGCTGCTTCTCTGAAGGGGTTGTCTTGTTCACTTCCGTCAAACGGGATGCTATGTCATTTGGATGGATATGAAGCACGAAATCTGCGTCCCTGCCGTCTAGTTGCTTCATGATGAAGAGGAAATCATCGCCTATTGGTGAATGGGGATTAATGGCAACGTGCTTGGACTGATCAGCATTTCTATTTCATTTGCGGTGCCATTGATCTACTCACAGCGAGGTCGATCTTAGGAGTACCCGGACCCTGCGGGCTATACTTCCAAAGATGGTTCCATCCTTTTCGTAGAAGGGCGGCCTCCCACTGCCAGAAGTGTCGTCGATAGAAGGTGCGATGACCTGTACCCAGATCCTCGTAAGCAAGAGTTGCTGTTATGAAGTAAGAGCCATTTTGGTGCCAAGTCACGTTTCGTAGAGGTCCAAACTCGATGAGGCCTCTAGAAGGGTCCTGTCCGTCGATGCTGATATTTTTAAGCAAGAGACGCAGAGCTTCCGGGATCTTGTCACAAATCCAGAGTTGGTTGGACCATGCAACATAAGATCCGCCAGCCCCAAGCTGAACGCGAAGCGGCGGGGGAGGGCCAAGTTGGGGCACATAGACAAGGTTGATGAAGTCGCGCAGCTCAGCCGGAATGGCTTCACCAAATCCTATTGCATTTTCAGCTGCGTCTCTGGGTAAACTGATCATGTAATTTGAAGCGTACGATAGACATGTGTGCCGTCCAACATCTCATAAGTAACAAACCAAGAGTCAAGATGTTCACCAAAAGAAGCCCACACAATCCTGTTGATGAGGCCAGTGTGAAGGTCGCCGACAATCTCCTTCGGGAGGTTGGAACTAATACTAGCGTCAGCTCTCTGTTGGCTGTGATCATGAGTTGACCACGACTTACAAGCCATAACCATTCGGAGTACCAAGGAGATATCTATCCCCAGGGCCAAATGCGTAGATGTACTGGTCAGCTTGCAGTAGGGAGAGGCCGTGAAAACCTAGCCCGATACACGGATGGTGGTCAGCAGATGTTCTAGCCATGGCTGTTGAAATGAAGGAGGGAAGCTTATGACTCCGCTGTTAGTAAGTATTCGCTCCCAAAGCAACGCCCGCTGGAGTGGTGATTAGGGGTTATTTTCCCGTTGCCCTAGTTAAAACAACAGGTTCGCACGTGTAGAGCGTAATGACGGTCGAGTTAGCCTGTGATGGTGCTGTGAGTGCGGTGTGTGATGGCCAAACGCCAAGCCAAGAGCAATGACTGGACCGTAGGAGATAACGGCTTGACGCCGAGACTTGAGAGAGAGAAAGAAAGAAAGAAAGAAATGACTCTTTGAAAGGAATCCGGAGGGGCTGTGGACAGTCAGTGGTAAGACTTGTATTAGTTGCGACCAGAGGCTGTTAGTCCAACCCTGATGAAGATATTCAAATTGCAGGCTGTGATGCTCGCTCTAGTTTTATCACCAATCGACCGTGGAAGAACCTCGTAGTAGACTTCGTGACCATCTGGTGGAGGCCAAAAGCACGGTGAAAGACGGCAAGGTGAAAGAGGCTTTGGAGCAGGTGCACGGACCACATCTCAGTTCGGTTAGCGCATCCCACTTCGACTCTCGAATACGTTCGATATCCAACGTTGGAGTCATTTCTCGCTGAAATAAGTGCAACGCCCATCACTCCAGCGCCCACTTTCGAAAAGATTTAGCAAAAATGCGGCCCATACTACTGTCAGGGCATGAACGCGCGCTCACCCAGGTTAAATACAACTCGGATGGGGATATCATCTTCTCGGTCTCCAAAGATCATGTAGTTGTAAGTTTTGTATCCTCCACGTAGAGGATGCACATAGCTAACGACTATGGCATGTAGGGTGCATGGTGTATGTAGTATGGCCCCCAATAATGCAGCGATCCTTACTTACCACTCCCAGTCTCACACAACGGCGAACGGCTAGGAAGTACGCAAATTCCAAATCTGTGGCTTGCAGAGACCGAACTGTAGTTGCAAAGGTTGCCAAACTGACTAGTTATGTAGCATATCATGGCCACCAAGGGGCTCTCTGGACAGTGGATGTCGACCCAACTTCCACACTCCTCGCAACCGGCGGCGCAGATAACACAATGCGATTATGGGAGGTAAAGACGGGCAAACTCCTCAAGACATGGGAATTCAACACGTCCATCAAGCGCGTCGAGTTCTCCCCCGACGGCAGGCAACTCCTCGGAGTGACAGAGAAGCGATCCGGCCATCTCAGCACCATCGTAGTCTACGAAATCATCCCAGATCCCGAAGCCGAGCAGACGGATGAACAAAGCCTACGGATAGTTTGCGATGAGAGCAAAGCTACGGTTGCAGGATTCAGCTACTTGGCAATCTATATCATAGCGGGACACGAGGATGGTAGCGTGTCGCAGTACGATGCGAAGACGGGAGAGTTACTGTTCAACACTCAGGCACACGAGGCAGATATGCAAAGTAAGCGATTCTTTGGCAGTCCGATGAGGTTCATACTAATCATGCTCAGTCACCGATCTGCAGTGGGCACCGGACCGCACATACTTCATCACCTCCTCCAAAGACAAGTCCGCAAAGATTCTCGCCACCGATAGCCTAGAAGTCCTCAAGACCTACACCACCGACACCCCGCTGAATAGCGCCGCGATTACACCTGTCAAAGACTACGTCATCCTCGGTGGCGGCCAGGCTGCCATGGATGTTACCACAACTAGTGCACGGCAAGGAAAGTTCGAAGCGAGGTTTTACCACAAGGTCTTCATGGAAGAGATTGGGCGTGTCAGAGGACATTTCGGCCCTCTGAATTACGTCGCTGTCCATCCGCAAGGTCTTGGATATTGCAGTGGTGGTGAGGACGGATATGTCCGCGTACATCACTTTGACAAGCCCTATTTTGACTTTATGTATGAGGTTGAGAGGGAGCAAGCGAACTTGTAATCGGCATGGGTTGTTCGCTGCTGCATGCATGTACTGGCGTTTTGGTGGTTGGGTGGGTATGGTTTCACAAATGAGGCCTGATATTTTCCGTGCTTTGTGAGCGGGACAAAGGAGGCGAAAAAAGACCATGTATGTGAATTTGAGGGAGGCAGTCTAAGCCAAGCTTCACGTGCAGCTTCGCACGTGGTGCGACTCATCCCGAGGTCCATGCTGTAATTGGCTCAAATCGTGAAGCGGGGCAGTTCACACTCTCTCTTGGACACACGCCGCTTCTGACGTCTATATTGACCAGTTAACCGACATGTCCTTTTCTTTAGAACCTATAAACATGAGCGCCTCTTTGGTGCTGCTGTGTGCTTTGTAGCTAAAGTCCTAGCTTCTTCGACATGCTGTTGCGAATTGGACGGCCTTCCTTACGAATTTGTGGCATCAATAGTGCAATGTATGGGCGACCGCACCTTGTTATATGATACCTCTAACCTCTGAATATCTAGCCCTTTTTTGTTCATAGTCACCATTCTAGTGCTGTTTTTCATTATGCACGGCGCCACCACCCTCGATCCGGAGGCTACGGCGAGCTCATCTCATTTTAAATATACCACCGTGAAAGGGTATTTCTTGCAATCAGAAGACAACACGGATTCTTCCAAATTCGACTTTGTACGTCTCCTTGCGTTGTGAGGGGGTTGTGCTAAGACCTAGTAGAAGAAGCAGAATTTCGGCCTTATCGAGAGGGAGTATGAGGACCACCATGGACAGAGACATGAAGGGATATCCCAATGGCAAAGATTTGAAAGTTATGTAAGGCATTTGAATGAGAAGAGTGAGGATGGAGTTCGGTTTAAGGTGCTGCTTTTGGGGAGACATGGTCAGGGATGGCATAATGTTGCGGAGACGAAGTATGGGACGGAGGCTTGGGATGTGTGTACCACATCCCCTAATGTAATTTCTGCTGCTAATTCTTTGGCTAGTGCTATTGGTCTATGCTGGACGGCGCTGATGGAATCACGTGGTCGGATGCAAATCTCACGGGGATAGGGAAGGGACAGGCGCAGGACGTTAACGACCTTTGGAAAGCGCTGTTGCCGAAGGGCATTCCAGCACCAGAGACTTACTATGTAAGTCCTCTGACCAGAACTATAGAGACAGCGGATGTCACCTTCAAAGGTCTGCGTCTTCCGGATCATAAACCTTATAAGCCCATCATCAAAGAAGTGAGTTCTATGAACTTTTAAGGCAGGCCAACACACGCTGACCTCAGTAGCTACTACGCGAAGCTATTGGCGTCCATACCTGTGACCGCCGCAGCACGGCCACATACATCCGCGAATCGTTCCCACATGTCGAACTCGAAGAGAATTTCTCAGAAGAGGATCGTCTCTGGAGTGCCGATTATCGAGAACCAAGCTCAGCCCGGAAGTATCGACTTTCGAAACTCCTCGACGACGTTTTTGCACACGACAACGGAGCTTTTCTGTCGTTAACCAGCCACTCCGGAGCTATTGCGAGTGTCTTGGAGGCCGTCGGCCATCGATCTTTCGACCTGGAAACGGGAGGAGTGATCCCGGCCTTCGTAAAGGCAGAGAGGGTGCATGGAGAGCGGGAGCGACCTCCCCATGAACCTAGCGAAGGTCCACCGGCGTGTAAGCTCAATCCCGCGGGCCTGCCGGATTAATTATGCCCGCATGAGGAGACTGCGAGCATTTTCGCATGGTAATCATCCGTTTACGGAGAGATTCGGACAGCCATCAGACAATACCGATGACATTTAGGGACAGTGCGGGCTGTTCTTCTGAAAATGCTTCCACTATAGACATAGAGGCTTCCAGAAGGGAGGGCTTGGACGACAAGTAATCAAGGTATCCAATGGCATGCAACAGGTCCCTCCCCAGCAGCACTCGTTGGCAGTTCATATTTTCCTTCTGCCCGCCGCAGTCATGAATGTGCGGGAACCGTGCTGAGCCCAATACCGTGCATAAATAGAAAGTGCGACCCAACCAACAATTACTCCAGATTATCACCCTCTTGTCACCCCACTCGTTCCTGACCAGACACAGTGTGCACTGTCGAAGCCGCAAAACAACACCAGATGCAACAGACGATGTCGTGGCATACGTTCGTTCAGTGTTCTGTTCGGCGGAGCATGCCACTTCCGACCCGACAGCACTTTTGAGCCCCACGCTCGGCAGCGGAGCGGTGACCACGGAGCGCGTGATGGGCACGGACAAGTGCCGCAGCCGGCGTACAATAACAACAGCAATCAATTGCGCAGCTCGAGCGAGGAAACACAACCACCTGCCCCTGGGGTAATAGTCTATTAGCCGCGAAACACCTTCTGCTTCAAGACCAGTAACACGGAGGACCTACATCCATCCATAATCCACTCACCACTCGTCCTTTAAAGCCGTTGCGCTTCCTTTCCGCCTCGGAATTCCTTACCCCGCCACCGCGACTTTGCACCCCGAAGTCAACGTATCAGAACTCGCGGCGAGACGTGTTTTTGCGAGTCCTGCCTGCGGGACGTACCTGCAAGTTTGAAGCGCGGCCGGCAAGCAGTCAGTACCTGCCTGCTATTTATCGCTTGCGGCGAGCCAATTCCGAGGTTATCTGCATTCTAGGCCCTACTACGGAAGTCCACTACGGAAGTATCTAGATAGACGACTCCCCAACCATGAAGCCGACTTCCTCAACAGTCCGCTCTGCTGCGATACAGATCGGGAGACAGAGACAGCTTCCTCGACGACAGACTTGTGGCTTTGCGACGAGGTGCCTGGCTGCGAATTCGGCGACGAGGCCCTCTGTGAGACTCCTGGCTGCACGACGGACAACAGAGAGCTTTTCCCCAGCTGTTGCATCAGTTTTTGGTCTGAAGGCGCATCAGGTACGCAACATGGCGACTATTAAGAAGATCAAGGTCAAGAATCCGGTGGTGGAGCTGGATGGGGATGAGATGACGAGGATTATCTGGCAGGACATTAAGGACAAGGTGCGTGATGTTATCCTTATAGCGAGGGTGGGGCGTGGAATGCTGACTTCTCGATCCATAGTTCATCCACCCGTAAGTCCACTGTGAGAGCCACGGCCGACACACGCCGCCGCCAACAGGAGCTAATGAATTGGAAGATACCTCGACATTGACCTAAAATACTATGACTTGGTATGTGCCGCCTAGCTAGGAGCGCGCGAGCGGGAGAATCAAGTCTGACAGGCACAGGGTCTGCCATACCGTGACGAGACCAACGACCAGGTCACTCTCGATGCCGCCGACGCAATTCAGAAGTACTCGGTTGGCGTCAAGTGCGCGACCATCACACCAGATGAGCAGCGAGTGGAAGAGTTTAAGCTTAAGAAGAGTATGGCTGTCGCCTTCCCCTAATGTTCAACGCTCACAGCTTCTAGTGTGGCTATCCCCCAACGGCACCATCCGAAACCACTTGTAAGAAAATTCCCAGCACTCGGTGCAAAGGCGCTTGGTGCCGATGATACTGATCCTTTCCCAGAGGCGGCACCGTATTCCGCGCCCCCATAGTCATTCCCCGCATCCCCCGTCTCGTGCCCGGGTGGAAACAGCCCATCATAATTGGGCGTCACGCCTTCGGCGACCAATACCGAGCCAAAGACCGCGTCATTGACGGCGAGGGCACCCTCGAAATGGTCTTCACTCCCAAAGGTGGCGCACCAGAGACCATCACCGTCTTCGACTTCCCCGCCGGCGGTGGTGTCGCACAGACGCAGTACAACACCGCTGAGAGCATTTCCGGGTTCGCGCATGCTAGTTTTAAGTTTGCGCTGGATAAGAAGTGGCCATTGTACATGAGCACAAAGAACACGATCCTCAAAGCGTATGATGGCCGATTCAAAGATATCTTCCAGGAGATCTATGATGGACAGTACAAGAAGGATTTCGAGGCCAAGGGAATCTGGTATGAGCACCGACTCATCGATGATATGGTAGCCCAGATGATCAAATCCGAGGGTGGTTTCGTCATTGCTATGAAGAGTGCGTAGACACCATGTCCATATTGCACCTCAACTTTCTCTCAAGACATGTTCGAGCTAACGCGACACCCAAGACTACGACGGTGACGTCCAATCCGACATCGTCGCCCAAGGCTTCGGCTCTCTCGGCCTCATGACCTCAGTCCTTATCACCCCGGATGGCAAGACCTTCGAATCCGAAGCCGCACACGGCACTGTCACGCGCCACTTCCGCGAACACCAAAAAGGAAACGAGACTTCCACCAACCCCATCGCCTCCATCTTCGCCTGGACCCAGGGCCTCGCGAAACGTGGCGAGTTGGATAGTACACCCGAGTTGGTGGCCTTTGCGGAAGCCCTCGAGAAAGCGTGTGTGGATACTGTGGATGTTGATGGTATCATGACTAAGGATTTGGCGCTGGCGTGCGGGAGGAAGGATCGGGCGGCTTGGGTTACAACGACAGAGTATTTGAATGCGGTGGAGAGGAGGTTGAAGAGTGGGCTTAAGGAGAAGCTATAGGTGGAAGATGATGGCTAGGATCTGGAAAACTGGAAGGCACATTTTTTGGCGGTTATTGCGGCTTGCGAGGTTCATCTAAATCTCTGTCTGATAGATCAAGATTAGAGCGCTATAGATAGATAGATGCATGCATCTAGCGTCTGTGGCGTGCTTTGTATAGGGAATCGCATACTTTCTAGCACCTAGATCTAGATCTACGACGACAAACTTTGTCGAATAGTGTCAATGGACGAAGGCTGTCTTAGATGCGCTAAGTTTGTGGTTCCGTCTCCAATGTCATCGCCCACCGTATTAGTCTGTGATACTACGTAGGATAATGCAGTAACGGTCATTTCACATCGCTGAATCAAATTAGAATTCCGCACTCAACCCATTGCTTCGTCTAATACAGATACATCACGATCGCCAGCGTTCGTTGTCGAATTCCGAATCAGCGGAACGTGAGAAAGGACGATAGTACAGACAATCGCAACCTCCACCTTTTATATGCCTTCTAGCTCAATAAGGGTTTAAATTCTAATGCCTACCGTATCAAAATATCATGAAGTCGCCCGTTAATGCAACGATTTCCCAAAACAAAGATAATGCCATGAGGAAAGGAAAGGAAAAAAGATCTGCCCTGGCGCTTATCATTTCTTGCGCCACCCAAACTCCCTCCAACACCCCTGTCACGTTCAAGTCCTTCAATGACGTGTCATCGGGGTCCCAAGGCGCTCCAAGCTCCGTCTTCCAATAGTCGCGTCGATTGCATCGTGTTGAGGATGGACTTTCGATGTGACAAAAAATCGACCACGGTGTTGCTGATCTGGATGACCCTCGAAATGCCAGGAAAGGTCTACATATCCTTCAAAGCTCTGCTGAACGATTGAGGGGGTTGCGTGGTCCAATGGCTGAATCGGTAAATGTAGAATCTCGTTTACTAAGTGTCTTGAAATGATATTTTCGCCCGAGTTTTGAATAGATAATCGTGCAACTCTCCATCTGTTTGCGCCAGTAGTGTCCGCACTACCACATATCCTAATTATAATTGGGGGTTTCTGCACAAAGTGTTAGGAACGGAGAATGCTGGTGGTGAATAAGAGGAGTCTACCAATTCTTCTGTTTGAGAATAGGAAGAGCATCGGAGCCTCCTAGACAAGCAAAACATAATGTCGGTGGTAGCGGCTGGGGCCGCGTATTTGGGCGCAAAATGAGGCTGTTAAGGTGATGGTCGGTTTGGGACCCTGAATGCTCAGATAACGAAAGCGTCATTAGAGTAGTAAGTAAGGCGCCACACTCACAAAGAGGTAAGGGTCCTGCGCCCTGTAACCGCGCAGCAGGAGCGGAACGATACGCCCACTCGCGTGATTAGGACCTCTGCTTGCTTTTGTGGTCTCCCGTGTCGGTGTGCTCTAGAAAGCCCTCACAACACGCGAGATAGTAAGGTCGGCGCAATAATTTTTGGCGCCTTCTCTGTTTTGATTCAGCAGTGTCTTGAATTACGCACAAGCTCTCATAATGCACTGACCGTGCACAAAACTTCGGCAAGATCCACGGTGAAGCTTGTCGAAGTCCTCCATATTGTACCCGTGCCATATAGCTGCAAGTTATCATACTTAAATTTCAACTTTCCGGAGATTGACACGAAATCCTGAACAGCCATCACACCTTGGGACGTAACGTCTGCAAGTACTTCCGAATTTATGCGCGAATGATATCTCTTTCGTTTGACCGAGGAGAATATGACATGACTATAAGACCAAAAGCGCCAGCAGGCAAGTAGAATACACGCGAGTTGTATTCTGCGCCTAGCATGTGTTTGATATAAATGTTAGAAGTTTTGGGAGTTGACACAGGTTGCCCTGATATAATATGGGTAAATCGTATTTGTTCCATGGTGAAATTTTCTGATCGATATCAATAGCCCAGACCTTCGTACTCCTCGAGGAGAAACTTGCTGATAAGACAGGAATGGCTCCCAGGCATGTCACAAGGTGTTATTCATGTATGCACTCAAAGAGGGGAGATAGCATTGGGGCATAGAATAAGTAGCATATTAACCGCTTATAGAAGGAAGGAGTTCGACTTTCGCAACGCATAGGAGATGCCATAAACGGAAACCTATTGGGAAGAAAGAACAACGTCGTGACACTCATGAAGTCACCTGTCTGAGTCCATGGTAATGAGTGCATTGCTTAAGCCTTAGTCATTGGAGAGGACCACCTCAGAGGGTTCCGTATCTGCTGGACGGGGCGATTCGTTTGATATATGATATACAGGGGGCGAGGTATGTGGCTCTTATTGCAGCATGGACCGTGGCGAGACTTCTGATTCGAGCCTGGGCCTGATAGAGCCGTGGTCGTGTAGTCGGGGAGTTGGCGCATTGACAGGGAAAGGATATCGTCGCGACACTGGTCGGGCGGCTCTGCCGTTGCGTAAGGGTCGCAAAGCAAAGAGACTCCTAGTAGTTGTGGATTTATTAATCTTTGGAGTAGGGGCTAAACATGACGTCTATACTGTGATAACTGGCAATTGAGTCTTGAAGATCGATGGTGCTGCTGCCCTTCGAGGAGCTCAACTTCTCTCAAAGTATTTACAACCCCTACATCTATAATATAGCTTAGAGGCTACAAGCTTTACCTAGCACTTCTGCATAATACACTTACAGAATCTAGTGTTATCTTAGGGTATAGTTGTTGAAGTGCAACTACAGGCTAGATTGAGCTCCTAGAAGCGAGCCAAGCCACTTTACTCTTTTAAGTGCATCCCCTGTTTGTGTTTTCTGAGTGCGTCTCCTTCGCATCTTCGCCCAACGACCACTGCTATGAAATGATTGCTGTCTCTATAGAAATCTCGACTACTTATTCTACTCCTTGGCCATCGTCCCCTGCCACCCTGGGTGTCGGGCAATGCCTGCCGGATTCGTCTCTTTCTGGCCCTGTGGCAAGGAGGGAATTGGCCAAACACTTGAAAGTCTCAGCTTACTGGGAACTTACTGCCCTGATCTAACCTTAGGTTGCAGCCCGATTCTCTTTATATCGATCGATACCGAAGACCTGGCACCGTGCTCAGTAATTAGGGTGAGAGGACGTCATACCTAGGTCACAGTGGCGGTAGCTGTGATTCCGAAGGTGGAGGGAAGGCACGAAATATAACGATATGCAATTACATGGATAACAAGTTATCTATCATAATGGACAAATGGGTAGATGAGCATGAACAGAAGCGGCTGTGTTCCTCCTGCGTACTTAGACAAGATCTAGAATGCATTAATTACTTGGTGGGCTAGCGTTCAGTAGAACGTGCTCGGGTAGGGCTACATGGCATGGAACATGAACGATCTCAAACACGGCTCTTGAACAACGCTGTCGCGGCGCCCCGGATGCTGCGGATGTGTAATTATTGAGCCGGCACTAGAAACACGAGCCGAAAAGCTAATTTCTGGCGTGATCGTGGAGTAATTTGTGAGAGAGATTTATCGCTGAGTAGGTTCATGCTGTCTCCTGTCAACAGCCAACCAGGACAGCTTCTACGCCCCAGCAATGGCTCTCCCACTGTTTCCACATCATCTCAAATTCTTAGCAATATTGTCAATCCATATCTCCCACATTGCATCCATCTTCACATCCTACCCTAGCGACGTCGAATATATTTGAGTACCTGGAGAGTTCCCTGGAACACGTTGGCAGTTAGCAGCGAGCCGCCATCGCACCGTTTGCTGAGAGTGACACAAATGTACTACAATATGCATCGTTCGAAGTAGTGATACCATGCAGGGTGGCCTTGGACCTCTCGGATTCGTGGATTCGGTCGTCAGTACAGACCGAAGTGAAGATCTTGGATCACACGCTAGCATGCCCGAAGCCATGCTTGACGAGTTCAGTCTGACCCTGTCGCATCAGAGTAAGGAGAGTTCTCTTTACAGAACTCCTTGTCACACTTGGGAAATACCAGCGGTCAAGCAGGTTTGACCTCTTGCCATCTTAAAATCGACTCTTTTACAATAGGGAGCTCAAGCTTCCGCTATCAGTCACCACGTCCACCAATGCCGCCTTTAAACGCTCTAAGCTTCCGACCCGTTGCCTTCCCTTGTATACAAGCACCTCGAATCCTGGTCGATCAGAGTGAGCGGTGGTACTTGGAGCGGGCATCTCGGAGGGTCCTATTGAGTAATTTGCCTTTGTGAGTATTGTCTCCTTCGAAGATTTTAAGTTGCTAACCTGTTCTTGCCCTAGGATTGGTTGTAGCTACTCTACCTCCCTCGTTGTCCTTCCATTATTGCTTTGAGAGAAAACTATTCTTCTCATCGCAAATTCCTTGGAGCGAGTCTCCCACTCTTCTGCGCCAGTTGAATAGCTAGTGTGAACGAGCCGAAAGCAAATAAATCTAAAGTTAGTCACTATTCAACTTCAATAGCAGAGACTAAGAATGTAGATGCCAAAGAGATGAGTTCAATTGAAGTGAGATGGTGAGACAGCCTTGTCTGCAGCCTCTCCAGCCTCGTGGAGATGAGGCCGCTCAGTGATGGAACGCCGGCCGAGCCGCATCCATACCATCATATTACTCTCCGAAGTGAGGATTCTTCTCCTGGGCGAGCTAAATATATCACATTCGCTTTTTGCACTACCTGGCCGATCTAGGAAGATTCACTGTCAACTTTAGTCAAGAGGCGGGAAATCGCTCGAGGCCCCCAGAGAAGACAGATGTGAGCTTCGACATCAATTACCAACTACCACATTGAACCCTGTGTTCGACTTAGGTACTATCTTGTACGTTCTTCGTGGGGAATCGTCCTCTACTCGACACCTTATTGCTTCTATGCACGCTTACCTGCAGCTGACCTGAACGCCCCTCCCATTCTGCATTTGTCTTCTTCCGAGCGATGAACTGGCATGCCAAGCTAAGAACTCCAGTTCCACACATCCTCTTCACCTCTTTACACAAGCGGCTTCAATTACCACGCTTCGCGCAAACGGCGCGATAATTAAGAAACTTAGCGCATGAATCTAGAGTTTTTCAGCCCCTGCCATCCCGCCTCTTGCTAATGTTTCTGTAAACAGTACGCTACCAGAAAAGCTGCCATCCTCTACTCCACCTCACTTCCCCCCGAAGGACTCAACACCCTTATCTGCCTATGCAGGCGCTGTTCCTCTGTTCCTCTGTTCCTCTGTTCCCTTTAATACAACAAGCATGTGGATGCCATTCCTTCGTCCTTCTCGAAAGGTTTGACTACATCCTCTGTTATCCAAAGTGTCTGAAGCTAACGCTCAATCAGCGCGAAAACGACAAGAATCCGCAACCACCCTTCGTATTAATCGAAACAAGACTGCAGCCACAGTGGCGAGCAGCAGTGATTTCCTTGTGCCCCAAAAGCAGCCATAGCTTCATCTCGCGGCGATTCGTGACAGAATTCCTCGATGTCGCGAACGAAGCAGAGCTCCCAGAATACGTCGAGCGACATTGGGCGCCGGATCGTAACCAGCAGAAGAGATACGGACCGACTCGGTTTTATATAACATCAGAAGTTGAATACGACGTTGTTTTAGGACGAGATGAGCTTAGCCGATATGAAAGCCATGGCTGAACAAAGTCACTGAAGTTAGGATACAGAATGTTAGTAATGTTGCGTACCGGATGTTCCAAGGCTAAAACATCTGCATTAGTATATGTGGCATATATGTCACTTTACCCTCACAGTTCCGCTTCCAGCCCAAGTTGCCTCGAACGCGAAGGGAGGCCAACCCCTACCGAAAAGAGCATGTCGTATGAATGTTCAAGGACGTCCAGCTTCGACCTAAGCTATCTCTGGTGTGGCAAAGGCATGAGGATTTCAGCGCTGCATTACGCACGGAGCTCATGAGTATGTATATATGCTTCTACTCGTGGACATCAATAGTATCTTCATTGTCAAATTGTTACTATATGTTCTGCTCAAGGTTAGGGTGCAATTTTTACTCCCTGCTATTGACTTCTGGTATCACGGCAGTATCTTTCATGCTTGTTTCAAGAGCAGCACTTTTATCGAGTATTGGATCAGTTTCTCATCTTTAAAAGCTGTTTCCTCAATATTCTTATTTATTAGAACTAGCATTTTAGATGATCTCTCAGGTACACCCTATAGTTTATACTAGTAAGGTGGCTTTCATTAAACATCCCTGTGTGCTAGTGAATGAATAAGCACCTGATTTTACCAAGCCACCTGAACAAGACTAACTGTGACGACCTTAAATGGCCTCTGCTGTTTAGAGTATTTTGTGCCACAGCAGGATACGGCAGGTAAAGTACTTACAGCATTATCAATACATCCCTCCGTCCTTGTTTGAATCTAGTCTCTTTAACAACAGTCTGCAGCAAGGCAGTACATAATTGACTCAACCCAACGAGTTTGGCGATAGATCCAAAGGTTCGAACAGATCCCACGATGGATTGCTCCGGTCTAGTTGTTCTCCAGAATTCTCGGAAAATAGCAGTAAGGGTGACCATCCGAGCCGTTGCGGGATTAAGTTCAGACCCGGATTCATGACGTGTGCGCTAGCTTGCTCACCCTCTTGGTCGGTTGGTTGAATGATCGAGTCTGTACCAAATGAGGCTGGAAAGAGCTCGGCAAAAGCCGATGATTCTGTTGACGGCCGAGGAAATAAATTAGACTCGTTTTCTCGGCTGGACAAAGTTTCTTCTGAACCTAAAATTTTGGTGTCACTCATTTGATGTGGTCCCTCTGGCTTGAGCGTTTGATCCAAGGAAGAAGACGATACGGGTATATGATGAGCCGCTACGCTATTTGAATTCTCTTCATGTGCTGAAGATGATACTACACGAGATTTATATCCTGAATCCGTGGTCATGGCTGTGGTTGATTGCATGGAAGGAGACGGAGAGCGTCTCGATCTTCTTAGCCCTGACTCTATGTCCTGTCGATTCTGGACAGCTTCGGCGAAGATGTTTCGCATGATTGCTGGAAGGGCTGCCTGGAAAAACGTTTCCACATGCTGCTCCTGCCCCCGGAGCTCGGCCGGCAGTCCACTCTTCACCTCATTTGTGATCAAAGGTGGCGCGATTTGGGTAGCAAATTCTCCTAATGCTCGGAAAGCGCGTGACATACGGAATTCTCCTGCCCCTGCAGTGTTGTTTAGTGGGATGGTCCCGCTTGGAATGTCCACAGGATTAAATGGACCTACATGGGCTATCTGGGAGCGGCGAGGCAGGAAATAAGAGCCTATATATCTCATTCCAGTTTTCCTCTGTTGACTTGTTTCTTGACGCTCTCATACTCTTGAGTGCTTTCTGCTTCTCTTCGTTGATGCCACTCCATATGCGAGTTGGGCGAATATCGCAAACGGCCACTTGGCGGAAATGGTCGTTCAATTCAGCCGCGTCCTCGAACTCTTCAGAGCACCTTGGGCAATGTACTGGGACATAGTGACGCCTTTCCAAATGCTGTCTGTTGAAGTATTTAGTTAGAATTCCGTAGTTAGAGCCCGCCCCAGCATCTAAGGGATCAAACTATGGTGATCCTTACCTTAGCCTATGGATATTGTCAAAGCAATGGTCAAAACACCTAATATACTGAAGAGGATCGTGTTTCGCAAAAACACAAGCTAGCTTCCGTGTAACTTGTCCCTTGTCTGGGGATTCTACTCTTCGCCGTGACGGATTTTGACCACCACCACCATCCTCGTCCCCCTCATCATTGAATCGTCGTTTCCTTAACTTCTTCTGTCGCTTGGTTTTGTCTACAGGTAGAGTTGCACGACCTTCTTTTAAGGTTTCGTTGCATTCACCAGCTGGTTGGTGGTGTTCTGAGCCATTACTCCTGATAGTATCTTCCAGCCACTCTTCAACCTTTTCTATAGGGCGCAAAAATTCGGGCACGTTGGAGTTTAGAAGTGTTGAGCGGGATGTTTCGCTAGATCGTGCACTCTTAAATATACTGCTTCCTTGTGTGTCCGAGCTGTACTCAGAAAGAGACGTCGACGCTGGACTGTCATGCTGTTGCTCCAAGTAATAAGACGAGATAGATAGTCGAGGACGTTGAGTCAAAGGACCCACGGTGGTGGCGTTGTCTATACTTTCTTGATCGTCGCTGGCCTTCTCTGAAATGCCCACTCCTTCTCGATCAAACTTGGATCCCTTCTTAGGCCCCTCGGCGCAATCTTGATCCGCTTCTTCGTCATGTTCTCTATGTTCCTCCACTCTCTGGTTCCCCAATCGTCGCGTGTGTCCTTCAACCTGTAAGTTGGGAGGATCAACAATCATTTCTCGACCAGCTTCTGTGTCTTCGTCCCTACTCGGCCCTCTCTCATGATTCTGTACGTAGGGATCATTCTTTGTGTCTAAAAAAGACCAAAATTAGCGTCTCAATCCATGAGAATGCCAGATGGCTCATTATAAGCTGAGACGTACCTTTTGGATAAAACCCAGCCAAGCCTAGAGCAGGCTTTACGGTCATCAACCCTTCTCTAGTGATTGTTTCGTAGCCGATAACTACATCGAAACGTTCATCGACATTTGATACCTCGAATTTGTCGTTGTAGAATCTTGGGTCGAAATAAAACGTCCTACCAGACCCTTCCGCGCACCAACGGCCAGGCAAAGTAGCGATAGACTTGAATTTCCCGTTTCCGGGGAGCGTCAACTTTACTTGTTCTTCCCCGTGGTCGATTTCAATTCCGAAACTGCGGACGAACTTTGGTGATATGAGATTTATTGGATTTCCGGTGTCAAATTTAGCCCGAGCATACCGCAACACCTCCTCCTTGCTCCCCTGTTTATCCACGACGAAAGCGATCATAATGGTTCTGACAAAGTCTTCCTCTGCTTTTAATTTTTTTTGTGATGGCCATTGCGAGGTAAAACGAACGATGGCATTGAACAACCAAAACACAACAAACGACAGAAGGTGCCAGATGCTGCCGGTGGGTTTGCCAGCTGGAGGGCTACGGGCTCGAGGAGGTGCACAATTCTCGGTCGTTCTCAGATCCTTTTGCAATTCACCGGGCCTGTATCGCAGAGCGCCTTGCTGTTCTCGAACCTGTGGCTGTTCAATATAGGCGGAACGTGTCGACCACACTCCTGCTGCTCCGGTGCTCATTGTACTGGATCTGAATAGTATCGGCGATACTGCTTGTGAGAAGTGGTTGGATACAGGTTTTGAACTGTAGAAGTTAATAAATATAGTTGTATATTGTTCGCGCGCAAAATGTGCGATAGCTACTATCTTCCAATAAGATGCCACAGCATTTCGCACAGCCACTGGGCGCCGCACCAATACGAAACAGATTTCGTCATCTTTGATAACCCACAACGTGTGCACTTCACATTTGACCCGTCTTCCACGCGTATGGAAACTTTGATGCTCTCTAATAGTATGCCTTACACTTCCAACAATACACCGGGCGCGATTCCTGGTAATCCAATCTGCGCTCCGTCTTCATCGTTCCGCAAATAACAAATATACATTATCACGCTTTTTATCGAAATTCCCACACTATGTTCGTTCTCTTTATGTGCAGTATAAAATCTCCAGATCTTGTCTCCATCGCGTCTCTCCCAACATTTTCTTATTGCAGATACTTATCCTCTACCGCCTCGTAAACACCCGATGTATTCCTCCCAAAGTCATGAGGACACGGAAGCGCCACTCAATGGAATGGAAAATGGAGCTCAGAAAGGATCGAAAGGCTTGGATAGGGAAGGTGAGGGCATTGTGAGGAACATATTAGTTGCCTACGAAACGGACGAGAAACGAGAAGCATTACGCTACGCGATAGCCCTGTTTGACACAGGTTGTCCGGATAATCTCATATCTCGAAGAGTAGCAGCTATGCTAGGGTTTCAATGTGAGACTCAGGATACAAGAGATATCGACCTCGTCTCCGTCACCGGCGAGAGATATCTCTCCCTAGGAGTCTTGAAAGGCAGATGGGCTTTCTCGAATAATATATCTGAAGTCGGCAACCCCCATATCCGGAAAACGTCGAAGTACATGAATGCCATTTTCCATGTCTCAAGCAACGAGAACGATCCATTCGACGTGATCATTGGGTTCAATACCATCAAAGACCAAAGACTACTCCTACTAGGAGAAAAGCTTCTGGCCGGTTTCCGTCGGGTCCAGAAGGCCATCGATGTTAAGTACTCGACGTGTGCATTCTTAAATCAAACATATTTACTCACTGTTTGCAGAAAGAGTCGCGAATGGGGACCAGGTCGACGCTAATGCAAAGCGAGATGCCAACTCCAAAGCGAAGGATGCTCATAGGCAGCAGAAGGTACGGAAAGCTCTTCCTCGGACTACTTCGCTATTGGATATGCCTTAACGTGGCTGAGTAGGAGAAAGAGGCGTTAAGGCAGAAGTCTGCGTCCACAACGTAAATCATTCTCATTACAAATTAGGAGGTTTTCAAGAGCACAATTGCGAAAATCCATCAAATTCTCCACCAATTATCGCATCCAGAAATAAGGTCAGTACTGGTTCGACGTCGGTAGTGCAGTATTGGTTGGGATGAGAAATTATATCTTTGATTCGAATCGTCTCTACCTTAACTTTCTCAATATCCATGAAGCTAGTTCAGCCCCACATTCCTAATCTCCATAAATCCTCGTGATTATCTGATGCTTGAGGGTCCATGATCACGGGACTTACCCTTAGGAAGTCTATTCTCCTTACTCTTCTAATGGTCCTTTTATTTATTCCCGGTACTTATGAAAACGACTTGAACAGCCGTGAAACTAAATTCGAATCAGCTACATGCTCAAGAGCTTTAAACTGTCACTTACGCTGAAGACACTGCAAAAACCTCAGCTCGATTCGCCGTCGTAAAAGCACTTAAGCATATTGATATAAGAAGATTGAACCCTCCAATAATTCCAAGGCGAGAAGGAAGTGAATGTACAAAATACAATGCCACCACCGATGCCAGAGGAATTAATGATGCCAAAATTGTTGTGATCCACCGTGTGATCCGGAAAATGGTGCTATCCTGATACCCAACCTCGCCATGGACTCTTGAAGGGCGTTTCCACCGAACGCCTCCGCAGCGAATTAGTGCCGTGGCTGATTTCACTGCAAGCCATCCAGAAAATGGATCTCCTTTCTTGCGAGGCCGTAAAGCAACGAGATCGTTGCTGTGAGAGTTTGGATTGGTCACGGAACCCCAAATCATCGCATCGTCTCCAATTAATGCGAGGGGGCCCATTTCTGGAGTCTGGAGAAATCTTTGGAGATCTCTTAAGTCCCACTGATCCGGCCCCTGAAGATCATAGACTTTGGCTTGCTGCAGAAGGATTTCATCTAATTTGTATTAGTTCCTTGCCTCTCCTCACTTTCCAGGGAAGGAGCTTACTATACTCCTTGAGGAGTGCTCGCATCTTCATGACTAGGTCGAGTTGCTTCCTATCTCCCTGCTCTACTGATTGGCTCAGCCAGTACCAGTCAAGCGCATACCGTTGCTTTTCCGGTACGCTGCTATCCAAATTTTCCTGTAATATCAGCTCTTTCTCTAACGACGCAAGCTCTGCTTGATAGTAGAGCAGATTCCGTGAGTTGAGAGCACCGAAACGACGGTATATTGCAGTTTCTGGAAGGATCTCCATTTGGCCAGCCAATCTTGGATAGCCTATGGCAAGGTGACCAATTGGATATTCCGAAGGCGTATTCGCCATTTTGAATTCTTCCTGGAGGCTGGATTACATTCTGGGGAGTGGTTAGCGAAATAAAGGGAAATCTTATACCTTCCTATCTAGCCTGATCGAGACAAGCCACCGTGAGTGGAAATGGAGGTTAACCCAAGCCACATATACGGCTGTTGAAGCCTCGGCAATCTCACACCGGTTCTATGCAGTAAGAAGCCCAACTATGCCTAACGCTTTCAATTCATACGGCTGAATGTTTTCAACGATATCAAAGTGAGGCCTTCGTTTATGCATAACGCGACACTTATCTCTTCCTAAAATCATAGCCGTCATCCAGGGCATTCAACTGGCCCTGAAAGGACCCATGCAGGTCAAAAATTAATTATTGGAACGATTTAGGCCGCAGCATCCTCCAATTTAGATAAAAACATCGATCAGCCTTACCAAACGCCTAATTGTGGCCCGTAAGTTAATGCCTAGCCTACCTCAGCCTTCTCCCCCAAATCTGCCATATTCAATGCCAAATCCCGCCCTATTCGCGTCTTCTTTACAATCACCTTTAGCCATCTCAACATACCTCTTCCCAAGCCTTCTAGATTGCTCTCTAAGCTCCTTATTCTGTGCCTCCAACCTATAGGCATTCAGGAGTTGGTCTACACTCACGTGGCTTGGCTAGCCATAGAACGGCCCTTGGGATGATGGTTATACTAGAAAATTTCTCCTTAGAAAGGGAGGCCCTATGAAAGGGCTCTCTAGAATTTGTAGATAATAGGAAAGCTCTCAGATTTTAGAAGTCCTAGGAAAAGGGGTGCCCCAGAATATTTCTCCTTGAATGCTACACGAAGAACTATTTGGGGCAGCCCGCAGACGCATTAATATCCTTTCTATGTATTATTTAGAATCAGCCATCGGAACTCGAGTGATCGGTCGCTAAAGTGGTGTGATACACTACCTACAGCGCATATACCGCCAGTGATGTAGATAGGATAACAACTCTGGCGATATGACTTTTGGATACCCAGAATCTACAAATCCCAGTTGGGCATGAGTCTCCAGAGTTTTCACCAGCGGATACCTGGTGAAGGGAAGCCGCTACCAGCTATTCTTGTTCGCATGCAAGTTCTATATTTAGATTTGTACTACTGCCTTCTGCTTGCAGCTTTCCACCCTTACCACCCAGCGGTTGAGAAGTCTCCTTAGGACGTAACTTTATTTTTCATATTTGACTAATACCGATTGCGGGGTCAACGACACAGGCCTTGATGTCGACTGTCACCACCATTAGAATAGTGTTCGTGCTTCTGGTTAAAAACGTGTGGTGGATCATCCAGGGTCGATTGATTTGATTAAGCCATTATGCCAAATAGTTCAAACTTGTGTGAGTAAGTTGCTTGCAAAGAGAATCACCTGCATATATCGATCTAAATCATCACTATGATCAATTTCTGCAGCAGAGAGAAGGTTACAAGCTCATACTTATCATGAGCCACTCAGTATTTAAGCACTTACAAGCTCATGCTTATGCTTCCTGTCATTCTACCTACTCTCCACCCATTATTTTCACGCTAAAACGCTATAGACGGCTAGGATATAGATCAGTACATAGGGACAACCCGCACCTTTCTATCCCCACTAACTTACTAGGACATCAAACTCCACTACCTACTATGCCCAGACAATATTCAAGCAATGGCACCCAGAAACAGGTCCTTCAGCACCAATCTTGAGCAAAGAGGTCGTCAATTGTTGACACTACCCACCACTAGCTTGGGAGTTACAACGGCAAACGCAGTTTCCGCAGTATGGGTTGGGCAGCTCAGGACTGCAAAGTTGTCCTGTGCAGTTGAAGCTGCGCCGGGTCGTCCTACCCTCTTCCAAAATACTGACGAATTCCTCTTAGGCAACCTTGAGCTGGCTCTGCTGCCGCAAAGTATGTTGTTAGAACATGGGCGCCCTCTTGGAGGGCTCGAAGCCGTCTACAGGAGTTTGTGAGGCCACACATAGAGTGAAGTGCAGAACAAGGACATAAACGGCCTCAAAACAAGAATCGGCATGTGATCGAAATGACGCTAGCTTATCGATAAGCTTCTTTCGGCGAGCCTTTGTTACCTGCTCCCTTACATCCACCTCCCTCGTCGCCATATGATTTCGAACCTAGGGTGAGCAGGAACATCTTAAGATTCTGATCGTTTGGTTTGACACCTCATTACCTCGGATCGCAGAAAGGCGACGAATCACACCATTCGTCGCAGGTACAACCCCGCAAGCCCCAGAAATGGACGCTGCGGCGCAACAAGCCGGCCTTCAAAGCCTCTTGTCTCTGGTCGACGAAATACTCCTCTGCGTAATCGAACAGATCGATTCCAGCCAAAGCCTGCGCTGCCTCGCCGCAACTTGTTCCAAGCTCCAAGGTCTTACAGAACCCTTTATCTGGCGAAAGCTCCTCGTCACTCAGGGCAAACATGCCTACAATATAGCCCAGGCCTTAACATCTAGAGAGAAACGGTTGTCATATGTCCAAGATCTCTCCATATGTTATGTTCAAGAGCATGAGACGGGAATTGAATACCTAAACGCCCCTCTGTATCGAATGGATAAGCTCCGTCACCTAACAGTAGAGTCACCCTGCCCGAACAATAACCCTTGGAGAGGAAATGAAGTATCATTCATTAATTACTGCCGGATCGACTATACAGCCTTGATAAAGGCCTCTGGGAATCCTCGGAAACCACTTCCAGTTCTTCCCATGTTGCAGTCGAGTAAGTTGGAACTCCTCCTTAATGGCCTCAAGCTGAACATATGCAGTGACACTGCACGGCCACGGACGTGGAGACACTAGGTTCAAGTTTGGTCTAAATGCGTTGATTTTTCTTCATCCGACCTTGCGACGCCTTGCTATTTCGTGTTCCAATTTCGAATCAAACTTTTCCATGGCCGACATACCCCCAAACAAGCTCAAGTCCACGCCTCTTCAATCATTGACATTCATCGAATGTAATATCTACCTCGATCTTCTAGAAGTTGTTTTAAGCTTGCCTCGTGCTCTCAAGGAGCTCTCGATCGGCGAGCGACTGTACGTCTTCGTGCTTTGCTCTCCTTCAGGTGCTCCCAGAACAACAGACACTCGGTTCCTGGATATCCTACAGAAGCAAGCCGATTCACTCGAGCGACTCACTCATATTGGTGGCACTAGGTGCTCTCTTTTTGAGTACGACAGTAGAGGAAGCGCTAAATTACGCAATCTCAGGAACCTCCAGCATCTAGAACTCGGGTTAGAATCACATCTGTGCAAGTACCTAGACCAACATGGCTGTCCAGATTCCCTCAAAACGCTCAAGCTCTCAGATCAATCTTGGACTTGTGCAAGAGACAGCTCCTACAGCCAGCATTTCACTCGGGTCATGCGAAACGCCCGACTCCTGGTCCAAAAAACGTCAAAAGCGTTTGAATTGGACATATGCGCGGCGCACAATTCCCTCACCCATTGCTGTCCCTTGGACAGAATCCCAACACTTTGGAGGCTCCATGCCTTCCGGAAACCCGTTTATGAAATTGGAGCAGTGCTCAAAGCCCGGGGTTCCCGATTCCGCATCTTCGGGCAGACATTCAGAGACCAGGTTACCTACATTCCTCCGTACTTGCACGGAGAAGATAGACCCATAGAAGTGTTGATGTACGACTCTAATGAAGTTTGGATATTCAATGGCAGGAACTTCCAGATTGTGGATGATGAGACTTTGGGCAAAACTGACCACTTAGATAACGAGGCATTACAGCTGCCTGTCGCTTTTTCGGACGAAGACTTTGAGTCTGCAATTGCGGAAGCTATTGCTGAGCTTCATTCAGGTGTAGGATATGCTCTACAGGGTTGATTCGGGGAAGAATGTGGGTCGAAGCAGTACTTGCTTAAGGGAAGATGATCTAGTCAGGATACGGGATGGACCACCCAGCTCTTTGCGATGAGATTCTGCAAGAGTTAGTGCAGAATTCTGGGTCTTTATCATGTTTCGACATGTCTTCTTTTTAAGTCCTCGATATTCGATTTCCTTAATTCTAGGCTTAGAAATGAAGAATTCCAGAAGGGCAAGATGCAGACTTTTTGACCCATTAGCCAAATTCTATTTGAAGTCTATCCGCCCTCCATTATATTATTCAAGAAATATAATCTTGATTCTCCATTCACCCTCAATTTGCGCCGATCCACTGACCCGCCATCTCACACAGGCTTGAAAACGATCAGGCAAGCCCCACTGAATATTCTCTCCCGCATTGGTACCCCACCACTCCGTCTATCTAGCCCCCCCTTTCTCCTATCTATCTTAACACCAGATACCTTTATCGACTCAGCTTCGTCCTCACGTGAGCTCGGTCCTGGCCCCAACCCTCATTTTCCGCCTGCGGAAACAAATCACCTTGGCCTTAGATAGTTCTTCAAAATCTCCTTTCATTCCGCTAGCTGGAAGCCAATCGCCGGAGCAAACTTCTGCGAATATTTCTTAGAATATGCTGCTTCCATGTTCCCCCGCTGATGCAAAGATGGCATCAGAGAGCTGAGCATTTCAGTAGTGGAGGATGACACCAAAGGATTGGGTGGCGTATGCGAGGGAAAAGGTCATGACTATTTGCCCCTCTTGCTATTGCTACTGCCACTACCACCGCCCTTTGGGTGCGCAGAACGTTTCTGCTTGCCCCTATCTTTGTCGTTCCTGCCATATGAATAATCGTCTCTGTGACTTCCCCTTGTCCTGCTTTCGCGGCGATCCTGTCCACCCTGTCCCTGTCTTGAACCTCGAACCTCGTCATCGCGCCACTCCCATTCCCACATTCCGATTCTGAAGAGCCCACGCAATCTTTGGAATAATACAGATCTAGCACAAAATCCTCACAGTCATTGTTATCCCCGCTATCAATATTCTTCGTCGTCGCTATCATCGACACTGCTGCATTGGCGTTCTCAGACTCCTCACTCACTAGTCTTAGCATTCTCTCCTGGCTTCTTAAACCTTCATAAGCTTTGTCGTCTGCATCCTGAACTCCACCGTATAGACTACATTTTCCCTGGTCTGCGTTCTCCTACACTCCACGTCTTTCGTACTCGTGATTTGCATGGGGTGGTTGGGTCTTGCCTTATTTTGGCTTCCTATTCGGAACCCATTTCGTCGAGTGCGGGACGTTTCCGACCCTTTGAAGGTGACCGATTCGAATCTGTAGTATCTGCTATTGTAAAGGAAAGGATGGAGGTTTCGGATCTAATACCAGGGTGGGCACAGTATTTAGAAAGCAATACCGCGCTTTGAGCAGAAACTGTACCAGGCGAGAAGAGTGGGATTTAAACCAGAGAATACATAAACGATGAGTAGACTATACTCGCCTGGGTTTGCTGACCCAATATAAGAGGCAGATGTGGAGCAAACAGGTTGATCACGAAGTTCGATGGCGATAGCAGGCGAGAGAAGCTGTCGAGTTATGGGGTAATATAACGCAATATATGAAATTTTGAGATGATTTTGCTCTCACAATTTCCTTTGCCTGTTGTCTACTCTAACTACAGCGAGAAAGTCGAGCACAATAAACGAAACTCACGCTGTTATGCTGCATCTCAATCACCCAGAATCATCACCCTATGAGAAAAGTACTTGTGCGAATATCAAGTACCCATAACAGCGTCCTATAACAAGTTAGCATACGCTCACACCCAACCTCACCTCACATTCTCACACTCACCCTAGCAACCTTATAAAGCGGCTTAACCCCCGTCCACATCTCAAACTGATAAACCCCCTGCCCAACCAGGACCTCCAATCCATTCTCCGTCTTCCAACCCGCATCCACCGCCAAGCGAATCAAGCTCGTAACAGTTGGTTTATATGCCATCTCAAGCAAAATCCTCTTCCCGTCCGGCGGTAAACTGCCAATTGGTAACACCCCCATGTCACCCTTATCCACCGTCGCATCTTCAGCCTTCGCACGCTCAAACAGGGCGCACAGTGTTTCGCGAATACCAGTATCAATTGGTTGGTCAGCAGGAATAGTGCCAATCGCGACGGTCGGTAATTTCTCAAGGTTGGCGATATAGGTGAAGTCGGGAATGATGCGGATATCGTAGCTTTGGGGGAAGTCTTCTACGACCTTTGCGAGCTTAGATGGGCTCCTTCCGAGGAGATAGATGGGGGAATATTGCATTGAGTGGAGTGTGTAAATGGCGGCACGCGATGTACCACCGCCGCCGATGACGATGCCGCTTTGAAGGCCGGCGCTGCCTTGTGCGCCAGCATTGCGCAGAATAAGCTTCATGCCGAGGTAGTCGGTGTTGTGCCCGACGAGGTGCGTGGTTTCTTTGCCGGAGGCGTCAACGCTGGTTTCAGGGACAATTGTGTTGAGCGCGCCAATGGCATCGACCTCAGGCCCCACGCTATCAAGAAGTGGACGTACATCTTGCTTCAGTGGTATTGTGACAGAAGCACCGCCAAAGTTGGGAGAGCGGATAATTTCTTTAATGTCGCTTGCGTTCGTTGTTTCATGAATGCTGTAGGAGTGAGGAAGGCCAGTCTCGGCGAACAGAGCGTTATGCATTGGTGGGGAGCGCGATTGCTGGACGGGAGAGCCAAAAATGTAGAATTTCTTGGGCTGAATTTCGCCGATAAGAGAGAGCCCACTTCGAATATCTGTAGCCGAAAGCTGGCCAGGGGCTGTTGCAGATGGCAGCAGAGGATGTGAAACAGGCGTCATAAAGTTGTTTAATATCCTGCTGAGTTTGCCATGCTCGCCCATGTTGATTGCGATGATGGGGACAGGGTGAGAACTCTCTGCCCAAGTCTTGAATTCTGCTAGGGCAAAATTGTCTTGTAAAGTCTTCGCTATTCCTACTAGCTTGATGACGTTGCCGTATTGAAGAGCCTTGTTGTAGAATGGTATCCAAGAGCCGTTACTCCACGACAGCTGCCCTTGCGGGTCGTGATGTGAAGCAATGATGTTGGTGAAGCCCCTGTTTTCAGAGACTTCGCGGAGAATTTCCTCCGGCATTGTCATTTCAAGGTCAACGAATTCGACCCCCAATCGGAGTGCAGTGCGGTAGAGCTGTTGAGCCTCATTATAAGCCTCGTCTGGGAACCTGCCTCCTTGGGCTTTTGTTCGAAGGGTGAATATTAGTGGCACCGTTATAACAGTCCGCAACAAGGCGATTTGATCGACGACAAATTCCGGCGATGGTATTCCCTCGTTTGAGTTGGGATCTTCCAATAGATCCACTCGCAGCTCGACCGCATCTGAGCCAACCACAATCTCTGGAAGCTTTTTGACCCAAGGCAGAATCTGAGGGGCGGAAAGACAAACAAAGAAGGACTGTTTCCTCTTCTTCACCACTTGCAATGCTGCCCCATTCCCGGATATTAGAGCCAAGAATCTGGAGAAGTCCTCTAATGTGTTGGCGAGACCGACAGAATCAACGCTTTGACTGTGGAAATGGTAGTTGCTACACTCCAGGTACCAAGGCTTTCGCCTCAGCCAAACGCCCATCATATCCTCGACGTAAGCGGGTCGTGTTTTATCGATTTGAAGGAATGACATGACCTTGCTAATATCTCTGGTAACCAGAAGCACAATACCACCGTCCTTCTGCCATCCCGAAAGCATCTTTCGTGCTTCGGGCAGTTCGACAATGCCACCACCACAAGCGAGAATATGTCCTGTGGGCCGGTCCTTCATCGTTTTGCTTAGGAACTTCAGCTCCTCATCTCGGAAGCCGTCCCATCCCTTCCCTTTGATGAGCTCCGGGATCGTCATGCCTACATGCTCCTCCAAAGCTGTGTCTAAGTCAAGAAGAGGCCACCCGAGAATGCGAGCTGCCCAACCGCCGGTGGTTGTTTTGCCAGCACCTCGCATACCAATGATGAAGATAGATTTTTCATGTGTCTTGAGGCCGTGATGGCTGTCGTGTAGGACGAGCTGTTCCTCAACCCCATCCAATTGGGCTTTAAATAACTGGTTAAGATTGTCCCAGTATCCTGGCCACGTCTTGGCGGTGCAATATTTCTCAAGAATGAGCACAGGCTTTGGGGCTACAAGAGCGAGGACGCCAAAACTCATGGCGACTCTGTGATCGTCGTAACAGTGGATACCAGCTTTCGGTGAGTCTAACTGATATCCTCGACCATCAACCTCAATGCCATCATCAAATTGTCGACATGTAACACCGAATTTCGCAAGTTCGTCCTCCATCGCTTGAATCCGGTTACACTCCTTCACTCGTTGATTGGCAATACCATATATTCGAGTGGTGGTAGTGGAGCCGTTGGAGGATGCGACAGCAGCTAAGACTGAAGCGGTGAGGAATGCATCCGTCATCGGCTCCATGTCGATTTCTTTAACTGCCTTGAGACCACCCTTCGGCGGGCCGGTCACAGTGGTGGAGGTCGTTGTTTGTACAACTTTACATCCCATCGGCCGAAGAACCTCGACCGCAAAGCGTGCGTCACCTTGCAGCGATGCAGAACCGATATTCGGCACTGTGCAAGTTGTGCCTGTGATGGCTGCTATTGCGAGCGGGTATGTTGCCGAACTCGCATCACTCTCGACAACATATTCGGCGGGGTTTGTGTAAGGTTTACTTGGAATATGGTAGGTGTTTAGCTCCGTTTGCGATTTCTCGACCTGCACACCGAAAGTTGCCATCATGGCAATTGTCATGTCGATATAAGGTTGCGAGATCGGTTTGCCTCCGACAAGTCGAAGGGTGACGGGTACCTTAGAATACGGAGCACACATGAGAAGGGAAGAAACGTATTGAGAGGAAACTGTAGCACCAAGCTCGATGTCTCCAGTAAAAGCTCGCTCTCCTGAGGTTGCACCGAAGCCTCCACAGGCTGAGATTCGCAATGGCAAGCTGCCCTCTTTTTCTTTGAAGAATACATCTACCCCCATGGATCGAAGAGACGTAACGAGCGGGCCAATCGGACGCTCCTTCATCCGAGCATTACCAGTGAGAACAGTGGATGTGATGTCTCCTGTTCGCTGTGCCAAAGCAGCAACGGATGTCAAGAATCGGGAGGCCGTTCCAGCATTGCCCAGGTACAACGCATCGTTGGTCGTCTTCAGGTTGCCGCCATTTCCAGTGACAACCAGCTCTTTGCCATCATTTTCCCACGAAAAGGTGGCCCCTTGCATTTTCGTCAGTGCATCTAGCATAACTTGAGTATCATCTGAATGTAGAAGATTGCTGATGCGACATGAACCAGAACCAAGGGCAGCGAGAACCAGCACGCGATTCGAAACGCTCTTAGACCCAGGGGGTGTGCACGTTACAACTGAATCGAAGGAAATGTCAGGGTGGACTAGTACACTGGGAGAGAGGATGAGCTTGATATCCCGATCTGCAACCGAGCTGGCCTTCTTCTCGTGGGTCCGGCCAATGCCAGAGAGAAGGACGATCTTCTTCTGTTTGCCAGCATTCTTCTTATCTACAGCCATGATGGAGATCATCTCATCGACTGGGCAATGCTTGTTCGCAGACCGTTTTCGAACAACCTTGTCCGATAGTGACGTAGGGAGTTGGTAGCTGGCGATACATTTCGTGAGGCGAGCAACAGCAGACGGGTCTAAGACTCCGAGGTATCTCGCAAGTTCCGCCTCTTTCACCATGCCCATCGCTACGCATTCTCCATGGAGAATCTGAGGAGTGAGAATGGCTTCCATTGCATGCCCGATCGAGTGTCCGAAGTTGAGGAGATTCCGTAAACCGCCTTCTCGTTCGTCAGCCGACACTACCTCGGCCTTGACTCGGACGGACCCTATTACGATTCGCTTCAGGATAAAAGCTATATCGTCCAGATTGCGACGGCCATTGATTGGCTTTTTATCGATGGCTTGGAGGATCACTTCAGCATTGGCCTCCAGCGCAGTGAACTCCTCCTCATCCCAGATGGCGGCAGTCTACGTGTTTCAGTGTGCTGACTATTTTAAGTGGTACACACAAGCCTACCTTGACTACCTCACCCATGCCATTGATGATCTCCCTCTTTGGCAATGATTCCAAGAACTGGAGATCAATATAAATCCTTTGCGGCTGCCAGAATGCTCCGACGAGATTCTTGCCCGCGGGAGTGTCAATTGCTGTCTTTCCGCCAATTGACGAGTCCACCATGGCTAGCAGTGTTGTAGGCACTTGCACAAACTTGATGCCCCTCATGTAGGTGGCCGCAACAAAGCCTATCATATCCCCGATCACACCTCCACCAAGAGCAATTATGACCGTGTCCCTCGTGCATCCTTGTGACAGGAGCCAATCTTCGACAACGCCTTTTGTCGACCGTGATTTAGAGTTCTCACCAGGCGGGATTTGGTATGTGAGGAGTTGCGGGGGGGAGGAGAGGGCTGCAGCTTCCCGACTGAAGCTCTTTTGGAAGGAGGGGATGTAGAGGGGTCCAATGTTGGTGTCTGTGATCAGCACGTACGTCGACGAGGGTATTGCAGTAAGGAGATCGTGAGCAATGTAGCTCTGCCAAAGGCCATAATGGACCACAATTGAGTCCTTCCCGAGGATTGACACTTTGGTGGGCTGGGTGGCAGCCCCGTGAGTCGCCATGTCGATGAGGCTACGAACGCTTTCGCAAGGATCTGGAGGCCAATTTACAGTTCCAAGGGGTCTAGACTTTCAGCAATTGTGATCAATAAGTGTCAGAGTATTTGCATGCACATGATTGTTGGCATTGAAGTGAGTCAGGCCGGCAAAATAATTCTTCAGTATGAGCGTTCATTTTCGGCGACCAACGGTCCTTTCCCCGATCGGGCTTGGCATCCTTCCAACATCACAAATCATGCCCGAGTTCGGGAGCGCTATTTTCTACCACCAACTGAGCAGATGCTGGTTTCGCTTGGCCCTTCTGGTCCTTCGCGCTTGGCCGAAGGGAGCGGTTAAACTGCCTATAGGTCTGCACGCTCTTTTGCAGGCTGCAAATGTCGTGATGCTCCCCTATAACGATCCCGAAGCAGCCCAGCCGGGTTGCCTGCTTACTCCGATTTGAACTACGCAAGATCTCTCAACCCTCACCCACTACCTGAGAGTATCCGCTGAGTTCAATGTCTCTTCCTCCAGTCAAAGTCTATGGTTTCGGTTCGTAGCTCAACTCAGCAGTCGTGTTCAAGACCTTCACCTAAGGCCTTTCATCAATAGCCCGTCTCCGTCTGTGGCTCAATATGTGAAAGTGGCGCAGTTACTTTCGCTGCACCCTCTCATCCGATATGTCTCACGGTTTCGAATGCCCGTCGGACTTCTTGAGACCCCCACTTCTGATTCGCCCAAGCAAAGTTAATGGGCAGTGCATTACGTCCGGCCTTAATGAACACAGACCTGACTCTGAAGCGGCTGGCATATCTGAAACACTTCGCTGAACAGACGCGATCCTCCTTGCGGCACAGATTCCCTGAGAACTTCATAAGGGGCCTAACATGCTGCTGCACAAACAACGACATTGGTTTGCTACCTTCCACGAAATCTGCTTGTGACTTATTTCATTGTCTTAGCAGCTCTTCTGAGCATGCATATATATATTTATTTTCTAGCCCACGCTCTGCTGTTCGATTCCAGGGCTGCGGGAGGAATCGTGGCCGCACCCAGACCACCCAGACCACCCGGACCACCCAGACCAGAAGAGCCAAGTGTTCCAGGATTACCAGGACCTGTAGAACCAAGACCTGTGATCCCATTAAGCCCTAAAAATGCACCGAATGTAATTAAACCGAACGAAGTCCCACCACAAGCGCAACTCCAATCAAACAACGGAAATCTAGAACAGCGACTAGAAATTGCTAAAGGTGTGGTAGATGTGATGTCAAACATAGTAGACGCGTTCGGCAAGGCAGAAGAAACTTCAACAAGCACGGACGACTGTTGTGTTGGCGGGTTTTGGACCTCAGATCTTTCAACGACAGTTGCGAGTACTACCACATCAATCAATGTAACTTGTATGTATCATTGCCTTCTCCTTCAAAAGCGAGTCAAGGCTCAAGGCTAATGTATCCAGTCACCCCCACAACGACCCTTTCATCTACATCATTCACAGCCTGCAAATCCTTCGCCTCTATTATCAGCTCCTGTGCACAAGCTACGACCGCGTTCTACGCCGTTAATCCCACCGCCCAAGCATCCTGTATCTGCTACTCCAAATCTCAAGAAACGCTCCCGTGTTCTATCGGCACCCAACTTGCCGCTCTCCCCACTCTTGCCCGGGACCGCTTTGACGATGCGGCAACTAAGTGCCTAAATTTCTTCAAGATCCAGGGCTACAAGAACATCGCGGATGCTCTCTCAAACAACGGTAACGGCACAAATAGTCCTCAACTAGGCTCTGGATTTTGCAGTATTATAGATACAGGGTTGAAAGCGAGGAAGAATGTGTCAACAGGATTAGCACCAACCCTAGCTCCAACAGATCTTGGGTTTTGCATTCGACCACCAACTGGTGGCGGGACTACAGGGAGTGGTTCAAGCGTTGGACTGACGGCATTTGATCAAGTTGTATTCGTGAGTGAGACTATGCGAGTGCAATTGTCCAAGGTAGCTGATATCTCGATAGATTGGGACCGCGGCTTCAATCGCGGCGCTATCGTTTGCTTTATTTTCGTGACTAGAGAATGCGTTAATTCTGTTCTTTAGGATCATTACAACAACCAAGCATAGGCGCCAACTCTTCGGAAAAAAATGCCAGGAGAGATGTGGAAGATATTCTCCCATACCGAATTTTCTACCAACGGAATTCAATCGGATCAACGACGCTACCATCAATACGCGTTGAGAAGTGGCCAGCAGTATCCGTACAAATCAAGTCTGATGTCATTTCAGCCACTAGCGATGTTGTTAAAGTACCCAAGTTTCACACTAGGTTACACTTGGTCAAACAGGACGAAAGGCTGGGGAACCCCGACCAAATCTAGCATGATGAAGCACATATACGAGTAGAAATGTGGCTTATTTTACACAGGATTCATCACCTGTTGAATCGTCAAATGTCACGTTATCCAACCCGCATTCAAAAATGGTGCTCAATGTCATCTCAACCATCTGACTCATACATCAACATCACCCACTGTATCCACTCACCTCCATAACTACAACTTCTCCTCTAATTCCAAAGCTCAAACTTCTTCATTCGTAAAAATGGCAGCCGCAACCTCTGATCAACCAATTAAAGTCCTTATTACCGGCTTCGGCGTGCGTCTCTTCCCTACTTCCCTTCCCATCTTCTCTAATCCCCAAACCAACCCCACAGCCCTTCCAAGCCCTCCACCCCTACCAAACTAACCCCTCCTGGATCTTGGCCTCCCTCCTCTCCCCCACTCTCTCCTCTTCCTTCCCAAATATCCCTATCCGCCTCCTTATCCCTTCAACCCCCATGCCAGCAGCCTACCACAAGATCCTTGTCTCCGCCCCACAACTCATCGCGCAGAACGATCCCGATATCGTAATACACATTGGCCTCGCAGGGGATAGAGATTATTTTGCCGTGGAATTAGGTGCCCAGAAAGAGGGGTACCATGATGTGCCTGATATTGATAGGAGGGTGTTTACGCGAGTGGAGAATAAGAAGGGTTTTGGGAAGGAGGTAGGGGAGTTAAGGTCCGGGGTGGATCTAGAGAGTGTGGTGAGGGTTTGGGGGCAGAGGTTAAAGGGTTTGGATATGCCGGCGAAAGAGCAGGGGAAGAGTACGGGGGCTGGGGTTGGGTTTAGGGTTGGGTTTAGGGTTGGGATAGGAGGGAAGGGGAAGGTGAAGGGGAAGCAGATAGGAAAGGAGGAGGGAGGAAATGTGGATGTGAGGTTGAGTGATGATGTGGGGAATTTCGTTTGTGGATTTATTTATTATGTTAGCCTTTTGGAGATGCAGAAGAAGAAGGGGACGAGGGATGTGGTGTTCCTCCATGTTCCGATGTTGGAGAGTAAGGAAGAAATTGGGGTTGGAGTTAGGGTCACTGAAGAGTTAATTCGGGCAGTGGTGGAGGTTTGGTGGGAGGGGAGGAGATAAGAACGAGGCGGAAAGTGCGGGTAGTATTGGAACGAACAAGATAGCAACTGGAGTCTAAAATCGAGCCCCGACCACACCAACTACACTTAAGAGATTTGCTTGAACGAGTAAACCAAAGGAGGCAGAGGCATCGTTGGTTTATTGCCGAGCAATATTACCCTGTTCCTTCAAGTACTAGTGGATGACTCAGTCACGACTATGCTTTCCTTTTGACCATCAACAAAACCCCCTTCACTCCTCCCTTCACCATCTCCTTCCCTTCCTCCACACCAGCATCGTGCAATGCCCGTTCAATTTCCCTTCGTATCATCCTCACCGCGTCACGTTCGGTGCCGACAGCATCGGGATGAGCCTCTCGCCACCTCGTAACGGGGCTCGTCGTACCTAGCACCAACTCCAGTGTGTCTAAGTCTACCGGCGCTTGGTGAGCGAAGAACTGGTCGCCAAGCTCTGGGTCTCGGCCAGTACCCCACTCCTTCCGTAAAAAGGTTCCTTCATCAAACTCTGACACAGGTGTTGGGAGTGCCCAAGGTAGATGCAGATCAACATACAGGTCGCGGGAGAGCCTGTTGCCTAACACCATGTAGTCCTTGAGCACATCCTCGTGCTTGTCTATGGCAGACTGAACGGCGGCGTAATTCGGTGTGGACGGATGAACACGCAAGGAGGCACTGGTCCATATCGCAACGCTGCCGCCTGGCTTGAGCACCTGAGCGGCTCGGGGCCAGAAGCCTGACATGTTGAACCAATGGGCGGCAGTGGCAGCGGTGATAAGGTCGACGCTGCCATCTGGAATGGGCGATGAGAGATTGGAGCCGAGATCTTCAGCGGTGGAGATGTCGAAGCGGATGGCTTCTGAGTTATATGAGACACCCCCGAGAGACCGAGCAGTGGTGATCATCCCTTCCGACGGATCAATGCCGATGGCATGAGAAAAGCGCGGTGCGAGTGTACGGACAGCCGTGCCAGGACCGCAGCCGACATCAAGAATAGTGTTGAGTTCGCCACCATTGGATGTATGATAATCAATAATAATTTGATACAATTTTGAGTGGTAATCGCGTCGGTTCTGCGCGTAGTTTGTGCCCTGCGCGTGGCTGAAGGAGCGAAAGGTGGTTTCTGTCGAGGATGAGGGTGGGGTTGGTGCTATGTCGGTCATGGTGGGATACGCGTGCTTATCAGGAGCGAAACAGCCGCGCGGTCACGTGGTTAATATGAAGTTCTATTTTCTTCCTTTTGAAAAGAAAGCTGTGGGAGAATAATTGGGGAGGTCCAAGATCTGCAGGTAGGCGGAATATCTTTAAAAATCTTTCCTGAGAAATTAGGCGGATTCCAGAGATATTTAACTCCTCCTGAATATACGATCGAGGTCCACGAGTGACCGGTTTGTGGGTCCCGCACTATGCCTGTTACAGGGTACGACTGCGAGCCTCACTCGTCGTTTCGATGCCCTCCCCGGCAGCCAACAATTCGCCGTCGAGCCACGATATGTTGTCGACGAAGATCTCTGGCTGTGTTTGCCTGGCTGAAAGAAGGAGCATCTCGAACCATTTGCAGAGGACGTGTAGGTTCAATTAAAGCACTCTCCCTCGGCATGGTGTACTATGGAGTGGTAAGCAAAGGCTGCCAACGCTGTCGCCAGCGCAAGATCAAGGTATATCACATTCCAGGCGTTATAGCAGGGCCTGACCGTTGTCAATAGTGTGACCAGCGAAAGCCGGTGTGCTTGAGGTGTGAGAAAGCGAAGATACAATGTCCTGGCTTCCGGGACCTGGCCGACATCATGTTTCGTGATGAGTCTAAACGAATCATTCGGAGATCTCGCATGCTCCATGAGGGAGCCCAGGTTAAACAACCAAGCGCAGCTGTGGTGCAGGAAGTCGTCCCCGCTCTTTCGACGGTTTCCGCAGTTTCAGCTTCCCCACCTCCCATCAGCATCCCGTATGCCCTTTCTCAACCAATCAATGAAATTGCGGCCCATTTCTTCTTCGCTCATTATTCCTGCGATGAGCCGCCTCTCTCCAAGGAATATCATACCTGGCTGATGCAGATGTATTTCGAAGACCGCTCAATGAATAATATTCGACCAGCCATTGAGGCAGCCGGCATGGCAGGCATCTCTAACATATTCTACGCACCATATATTGCATGGAAGGCCAAGGAACAGTACGTTCGAGCCTTAGTGGCCACGAACGAGGCTTTGGGTGATCCGGTCGAATCGATTGCGGATACGACGTTGATGACAGTCATCCTATTAGGACTATTCGAGGTAAGTCAATGTGCCTTAATTGATACTAACGGACCCTAATCGCTATATACAGTTCATTAATATCGAGGATTGGGATCACTATCGTTCATGGGCCGCTCATATCGAAGGTGCTACAGCTCTTCTACAGCTCCGAGGCCCAGAGCAATTTAACTATGAACTTGGAGGACAGTTGTACATGCAACTCCGCTCTCAAATAGTAAGTCTTCCTAAATCCACCCCTTTTTTTGGTGAAGACTTGACCGATCTAACCACTTCATAGTTATTTGCTTGCACGCAACAGGGTGTCGCCGCTCCCCTGGCCTTACTGCAAATAAGTAACACTTACAGAGGCAGTTTCATGGAAAAACATCGCAAGAAGAATAAACCGAGCCCCATGGGTGACATATATTTCCGACTTCTCAATCTGCGCTCAGGAATTAGAAGTCGTAACATATCAGATCCGAAAGTCATCCGGAAGGCTGCAGTTGAACTTGACAACGATCTGCAAGCTTGGAGGGCAACTCTTCCCTCGAGCTGGATTTATGCTACAGTTGATGCTGGCAACACTTCTCCTGGCACATATTTCGAAAAGAAGCGTCATATCTACAGCAGCCCTTGGACTGCACAGGTTTGGAACAGCTGGCGTACACAGCGAATACTAGTTAACCAGATCATGCATCAAAACGAAATTCATTACGATGCTCCTAATAACGCCAACCACCCATCGGCCCTTTCCATTATCCGCCAAATGTCCACTGAAATCTGCATCTCCGCTCCTAATTTCATAGGATCTCCACGTAAGTAGACTAGCGTAGCTAAGTATCGATACCTAACTAAAATTCTTCGTAGGCTCCGGTAGTCTCATCTGGCCGCTCCTCGTTGTGTCTCAAGAAGATTTGAACGCTCTTAAAGAGCGATTTTGGGCGGTAGAGCAATTGCGTCTCATCAGCTCGACCATGGGAATTCGGCAGGCTAGCGTGTTGGCTGATAGCATCTCACAAAGTCTGATGGAGGCTCCAGGCAACATGCAGCCACTTGCTCTAATTGGGCACCAATTAGTCCCCCCAGCTTGCACTTCCACCTACACTCCAGACCTAGACAGTATCTGCCACCAAGCTTCTTCTTCTGAATTGTAAAAAGAAAACTTAAATGCGAAACTCGCATTACCTACCTACTGCATCTTGTCATGTAACGTAGGGCATGAACGGGATATTTTAAGACAGAAATTTACAATTTATTAACTTTCCTTCTTATTCTAGAAAGGGGTTTAATATATAGATTCTACCCTATTCATGTCCCACTTATATAATAACATAAATATTGTCGTGATAACAAGCTTTGTTGAATAGGTCCATAATGTCGATTTGTCCGATCCTAGTGTCTAACAAACAGGAACTCCTGATCTTGGTAGGACATGACTTTAGAATAGAACATGAGTGATGCAGGAATGAAGGTTTGTCCCGCCCTATCGGCCTTGTCGACACCTTCATCTTTAAACTCGAAGTCCAGCGCCGCATCAAGTGTGACTAAGACCACTATCGCAAATACTATCGTGACGGCAAGCCTGGTTAGATGGGGTTCATATCAGTCTCGTAGGCCATCCAGTGGTATGCCAACAAGTACGCTTCTACGAGGGAGGCTACCAGCTCCATAGCGCTGCTCGGGGCTGACCGCCTCCAGTATCATAAAATCGAAGAGACTCGATGCGAGGTCAGGAAATACCATACGATCGAAATCGAGCAGTTCATCAGTGCCCATAACGAACGATACAGACTATGTTCTTTTTTTACTCATTGTTTCGGTTTACTATGCGCAGGATTCTATTGACGTTTCGTAGGACAGCATGCCCCGAAACTTCCAATTCCCATTTCGGCTTCTCGTTATTACCTATGAATGTTGCGGTGACAACAGGTCACGCCCAACAATATGGCTTTGTGTCGCTCTAATCGCCTGGAGTTTAGAATATTTCCTTTCCCTATTAGCACGAACAGAGAGGCTTGAGGGTGAAAATTTGTGAGCGCAATTTGCGAAGATCCTGCCAAAGATCAAGGGCCACAAGATATATCATTTTCTCACTCATCGTAGAACATAACCAGAGTAGAGTCTATCTTTTAACCCTTTGACTGGAGTCAGGGGAGACACCAATATAATGAAATTCCCCTCCTAAATTACTCAGCTCAACAGCCCCTTTGTTAAGGAGTACACCAGACAACATGGCTGGGTCTTGGTTCCCATCTCCTGCTCCCAACCGACCAAGCTCCAAGTTAGTCGACCCAGAAGAGTGCGTAAATAAAACTTGAAGTCTCAGCCCTGAGTTCCAGACAGTGGCCAGCCAGGATCTAAGGGGTTCCTAACAAGTGCGCTCCTTCTGGAAAGCCTTACCTGCACAGCATGTTCTCACCTGACGTAGATCATAATTGGGGAAGAGTTTATCTGTTAAGACTCTTGCTTGAATTAGGGAGTATTTTAAGATCATGCACCTTTCTGTTCAAAACTACCGCTGTCTAGTTCCACGTTAGATGACAAGATGCAGTTATTCCAGACACCGTTCTGGTTGATATCGACCAGCTCCTTATTCAGTTCTTTAGCAGTTTGTCGCACTTGGTCAATTCTTTGCACACATTCTATTCTAGACTATACCTCTATTTTACCGTCTCCGATCACTGAGATTATCTCATGTGGAGAGTTTGATTAAGTCCTAGAGGGGTTGGAGATCTGGGATCAACGCTAACCGCTAGCGTGCTATCACGTGCTTCCTCCGCACTGACAATTTCGGTATGCTCATCCTAGACAGGCATACAAAATGACCTAGAATCTGCGCAGCTCTGAATTTACCTTTCACTATACTACATCGCCCTAGTGGTCCAATCTCTGCCGCAATCCTAAGAATAGTAACACAAAAAAGGGATTTTCGAAACATTTTAATTTTGTGAAACTGTCCCAGATCCATATCCCCTCTTGAGGCTTGTTTCTCCTCTGTTTTAACATTGACAACGTTATCCAACCACTAGACTATAAAAGTAAACAAAGTTCAAAGAACTGGTTCATATTTTCCTTGCTTGCCTTTGGCCTAAATCTCGAGTCTTGTGTCCAGCCTCTTTCGCACATTGAACGACCATGGCTTGCTATCGCTATCCTACGAGAACGCTCTTCTTGCTTACATTCCTGCTTTCAAATTCTTTTCTTGGATATGCAGAGACGCTTACCTCCCGAGCCACATCATCGACAACTTCTGTCTCTCTGTCTTCCTCATCAGGCCTTAGTTCTGGAGGCGGCAACCAATCAATATTAGATTCTGACCTAGCAAATTTTGGACAGACAGTCAATGTGCTTGGATCGGTACAAACATCTTCTTCTAAAGAACATGTGTTCCTGTTTATTTGCACCCGCAGATGGAAAGGACCGATCAAGATTTCGTAGACGGACTCGCACTAGACCTCTTCTCACCGTCGAGCCGCACTCTTTTTGTTCAACAGAATACCTCACCTCTACCCGGGAACTTTGTGTCCGGCAGCACCGGCGAACAATTCATAGCGCTCTCAAATTACTCATATGTGATCAAGCTGAACGAGACCGCAAACGACCTCATTGCTAAAGTCGAGCTTCCTTACGATCCTGTCATGCTTCAGCAAATGGGTATCGACCAAGGAAACACGTACGTTGGGACCTTGGCATCGGATAAGAAGTCCTGGGTCGTGTCGGAGTCTCAACGAAATGTCCACGTGTAGGTCCATATATTCCAATGGTGGAGGAAATCTAGCACTGACCCAGAGAAGCTCGGAAAATAAAACTCGCATCATCAAAATGACTTCGCTAGACGGAGAACACATACTTCTTGGACGGATGACAGAAGATGTCTCGAATATATTTGTGCAGTATGGTCAGGGGGCCACTCGGACTGTTAATGTGACCGGAGGGCAAGGCGTACAAGAAGCTGAATTTATCGATGGGTTGAGGTTCACAGTGGAGTCTGAGCAACCTTTCAAGATGAATGTTGATATTAAGAACGGAGTCTCTAAGGAGGATTTGCCGAGGGATGCGGCTTCGGTCAGTAAGTAGAATGTCTTAAGTTCGGCACACAAAGACAGATACTAACGACACTAGACTCGTTTGCATGGGTCATAAACACAACTATACCTACGCAAAAGATCACGAAAGGAGAAGTGAAGTTTCCTTGTAAGTCCCCCTGGCCATTTGAATTAATTTGCCCTGCTTATTTTATAACTAGTTAATCCAGCTATGCTTGCGGCAAAGACAGGTAATGCTACTAATGCTCAGCAATGGCTTACGGTGGCTAAACGATCATTGAATGCTACATCTGAAAAGTTCACACCCCTGGCACCTGCCTCTCAAGTGAGGTTTACCTCGGGAGATCGCATTGTGGTACCTGGTTTTACGCAGTTAGATGGTCAATACGTGGTGCTGGTACATAAATAAATAGCTGGGCATGTGTAAAGTTCTCAAGTTTCCATTGATTGGAACGTGACAAGGAATGTATTTCTAAAATTTCTGCTGTTAACAGTTGCTTCTTAAATTCCATCTCTGATTCCCTTGCACAATCAATGATCTACAAACGATATACTTCTTGCTACACATGTGGCGAAACATGCACAGGCCTGATTTGTGCCAGAAATCGGCACCCTCACCACGCTCCTAGTTCCAGCATATAGCTCCCTCCCCCTCTCCAAAACACTTTATTTATACTTCCATAGTAGGCGCTAATGTGTTACAAACGCTTCTCAGGCGTAAGGAGTCTGGCTTCCCTGACCTTGAACCCCGAGGCGCGTGCCTGAAGGTACGGTTTTAAGAGGCGAAGCCGTTGGCGCCATGATTCTCCGCCGTACCACTCCCGAGCCGGGCCGACAACACATCAACCTTAAAATGTCAAACAGACCATGTGACACCCCGCAAATGTTTGCGTCTGAGACCTTCCTCGATTGTAGCCTAGCCAATAAAGCCAATCGTAGGCTGGCAAGCCTTAGCTTGGGCTCTAGTTATGGAAACGGAGAGGTGACAAGAGCTGCTTGACGATTTTTGCTTTGTTTAGTGTGATGGGGAAAGGATGACTCAGTTCGCTTCTCGAAACTAAAATTTAAAAGGTTCAGGGGGGAGTTGATAGCAGGGGGGAATACGGATTTACGCAGGAGCCATTGGTGGGAAGAGGACGAACATTTAGCGATACATCCAATGGACCGGGGTAAGCAGCGCTGTCATTGGTTTCAATTTCCTTCTCGGATTGCCTTATGTGTTTAAGAGCCTTCACAGCTTAGGAACAAGAAGCCTAGATACTTGGAGGGTGTAACTGACTAGTCTGAGCAATTGACAAAATATAGCAAGGAGAATGCAGAGGAACGAACATGAACGACCTTTCAAATGACCGGGCTTTGAATCTTGTGGGCTTTGTAGAAGAAAAAATGGCGACACTCTCAAATGGTATTATCTCCGTACTCATGCGGAAACTCCGCAGTGGCTATCCTCAAAATCACCCTGCACCCTCCTCCACCGCGACTTACACCGCCGCAGTGCCAGCCGTCGTCACAGCAATTTTGCATCCATACAAGAACATACGCGCCATCGTTGTCGTCACCACCCCCCGCAATAGTAACAGCTCCCAGTGCAGGTATGTTCTTTCTCCCACAAGCAGTCATCGCAACAGTGAAAACAGCCATGGTCGACGAGTTCTTGGTCGGTGTTGAGCGCCATGTTGTTTCAAAGGAGAGAGGTGTTCGAATGCTAGTAGCAAGGGTGCTTAGTAGGCGTTCATACATTGGACTTTTTAAAAGAACTAGGAGAAGAAAGAGGCGAGGAGATATACATACGAATCCGGAAGGTAGCGACGGCAGGGACTCAACGTTCGGCTACGTCACTAGTGGGCAGTTTTCCTAGAACTCAGTCTTCTAGGTTCAGAATAAAGGAAATTAGGTCGTAGGTGGAAACCCGGTGAAGCTGAAGTGATGGTTGTCAAGCTGACTGATCCGGGAAACTTCTCAGATATATAGACAATATACTCATTTCTTCTTCAAGTTTCAATATTCTCCTTCATGACCAAGTCAAGCATTGAGCCAATGAGCGCAAGACACGGATGGCGGTCGACCGGTGATGCAAGGCGTTGTGACGCTGTCTTGTGTTCCACACCACACTGAGCGACCGAATGGGGTAGGGATCGACAACTATGAGCATCGTGGACTTGATCTTATGGAAGCTTGGGGAGGTCAAAGAGATAAAATTATTGGCAGTTGGACAGAAGGAAAAGCGGGAGGTGGTCACAGGGCTTCGGAAGAACGAAGTATGTTTGTCATGCTTCGAACTGGGGTGAGATAAAGTAAGCACTGGACGGGTGGAAAACGATCAATAGGGCACCTACCTGCCTGTCCTGGCCCTGTCAGAGTGACTGCGATTTTTACTCAAGGATTGAATGAAAATATGACCACGTCTGCACTGCACCTTGCACGATTATCTGAAGCTAGAGCCTATGCCCTTTAGAATAATATCTTGCCGTCACGGCTGTATTACCTACCAGATTGCACGTCCCCTCCATACACAAGATCCAGACACCGCGTGGTGCCCTCACATGTATCCACCATTAAGATCCCTAGGCCTCGTCTGCGGACACCGCCCAGACATCCAGCAATGCCAAAGTCGCTAGTATTACAAGTACATATCCCAGTCCTAGATGCAAAGGAGCCCTATCCCGTAAGCAAATCCAAGAATCAAATCGTAAAAGTCGTTAGGTCATTATGTGTTTTCCCAGTTCCGATATAATAGCCGTTTCCGTGATTCAGAGATCGTCCCAGACCCAAATTGCCACGTTTACCCAAGCACCAGACCCATCACACCTATTATAACAAAAAGACTCCATCCTGCTGATCTAGACGGTTGAACCGCATAGCCTCCACCACCCTTCTTGCTACTCGTCGCCGCAGCGCCACCAGCCGTGCGAGTAGCGCCCACGCTTGCTGTAGCTCCGGTATTAGACTGACTCCTAGTTATTGTGGCGGGGAAAAGTGTCTCGGTTGTGCTATGTCCTGCACTTCCGTAGATGAGTTGTGTTGCACCAGGCGCTAGGCTTATTGTGGTTCCATCCACGGTTATTATGCCGCCTGGAGTAAGTGTTTGTCCCGATATGATGAATATTGTCCCAGCACCTGACTGTGCGGTGTAAGTTTTGGAGCCAACAGTCAAAAGGGGTGCGTTGGTAATAATGGCCTGGGGAAGAAGCGTCGTGGTTTGCCCATTCACGACAAGGGCAGTCGCTCCAGCTGCAAGAGAAACAGTTTGGTCACCAACTGTGATGACGCCGCCAGGCGTAAGAAACTGGCCTCCGATTGAGTATGTTGTTCCAGTCCCGGGAAGTGCAGTGAAGACAGCGCCATTCAGAGTTATTGGTGGGGGAGTGATCTGAGCCGCTGGATTCACGATGCTTGAAGTCTGGCCGTTGATTACAACAAAGGAAGCGGAAGGGGCAAGGGATACAGTACTACCGTCCACTGTAATCTGCTGTCCAGGTGCGAGGGTTTGGCTCCCGATAATGAAGGACGATCCAGGATTAGCTGTGACGGTCGACCCGGCGACTACGATTGTAGGTCGTGCAGTAGCGGCAGGAGGCTTAAAAGCTGGTGTTGCAGATGAAAATACCTGCGTAGATCCTCCCACGACTACGAAAGATGCAGACTGTCCAAGGCTGACGACTGTTCCATCCACGATGACTGTCCCTCCCAATGTGAGTGTTTGACCGGGTCCGATGAAGAATTGTGTGGCTGCATTTGCTGTGAAGGTGGAAGAACCTACGGTCAGAATGGGTGGTGCTGGATTATTAACGCCTGTGGGCAGTACTCGAGGTAAGGCAGAAGTCGTGCCTCCAACCACAATGGCCGTTGCAGATGGGACAAGAGAGACGGGAATCCCTCCAACGGTGATAGCTGGACCTCCTGGTTTCAAGGTTTGAGAGCCAACGACGACGACGGACGATGGGCCAACCTTTACTGTCTCAGATCCAATCGTCCCTACGCTTTGCTGTGATGGTTCCTGGGCGTTGGGACCTTGGGCCTGGTTTCCCCCAGCGTTGTGGCTATCCTCAAAGGCGGGTGTGGCCGCAGCACCCGGTGTCTCGGCAGCTCCGTTAGCGGTAGTCGTGGGGGCCTGGTGGTCTCCACCACTGTCGTCCACGCTTGTCGAGAAGCCATCCTCTGAGTGTTCAATCATCGGAGGGTGGACTGCACGAGTACTTGTCTGAGGTTGTGGTGTGGCAACTACTACGACATTTGGGCCTTTGGAAGTCTCGTCCTCAAAACCCAAAACACTAGATTCTATGTGGACAATGAAGGGGTTCGCTCCGGGGAAGTTGATATATGTCAAATCTACAACAACCAGAACTGTCACAGTAGCTTCGAAGAGTCCGGCGCTGCATGCCGATTGCGGAATCTGCTGGAGGAACTCATCTGGTACGGCGCCTGTTGCGATGGCATAGTCTTCGATACCTTTCAGATCGTATGAGTAGGCATATACATCTGGCAAATTGAACGTCTCGATGGTCGTATCATATGTGACCTTTCCATCGGCGGCCGTGGAAGGGACTGCTGTCTCTACTTCATAGACTGAGAAATAGAGAACAGGGGTCGTCGACGTTCTGCTTAGATTAGCTTTGTATTCTCTCATGTAACATTCTCCGTAAACGCTATTGAGAATCTTGAGGTAGTGTGTGTTAGGAAATATGTAAAAATAGTGACGTACGCGATAAATACAGTCCCTGTTGGCCCAGTAATTGCCAAGCTCGCGGCTGGGAGGCTGTTGATATCGATATCGTATAGTGGGGCGTCTGTAGCGGGAATAATGTCACCAGATGGAAGTGGCAAAGCGGCAGTCCTCGGAATAACAGAGGTGATCTCAGCCTTAGGGGTAACGTCATATTGCTCCAGATAGGTCCAGGTAATGTTCCACTCCGGATCATACGTGAGACTGTTAGTATAAGCAATATCTGAGAGTGCGCTGGTGACATCGAAGGTTTCCGTGTTAGGAATTTTGGTCAGATACTGCTTGCTATCATTGAAGGGATTCGCAGTTTTTGTCAAAGTCCCGATAGGAAACTCGTAAGTCGCGGCATACCACCAGTCGATGTTTGCTTGCGGAATGTTCACTGTGCAGGGTGCCATGGAATCGTTCTTGGATGCTGCCCCGCCAGTAGAGGACCCCTGGTCAGTCGACTTCGGGCGTCCTCCATTGTCCTTAGTGACAATGCCAGTTCCGGTGCCAGGAATGGGGTAAGGAGGGTTTTCCGTCAAGATAGCAGTAGTCTCTGTAGTAGGAATGACAGCAGGTGCGGTCGATATAGAGGTGAGATTCGCATAGGGGGCTGAAGATGGCTTGGGGTCAGGGCAGGGCAATACGAGGTTTGTCAGATCACGTACCAATAGTGTCGTATCCGCGAGGACGGAACGGATTGCAAGATACGACAGAGAACACTAAAAGAAGCGCGAAAACAGCTAACGAGCGAACCAACAACATGCCTCTATAGCGAGCACCTAGCGAAAAGCAGGCACTGTCGACGACATGCAAACGAGTGCAGCGACAACACAATATCGACGACCCAAACGATGGTAGATGTGCATGTGGGCGGGATCAGAGCAGAAAGGGGCAGAGAGGCAATTTAGACGGAAAAAACATTGGTATCACTCCAACCGACGACGACTTGGGGCTAGCGGTTGCTATCGGCGAGGTCGAAGCCGCGTCGTCCAGCAAAGGGAGGCGGAGATGCTGGCGAAGGGTGGCACCAGTCCCGGGAGTTCGAAGGCGTGGGAGCGTGCCAAGCGGGTGCATTGAGATTGAGCTTGTTTATCCATGGCGGCCAGACCAGCCAGCCCGCAGACCCTTCCCCAGTCGTGCCACCACCCACCACTCGCTGCTGGGCACAGAAGATGCGCGTCGCCGTGACCGAATACCCTGTGCTCCCCTTCATCTGAGGGTTTAATTATTCCTTTCGATCGAAGGTTTGATTGCGCTTCATGCGCGCAGGCCTCGCAAGGCGTTCTGAACAGCATGAGCGACGTCAAAGGCCGGCACAACGAAGCACGACGGCCGGCACGCCACGTTTTGGTGCGCTGCAGGTGAGGTGCAGCTGGTTCGTCGACGCCCGGCGGGATGGGTTGAGGGAGCCGGCCGTCATGGAGCCTCGACGGTGGCTCGCTTGCCCCTGGTCGTGCTGGTCAATCACTGCTCCATCAGGACTCATCGTGGCAGCGTGCTCAGGGTTCCACTTCGCGGCGCCGATCACCTAGGAGTTTCGAAACCTGTTGGCCTGATGCTGCAAAACCTCGATTCTGCTAGACTGCTTGGCTTGCTCTGTGACTCTATCCGACATGCAATTCGCTGTGCGCCTGCTAAATCCCGTAGAAATTCCCTGCTTCAAGGATGCTCGGTCCAGCGCGCCACAACATGACCGCTGTAGTCGCCATGCCGAACACCACTCGAACAGCTTCAGGGCTTTGTGGCGCTGCGCCCCGCGAGAGCTCGCAAAACAGCAAACTGTGTGCTCTGGGTGAAACAGGCAGGCTGCGTACGTCGCAGGCATATGTGCCCATATATGGCGGGAAAAATCACCGGCTGAAAGGGGGGTCGGCGGTACTGTACTTGCACGGCTAGCACGGAGTCGCACCCAGCGTGATCGGGTGTTTGTGTTTCCTCCCCTAGCTTGCTGCTAGGAGCTGGGATGTTTCTGTCACGCCGTCGTCCGTGTAGCATGAGAGCACAAACCCCCCTCCCTCCCCCCCCCCCCAACGAGCGCCTGAGGGCTCTCATGGATGAATGCCAACCCCATTGCCCCAGATGCCCTCGTCGGTCCCGTGAGGAATCGTCCCCCGACAGCGAATCGCGGCCACGACATAGAGCTGCCCTCTTATCGATTGCCTCTACAAGCGACAAACCGCGTTAGCTCCTGAGTGCAATTTAAGTCTTGGCCCGTTGCTGGAGGCTCGGCCCATGCTCGCGTCTATCCGCAATCTGGCTCAACACCATCTTGACTCCTCTCAGCTCGTCGTTGTCTCACCTTTCTCTCCTTCCCTCTCCCGCCCGCCGACCGATCGAGTGGCATGAACAATGTCAACGGGGCGCTCACGCGCGAGCTGCTTTGATCTGTTATGACTCTGGCCGCTCACAGTGGCCGTCTATCGCCTCCCCGTGGCCGCTTAATAATCGACCATGACCCGTTTCCTCGCCCTGTGCGTCCTGGTCGCGGCCACGCTCGTATCGTCGTGCCTCGCCCAAGACCTACAAGTTCGCGCAAGCAAGAACTCGTCGCTCCCGGCACCCGTCTCTGTCGCGCCCGACCAGGACTGGGATGGGATTGATGGCTCGTGGAACACCATTACCCTCCGCATAGGCACCCCTCCACAGTTTGTTCGCGCCTTGGCATCAACCGCAAGCCAGCAAACATGGACTATACACAGTCTCGCTTGCGTGGTCAATCAGACAGACGCGAAGACCAATCAGACACATGAGACCACCGACACCGATTGCGAAAGCTCCCGCGGACACCTCTTCAACATCAGCGTCTCGTCAACCTGGCAGGAGATTGGCTTCTATCAGTTATGGACAGAGAAAGTTCTTGGTATGATGGGCAATGGCGAGTATGGCTATGACACCGTCGGCTTAGGTCATCCAGGAGAGGAAGGACCCACCCTCAAGAATACGACCGTTGGCACTCTGGTTACTCCCAACTTCTGGCTCGGACACTTCGGTCTCAATGCGAAACCTACTAATTTCTCTGCTTTCACGGATCCATCCCCGAGCTACATGACGTATCTCTTCCAGCAGAACCTCATACCCAGCTTGTCATTCGGCTACACCGCTGGTGCCCAATACCGTAAGACCAAGTCCAGTTTGTTGGTCGACTTCGCTGACCCTCATAGACTTTACAAGTGTGTTAAGTAGCCTAACACTCGGTGGCTATGATACGTCGCGATTCATTCCAAATGATCTCACATTTGGCTTCGCACCAGACAATGAGAGAGACCTCGTGGTCGGCGTCGTTGGGATCCATGTTAACAGCGTAACCAAGTCCAACGTCAACCTCCTAAGCCGTGACCAATTCACAATGTATATCGACTCCACCGTCGCAGAGCTCTGGCTGCCGATCGAAATTTGCCAGGCTTTCGAGCAATCATTCGGACTAAAGTACGACAACGATACGGGACTGTATCTTGTGGACGACCTCACTCACAAAACACTTGTTGCAGACAATGCCACAATCACCTTCAGTCTTGGGCAGAAATTCTCCACAAACACAACAGTAGACATCATGTTACCTTACAAGGCTTTCGACAAGGTAGCGAAACCTCCGTACCAAGGACTGAAGAATCAATCGAACTATTTCCCAATTCGGCGAGCTACGCAGGAAAACCAGTTCGTGCTGGGACGGACTTTCCTGCAAGAGGCGTACTTGATTGTGGACTGGGAACGTCAAAACTTCTCCATCTCGCAGTGTTCGTGGGTCTATGGCCAGCCGAAAAACATTGTTTCGATTACATCCCCAATGTACCCAGGCGAAAAAACGACTCTCAGCTCTAAACCAAAGCGTACTACCACTGGAGCCATTATCGGTATTGCAGTGGGAAGTGGATTTTCTTTCGCCATGATAGTGTTTGGCGTGTTATGGTTCTTCTGGCGGAGACGACAGAAGCGACATCTCGAGCAAGTCAAGGCAGAATACGCCACAAAAGCGGCAGCGGCCGCGAAAGAGGCAAAGGCAGATAAGTCCGAGGAGCCTCCAACATCGCCAACGAAGTATTTGGAAGAAGGAACGAATGTGTTTCCAAAAGCAGAGCTGCCTGCAGAGTCTCTAGGAAGATCAGAGCTGGACACGACGGATGTAAAAGCCGGAGATCCGACATCGCCAAATAGTCTTGGGGTGCCAAGCCCCGCCGCAGAGGTGGACAACACGGAGCGCCAGATATTCGAAATGCCGGGAGATATCCCCACGCGACAAGAAGCAGACGGACGCCAGCTGTCAGAGAAGGAGTCGATGATGGTCCGAGAGAGGATATACAACGGAGTAGATCCCACGGGCCCACCAGAAGTATCACCTTCATCAGAAGAGCCGCCAAGGAGACTTGCACCAGTATCACCGTCAGAGGTTCAGTTGGTGAACAGGAGAAACCAGCCCAACATTTCACCTGTAACACCGCGAACACCAAGAGATGGAGCGTTTTTAGAGGCCAACGATACCTTTTTCCAGCCTCCACGTGCTCCGCGAGACGGCAGGTATCTTGAGGCGGAAGACACGCTTCTCTCGCCCATTTCTCCGATGGAATCGACGGATAGCACATCAAGGCGGCGGTTTTCCTACGAATAATGCATGAAGACAAAAGTTTTGGCGGCTGTGACATTTTACGAATGGCGTTCGCTTTGGGACACTGGGCGGCTTTACTAGTGCAGAGCACGATTAGGCGTGTAATTTTCTGGCGTTTCGAACGGGCATGATACCTTGGCTTTTGCATATGGACGGGCGGCACGAGATTTAGAACGAGCGACAGCATTTTCGTTTGGACATGTGATAAGTCTATTCTATATTGGTCCTGCATGGGACGCGCACGCTACATAGGTTCTCCTACCAGTTTCCTGAATAGTTGTTTTCAGCATAGCATGGGCCAGGACGGGCCGTGCTCAGTGGATGTAGCCATCTTCTGATACTGCAGATCAGTATCAATTGACATCAATTGACGCACTGGGAATACGTGGATGCAGAGATGATTGAGCACACATGTACGTCAGGTCCTTTTGCCCCTGGTCCCAATGCCTTACCGCTCCTGAGGCGGTCTGTTAGGGCTGGTTCAAGCCCTTCTGGGGACGCCGGCTTTCTGAACAGGGTCTAGCGCAGTGGTGTGCCAGCGCTTTTGCGAGCGCAACCCCACCACGCAAGGCAGACGAGGGACAAGCACCACCGCCATTTCTTTCTGTCTATCTCAGACCATCGTACATTTCTTCTGCTTCGCGCTCATCCCCGGCGAGAGGAGCTCTGCCCCCTTAGAGACGCAGCCTCCCGGACTACCTTTCGCTGTGTGTTGGTCGCGCCAGTCATCGCCGCCGCAGCCTGCCCCTCAGCCGCGGGCGCCTACAGAGCCTTATAACACAGCGAGCTCCGGGTCCCTGTCCGTGAGAGCTGCTTCGCCTCCGCCCGTTCCTCGAGCCCTCACTTCCCACGAGCGCAATTCTTCGAAGACCCACTACCGTCCGTCAAACTAAGAGCTGCAGTGCAGGCCGACGCAATGTCCGAACTACAAGGGCGCAAGGTGTTCAAGGTGTTCAACCAGGAGTTCATCGTCGACGAGCGTTACAATGTCACGAAGGAGCTGGGGCAAGGTGCTTACGGCATTGTCTGGTAGCGATCCCCGGGCAGCGACCTGCTAAAATGCATACTGATGTGGGGCTACGTAGTGCTGCCACAAACAACCAGACTGGTGAGGGCGTCGCCATCAAGAAGGTCACCAACGTCTTCAGCAAGAAGATTCTGGCTAAGCGAGCCTTGAGAGAAATCAAACTACTGCAGCACTTCAGAGGTGAGCGTCTTGAACTAGTCGGATGCCGAAGGTTACTGACAGCATGTAGGACACCGCAACGTGTGACAGCCCCTTACCCAGACCCCCCCCCCTCGTTCAAGGCCGCTAGAGCTGATTCGTGACACTCTAGATAACATGTCTCTACGATATGGATATCCCGCGCCCGGATAACTTCAACGAGTGCTACCTATATGAGGGTACGCGCACCGCTCTATAGCCCAAAAGTACGTACAAGCGCTGACGGCAGTGCAGAACTCATGGAGTGTGACTTGGCGGCCATCATCCGGTCAGGCCAGCCTCTCACCGATGCGCATTTCCAGTCCTTCATCTACCAAATCCTGTGCGGATTGAAGTACATCCACTCCGCCAATGTCCTCCATCGAGACTTAAAACCCGGTAATCTGTTAGTCAATGCCGACTGCGAACTCAAGATTTGTGACTTCGGACTTGCCCGAGGATTCTCTATGGATCCTGAGGAGAACGCGGGGTACATGACCGAATATGTGGCCACAAGGTGGTACAGAGCGCCCGAGATCATGTTGAGCTTCCAAAGTTATACGAAAGCCAGTACGTTCCACACTCCTATCATTTTTGTCCTTCCCTTCTTCTCCCGAAGCGATTGCATTCACCATAGAGTGACTGATGTTTATCCAAACACATGCAAAGTGCGCTATAAATACTTCATCACTTAGTAGCCTCGTATCCACCCTTGTCCTCCCCACTAACACCTCGCAGTTGACGTTTGGTCGGTTGGCTGCATCTTGGCCGAGCTGTTGGGTGGAAAGCCTTTCTTCAAGGGCCGAGACTATGTCGATCAGTTGAACCAGATTCTGCACTACCTCGGGACGCCCAATGAAGAAACCCTCTCCCGTATCGGCTCACCCCGCGCTCAGGATTATGTGCGCAACCTCCCCTATATGAACAAAGTCTCCTTCCAGTCCCTCTTCCGGCAGGCCAATCCAGATGCTCTCGATTTGTTGGACCGCATGCTTGCCTTCGACCCCTCCAGCCGTGTCTCAGTCGAAGACGCTTTGGAGCACCGTTATCTGCACATCTGGCACGATGCGTCTGACGAGCCTTCCTGCCCAACTACCTTCGACTTCCAGTTCGAGGTCGTCGAGGATATTAGTGAGATGAAGAAGATGATCTTGGCAGAGGTTAATCGATTCCGGCAAATGGTGAGGGTGCAGCCGGGCGGGCAGTCTCAGGGCCAGGGCCAGCAACCTGGACAGGCAGTCCCCATCCCGAATAACTACGATAGAGCTGGTTACGAGGATCCCAGGCCGCATGAGGCTATGATGCAGGGTGGATGGCAAGGAAGTGAGCTTGAGAGGGATTTGCAGGGATTGGATGCTAGGGGTATGAGGTAGATTCCTTTTTACCTAATCTCTTCTTTGTGTGTTGGGTTGCACCTGGGGAGGCCAGTTGTGGGTGGATGGCTGGATTTTCATGGGATATGCGAGTGTCGTCTTTGGCTATATGGGGAAGAAATCTGGAAAAGGGGACATGTGTAATGAGAGATAGGTTGGGATATATGTCATGACTCTTAGGCGAATGAACGATGAGTGCGTACCCCGCCAGTGCAGGGTTACGTATTTCTCTTATCCTTACTGTTCTATGGTGCCTGATCTTCTTAAGCGGGTCAATCAATATGTTTATGTTTTGTTCTTGTTAATTTTAGCAGTTAGTTAGACGTTTTTGTGTTCGTGTTCACTGTGGATATGTTCTTAATTTGTATGTTTACTCTTCAGGTGCATATTTTGCCTTAGCGTACAAACACAGGGTTATTAGAATAATCGCTTTCACTACATGCTTCCTCTTTCGGTTCAAATCTTTGCTTTCAGTGTGTCTTCGCTTTCACGGTACGCATTTCTTTCACCCTGCGCTATTGCCCTCACATTCGCAGTTCCATTTTTATCACTATAAATTCCCCTATCCTCTATCCCCCTATCGCCCAATTGCCGGGTAAAACAGGTTCTACGGGTACAAAAAGTACCTCAGATCCTCTTCTACCAACTCCCCCCCTTTAATCCACATCTTCATAGCTACTTACAATATAGAGGAATGTATGATAGGATAGAGAGACTACCTACTAACTTAACTGTATAGCTCGGAAATTGATGAAGTAAATGGATACGAGCGTTAGTTGCAATGATGTGTGAGGTGGCGCGATAACAACTAGTCTATGGGGATTTAATGGCTAGAGGATAGGTTTGATACATCTACTCGATCTGTATGATGCAAATTCGCTGCGCGGACTCGTTTCAATCTAATTCCCTCTGGCATACATCCTAATCACAAGCTCGTTGGTATACCCTATCTCAGACTCATCGTTACAAATACCGATGCAGATCCAACCCAAGAGCACTCATAACCTTCTCCAGCGCCTCATCGCCCCCATCCAAATAGACAGCCCCAGCAATCGCCTCCATCGCATCCGCAACCATCTTATTTGTCGGCTGTTCCCTCCTAACAGTCCTTCCTGGGTCCTGCAAGATACAAGTGTGGATTCCTCGCTCCATGCCTCTCTCTCCTAGTGGCTTATTGCCAAGATTTTCTTGTTCGACCTGAGAGTATTGCTCTGACACTCGGGGAACTCCCCTGTTCCACCACTTGACACACAGCGCCAGGTGCTGAACTCGATCACCTAAGACAGCAAGCGCTTTGTTATTAGGCAAGTCATGAATAAATCCATTGTATGAGACTAGCACGCCAGTTCCAACGGATTTTAAAGCTTGGATGCAGAGCACCTTGTCCTGGAATGTGTAGCCGATGATAGATTCACATTTAGCGATTTTAGGTTCGATGTTTCTGAGAATTTGGCTGGACATTGTTGGCAGCCTGAATGAGGGGTCTGAGTCTGAATTGTACTAATAGAGGAGAGCTAATGGTTGTTGTTTTTTTTGTACTCATTCAATTCAGCTTGTCGGGCAGATTGGGAGGTCGGAAGTGTAGTTGAGGCCTTTCTGGTAGGTGCTAGAATGAAAAGAATTGTTCGAGAGGTAAGTGAGGTTGAGTGAAAATCTGGAACGTATAGAAAAACGATATTGGGGAAATATCACCAACTCTACAAGTTGTCTTGTACAAACAGATATTCCAGCTGGCAGCCTAGTATGCGGTGTCACGATGATGTGGCTGGTAATTCGGTGTTGAAAATGTGCGGCAAAAGCCTTTGCCGAAATGCGCAAAATTCTTCCAGCCACTCTGATGGAAACACCGAGAACGGTGTATGTAAATAGCGATCGTGAAACAGGCAGATTTTGCTCTAGACTTATATCTCCAATGTTGTAAAGAATTTTTATGTGAGGTTGGAAGGTGCACCAGTCCTATGAAGAGTTGCGTTCGCAATAGCCCAGCCCTTTTGTTTTCGTCATTCATCATTCTTCTCTGCCACAGTCATGCCAACCGCCCTCGTTATACATCCCTCGGATACAGATGTGTCCGATCTGTCCAGCACTGAAATCGAACAACCTAAGGATATGAGCGAGCGAAGCCATTCACAAACTAAGATATGCCCAAAAGATTCTCGGGTACGCCTTCAAAGACAAGGACCCCATCATCCAAGCACCCTCACCAGTAGGTATCCCGATTTCCCCTGGCTCCCCGAACGGCAGTATGTTACAAAGCAAGCGCCTTCACGTCCTCGTGAAGGTGGTGTATGCTGTTCTGTGCGAGATGTGGTTTGATACGGGCCGCTTGATAGGTATGAATATGTACCGTGATTGAAGGTATGGGGCTGGACGTGACGTAACACAGGAGATTGGATGAATCTCGAAACGCATATTCACCGAATAAGTATTCACGCTAGGGTAGCTGGAGGGAGAGGCATCGTTGATAGCATTCTTGCAAACAAAAATAAAAAAGGGAAGTAATCCCTGTGGTTGCAGAAGTACTCATACCTATCTCGGGCTCTCATGAAGGATGGCAGGTATGAGGCAGTTCTTGGGTCTATGAAGAGGTTAGGACTCGATGAGCACGAGTTGCTGATGCCGAACACGGCATTATGGACGGACACGGACTGGTGGAGAAGCAGGTCGGTAGAGAGAGTCGAGGTGAAATGGCGACAGGAGACATAGATGGAGGAGTAGTTGGTTGGCGGTGTCTTCTGGATATTGTCTTAGTTGCGCGAGACTTTCTAAGATTGTTGTTTGGCATATCGAAGACACTAAGATAGGATTATACACTTTCTCCAACAATCGCCAGGGTGGGGATTGAAGGTATAAAGCGTGAACTCGTAAATTACTAGTATTTGTGCTGTCAGAGGACAAGTCAATTTCTTCTATGGGCTTCACCGTGCAGACAATCTATCCTCCTTCCATGGCTGGCTGGTCGAGTAGAGGCAATGAAGTAACTTAGACGCATTATCGGACACCCCTTCCATAGCGAGGACTTCTGCACGCAGGCCTTGTTCTTGTGGATGATAAGGGTGAAGACTGAAATCAATACACGTTGACACATGGGGGAACTGCCATACATTCATATCTGTCTTGCCTGTGAAAAAAACATAATGTTCGCAATGAAGGAAAGCCCAATAAGCGCCTTTGACCACATATCCCTCGGGTGATGTGTCCCGAGACACGCAGAAGTTGACACACGAGGACATGTTAAGTGTGAAGGCATTGGTGTGGCGAGTTCGAAACCTCCGAATTGATCAATATCTCGCGCCGCACTCGAGCCCGGAGCCAATAAATGATTATCTCGCCAATGGAATTGGGGGTAATTATTGGGTTTATCTAACTAGCAACGGAGGTAAGGCTAATCAAGTCACGAGGCAATTAAGATTTCACATCTACCTGCTTCTCTCCTCGTCGGATAACTGAACGTCTTTGCCGACCACCTGAGGGTTGCCGATGCGGGTACCTTTCCAATTGGTTTAATGGGTGGCTGGGTTCTGTTGGAAGCCGACGTAAAGCTAGGAAGATGTATGCTCAACGCCGGGCGGATGTTACCGCACATCCGCACTGATGTGGAACGTCAGCAGGGCAGATGTGATCAGTGACATCTTCTGCTAGAATCAGGGAGGGTGGCAACGAAATGCCAATTGCTGTCTTAAATTACTATCGTCTCCTGTTCTACGTTAGATGATAAGATGCAGTAGGGTGGCTGAGTGGCTGTGCTCGACAAGAGCCGTTCGAAGCTCAAGATAAGGCTAGGAACGGCCGGTGAAGAGTCTAGATTCTAGCGTACGTGGATTTGCAGTGGAAAAGCATGGGTGATGAGCTGAAAATGAGGGCCAAAAGGGCAGGGTCTTGAGTGAAATGGGTGGAGAGAAGGAGCGGACGTGGTGTTCCTGCCAAAAGCAGGGTTGATGGGGAATTGACGAGGTGTGTCGAAATTGGAATAAGAAAGTCGCCGAAGAGATCTAGATCTTTACCCGCCTTGGGGCCGAGAACAGAGGGGATACAAACATTTGAAGAGTCTTGACGATTCGTAAGTGGTCGGTGCAGCCGGCCTGGTTTCATGCAAGTCGCCTCAACACGGACGATCCTGGCGTTCGATTTGAGTCTCCCCAGCGGTTCACCAGCCAACTGCAGAAGTCTGAAGGTACCGCAAATGACACCCAGTTGCACACCTCTACTTGCAGGGGTACGTGTCGTTGGTGTCCATTGTACCGCGCTGCATCCGCCAGCCTTCGAGTTTCCGTTTCCCAGCAGTCTATTAGCACCAGAACATCGAATACCGTTGTGACAAGAGTTCAGGACGTCTAGTACATGCTCGGGCAACGTAATAATGTGCAGAGATCAGCAGAGGTTTTTCCGATGATGGCATGATGGATACAGCCAGATCGGGATGATAGACAGCCAGGATCTTGTCCCCTGTGTTCGCGAATCAGGCTTGTTCCCTTGCGCATCTGTGCCACGGCAATCTCCTCGCAGCACATGCCACCACGCAACGTCCTCTCATCAAAAACTGGTTTCGCATCCTCGCTAGCAGGACATCTGTCCGGAGTGTGTGCGGAGTGTGTACGAAGTCCGCACGGCGAGCGCGATGCAGAGCTGCCGCCAGAAGTTGCCATGGATATGCTACTGATGTTCCGCCACAAGCGTCAGGACGAGGCGGAAGGCGCGTGAATGGTTTTCGCCAGTCCAGACGCCCTTGAGTCTGCGACGCGAGCTGAGGGACCATCACAGCCACTTGGAGGAGGGCCTTGGCCGGCTGGCGCGAGATAGCGCGTTGTGGCTGGGCGAGGCTGGCCAGGTTTCTCCCAGCGTCAATCTTGATTCGTCCTGGGAGGAGCTAGCACAATGACGTGGGGCGTCCGTTTCGGGCTGCTGGCTCGAGGCGGTCTTGATTTAATATTTGCTTGTCCACTACGACCTTCGTCTGCTCGCACGACGAACTCCTATACAAACACCAGCGTCTGCCTCAATTGCGACAGCCGCAACACTCAATTTCCCGCCATGGACCTCGTCCGCCTCTTTGCACGGGTATGTAAACCCCAAAGCTCATCCCTTTACCCTTGTCATCTGGACTGACGGCGCCTGCAACAGGATGACGGCCAGCCCGGCAGCAATAGGGACAAGCCAGATTCAAACTCCGCCTCGGGTCTGGTGTCAACGCTCATCCCTAATCTCCTCATCGCTTTCGTCTTCATCACCCTATTCTTCATCTTCCGCCGCAAGTTTCGTCGCCTCTACGCGCCGAGAACTTACATTGACAGCTTGGGCGCCGAGTATGCCCTCCCCCTCCCCCTCCCCCCCCCCACATGACTGTGAGTACGCTGAGTATGCTGAGAATGTGGCAGGCGAAAGACCCCCGCTCCCAGCGCTTCGTTCTTCGGCTGGATCTCCGACTTCCGTCGCATTGACGACAGATACATTTTAGACCACCAGTCCATTGATGGCTATCTCTTCGTCCGATATTTCAAGTTGATTGTCATCATCTGCTTCCTAGGCTGCTGCATCACATGGCCGGTTCTGTTCCCTATCAATATCACTGTGCGTTCGTGCTCCCCGCTAGAGTTTGGCATATCTAACTAAATCAGGGCGGCGCGGGCAATCAGCAGTTAGATATCCTGTCCCTCAGCAATGTAAAGGATGCGAAGCGCTATTATGCCCATGCCTTGATTTCTTGTGTCTTTCTAGGTACGTTTTCAGCGCAGCCACATGCATGCGACTACTTGCTCACCCTGGTAGGAATGGTCATGGTCATCATTGCTCGGGAGTCCTTCTTTACCGTCAACATCCGCCAGGCCTATCGCCGCTCTCCATGGGGCGCCAGCCGTCTCTCGTCTCGGACCATCCTCTTCACGAGCGTCCCCAAGTCGCTCACACAGGCTGCTCTTTTCGAGATGTTTCCTGGAGTGGTTCATGCCTGGGTTGCCTCTAACTGCAAGGATCTTCAGGAATTGGTTGAGGACAGGGACAAGACAGCATTGAAATTGGAGGCGGCAGAGGTCCAGCTCTGTCGTGATGCTAACAATAACCGCCTGAAGGTTGCGAAGGGAAAGAAGGCTTACCAGGCCCAGGATTCTGAGGATGGTTCCCGCTGGCTCAATCCCAAAGACCGCCCAACCCACAGGCTCAAGTTCCTCATCGGCAAGAAAGTCGACACGATTGAGTATGGACGACAGCACCTTGCTGAGCTCATTCCCAAGATCACAGCGGAGCAGGACAAGCACTGGAATGGCCAGGGAGACCTTGTTGGCGCCGTCTTCCTCGAATTCGACACTCAGAAGTCTGCCCAAGACGCTTGGCAAATGATGCAAAATAGGAAGGCCAAGCCGAACTCCAATATGGCAGCTCGCCAGCTCGGTGTACTTCCTCAAGAAGTCGTGTGGAACAATCTCCGAATTGGAGTCCCAGAGCATTGGGTACGATGGATCCTTGCAACCGCTTTCATCACCGTCATGATTATCTTCTGGGCTATTCCTGGTAAGCAAATCATTCCTCTTTTCTTAATGCGAACTCACAATCTACAGTTGCCTTCGTCGGTCTCATCTCGAATATCAACTACCTTGCAAGCAGATTTTCCTGGCTTGAGTGGATCCTGAAAATTCCGAAGGTTATTCTGGGTGTGGTGACTGGGCTTCTTCCCGTTGTCATGCTGGCTGTGCTCATGTCTTTGGTTCCAATATTCTGTCGAGGTATGATTCCCTCCATCCCCCTATCGTACATGTCTTGGCATGGCTAACAGCCTCTAGTCATGGCTAAAGTTGCTGGCTGGGTTACCCTCTCCCAAGTCGAACTACAAACGCAGTCGTGGTACTTTGCGTTCCAAGTTGTCCAAGTCTTCCTCATCACAACCTTTTCGTCTGCTGCAACAACCGTTGTCAATCAAGTCATCGCCAACCCTGGCTCTGCTCTCACTCTGCTCTCCGAGAACCTTCCCAAGGCGTCCAACGTCTATATCAATTACTTCATTCTTTTTGGTCTAGCATCCTTCGCCGGTACACTCCTCAACATCGGTGGCTTCGTTACTGTCGTTCTCCTCGGCCGCATCCTCCCCGGCGGTACACCACGCAAGATCTTCCAGAAACTCGTCAACCTGTCTGCTCCAATGTGGGGCTCCGAGTTCCCTAAATGGGTCAACCTAGGCGTCATCGCTCTCAGCTACTCCTGCATCGCTCCTCTCATCCTGGGCTTCGCTGTAATAGGCATGGCCCTTGTCTACGTTGCCTTCCGCTACAACTTCCTCTACACGTACGAAACAGTCATCGACACCAGAGGCGCTGCATACCAACGCGCTCTCCAGCAACTCATGACAGGTGTCTATCTCTCCGAAATCTGCCTCATCGGCCTCTTTGCCATCAAAACCGGCGACGACCGCGGAGCTGTTGGTGCGCTTGTCATTGAAGCCGTCCTCCTCGGCTTCACAGTCGTATTCCACCTCTGCGTCCGCCGCGCCCTTCGTAGCCACGAAACGCGAATCGCATACTCTGACCCCATACCCACCCCGCATGCTGATCTCGAAAACGGGCACGGCACGGAAAACCTTGATGGTGCAGGCATGCCGGCGGAAAAATCCTCTGCAACAGCAGCAACTAACACAGCCACACCCGTGGCTCCCCCCAAACCAACACGCATCCCAGCCTTCATCACCAACATTCTCAACCCAGAAAAGAACTCTGTCTCTAACCTCTCTGCTTCCCTTGACGCCTTTTACCGCACTCCCCAACATCCGCTGCCCGTCGAAATCGCGAAGCGCGCATATTTCAACCCCGCAGTTACGTCCCCAACGCCGGTGCTCTGGATTGTTAAGGATGAGATGGGGATTTCGGAGCGTGAGGTCAGGAATTCGAAGAAAGCGGTACCGGGACTAGTGATTACCGATGAGCAGGCAACGTTTAATGAGAAGAATAAGGTGGATTGGAAGGGGGTTGAAGAGGGGAAAGCGATGGAGGCGCCAATTTGGGAGGAGAAGGTTGTTTATTGATGAAGGCGGTGATTTGAGGTGGAGATAATGTGGGGGGTGGTGTGGGGGGTATGAAATGTGGTGTTGATGGTGTGTGGAGAGTAGAAAATGGGCTTCTGATTGTTCTGTACGTGGTGTGGTTGGGTACGTGGAGGTAGGGAGTTTGATACCATGGCTGACTTCAATGGGCCAACGGCTGTTCAAAATCTTCATTTTCCTTTTTTGGTGGATTGTGGGCTGTGAATGCGCTTCATAGGTGGCAGTGGTGGATGATGAAGCCTGCTGTATCCAGGCAGGCGATTGGGTAGTTAGTTTCGGTTCTTCCTGAGATGACATGATAAAAGATATCCTAATACCTTTAGTTTGTTACTCTTAATGAAAATGGAAAAGGAAATTTGCTATCGTAAATGTCCCGAGAACGGTTGAATCGGAACGAGTGCGCTTGGTGTTAATGAGTTATTGATGATCGTGTGGTGCCCATGAGGTCAAGAAGTGTGAAGTGAAAGGCACGAAAACAGTGAATCCAGAGTGGAAGGGGATGGGATGAATGCCGTAATGATGAAATCTGGTACTGTCATTCATATACGTGATAGAACGTACGCTCAATCTGCAAGTAGAAACCTGGATAACGTGCTAGTAAGTAACAGAGAGAACGGTAAATGAAAGGTTGTAGATTAGGTTCGTGGGTGTGAACAGATATGTAAATGAGAAGATGCAAAGTATAGAGCGTAGATGCACCTTACATAACTTTGAATTTAACAGGGGCGCTAGGAGGAATTCGGATGTCTGTTGGTGAGACCACTTCGATGATGACGCCCTTGTTTTTGAAGATACGTTTAATGATTTCATCACATCGCTTAGCTTCCGCGTCGTTCTGCTCACTCTTGTCTTCAGACTGCTCAAATATCTGTATTCTAGTAACTATAACCAGAGCCACTAGCGTAAATGCAGCACAAATTAGACAAAAGAATAGAAAATTGCTAATCACAGTTATAAATGTTAAATAGTGGTGATAACAAATAGTTAACTAGCATATAATAAACAATAACTAAGAGCTAAAAGGCTAAGCTATTTGCAATGTAACACTTGGCAGGGCTTTGCTAGGCACCTTCAAACATCAGCATGTCAAGTCAACACATAGAACCCTCCCGAGGAATACAAGAACTATGCCTCTCGAGGCTCCAGCATTCCTTTGAGCCTGAGCCTGAGCCTTCTTTCTATCGTACTCTCTGGCTTGGAAATGTGGGTTCCTCATCTCCCAGTCTCTCAGCATCAGGTGTCAACACCTTCTGGGCGCAGTTGCTCTAGTAGTAAGGTTTCGAGCATGAAAAGTAATGGCTGTGTCTCTACTTTCTGCCAAGCGCCGATTCGCTACTTGATATTTGAGGTAAAGTGATTGGAAGAGGGTTGCGGATTTCAACAGTGGCTTGTGCGGCACAGCTTTGAAGTCGAACCCCCGACCCTACACATTTTGACGCCGCATGCTAGGCTGCTAGTGAAATATATCACAGCCACAAGAGAGGTTAGTATAAAATGGTGAATGAATATTTTCCTCTGGATTCTATAAAGCTAGGCAAAGTTACTAGTATCTCAACCCCTCATATTCCACACCTTCTAGAGATTCACCTACCATTTACTAACAGCAATATCCTTCCTATTTTCAACACCTTGAATTAAAGACTCCCGACCAACCCTCGTCGCGGAAGATACCATTATCCGCCATGTCAAGGTCTATTATGTCGAACTCTTCAATCGCCATATTCCCAAACACAGCCGCCAAACTCGCCCACTGCGAGTATATCACAGGCCACACTTTCACCTCCAAACGACTCGGCCTGGAGGCCCTCCAAATGGCTGGCGGACCACTAGGCACCGACGGCATCGTCGAATACTGCGGCACCTACCTACCGGTCCCCAAGAACAAACGGCTTGCTATCATAGGCGATGCCACGCTCGATCATGTACTGAGCTTGATCTGGTATCATACTGGTCGAGCCAAAAGTAAGCGCTCTGGAGTGATTAATTTCCAATTTGTCGATGGAAAGGACGGGTTTGATTATAATAGCGTGACAGTCAACTGATTAAGATACCAGAGGATTGGACCACGTTCCGCGAGCAGGTAGTCAGCAATTCCGCGCTCAACACACGAGGCCGGGCACTTGATCTCGATAAATGTATTCTGCCCAACGTACCTGGGGATGTGATTTCCGTAGAGATGTTAGCTACGACGCTTGAAGCGGTTATTGGCGCTGTGCGGTGTGATGGCGGTGATGAGGCTGCGGAGCGCGCTATGCGGAATATGGGGTTTATGGAACATGAGATGTTGCTTTCGTCGACGAAGAGCTCGATGTGAATGTGGATGATAGATTCACCTTAACGTGATGGGCGAGGGGGGGGTTTCGGGAGGAAGACGAGTCTAGAGGCTGGGTTCATCAGTGCCTTTTCTATGTTTTGTTGAACAAATTGGTCGGAATCTTCATGGTTAATAGAGGTATTCCATAATTCTAGAAGATCTACTACACCTTCATGCCTAACGTGGAGCATGACTAGGGTGGAGTGAATGTGTTACACTTCTTACTGGAGTTTAGGAGAGAGTAATAAGGTGCAGGATTCTGTCCTGAATTACGCCTTACCCATGTTCCGCGGGGGAGTAACTACATATAGTAGATTTAATCTATTCCATTCGGCATACATCCTTCTTCCAAGCCATTCTAACGCCTGACATCCAATCCCTCACAATGCCCTCTATAGATACCGATGTGCATTCAACCCGAAAGCCCTGATAACATTCTCCACAGCCTCACCCTCCCCATCCAGATTTACAGCCCCAGTGATCGCCTCCATTACATCCGCAATCATGTTATTAGTTGGGGGCTTGTTCCGTAGAGTCTTTCCCGGGTCCTGCAAGATACAGTGTTGGATTCCTCGCTCTTCGTGTTCCATTGCTGATATTGTCTTCTCCAATCTTGGTATAGTGGCTTGGCACCCGGATATACAGGGTGCAATACAAGTTCCCAGTTCCATCTCCAACGCCCCGCCCTCACTCAACGGGATCTCAAGATCCCCACTGGCTCCTGAGAGCCTAAAACTGGAAACTCTATCCGCGCCGGCGAGTTTGTCGCGGACTCTTTCGTTGACGCTAGATTCGAGTGCTAGAGCGCCGCAATTGTAGTACTAATGTCCCTGTTCTAAGGCTGCGTGATGTGTGGGAAACCCAACGCACGAAGACTCAGAGAGGGTGCAGTGGATGGGAAACCATACTCGAATCACTAGTCGAAATCTAGATTTCATGACCTTTCTTCGCAGCCCCCGAATTCAGATCTCGTTTTGCCTCTTTGGCGATGGTAAGAGGGGCCGCGTTTTCCTATTCGCGAGACATTTCGGAAGTCTCTCAAAAACAAGATTCTGATCGTATATTGATGGGGCGGCATGATGAAACGCAGTGGTTTGGTTATGAAAAGCGAGGGATGGGATTGAAGAGGGAGGAAAGCTAGGAGCTGAGAGCTTGGGAACCTGGGGTGTAAATGAAGATTGAGAGAGTGATGTTCGACAGATATGAATGAACGTGGAGACCCTTTAATGTCAAGATGACGTAAAGCGACAAACATGAGCATAGGGGCCTCTAGAAAATTCCCGAACAGCACTTGACAGTTGCAGAGAAGGAAAGACTTGTAGGGTCGTGGCCTAAGGTAAACTTCCTAGATAGAAAGCTGATCATACGTGGGAGCAGGATGTCCTTCTTAAAGAAAGATCCTTAAGCCAGCTGGCAACCACACGAACTGGTACCTGGTAACCAAAAGCAAGAACGAATCTTGAAAATTGTGAAAATTGGATAGCGTAGAATCATGGCATCATGTTCTCGATACCTCATCGTCCATCCAAGAAAGAACACATTATACACAAACGCCCCATGCAGCCTCTATACACAGCTGCATCCATGCCATGAAAAATATTCACTCAATTACCATCTGGTATCCCGAAAACTGCGTGGGCATCCAGACAGGAGCGGAAAAGATTACTTCTCGCTGCCAAAAAAACCGGACTTTGTCCGGTCCTATTATGTGAAAAGCCAGTAGCAGACCCATGAGAGAAACCGATGAATACGAACCGGGTTTAATATCCCCCTCCATACCTCCGTCTAGCCGCTCCGCGATTGCGACCAGCGCTGCCACCGATGTCGATGGATTGTAACTCTAAGCTAAGAGCCGTCATGTCCTCTGACATTGTATTGCCGTTTGAATCCAGAGGGATCTTCGCTGGAATAGGTGGCGCGGCGACGGAATGTCTTGAGCCCGCCCCGTAACCTGGACTACCCCCATAGCCGCCGACATTCTCACGCTCGCGAAGAACAAGGCTGTTCGGCGAAGGGATGTTTCCAGCCGGAGACTGATGCGACGGGGAAGTGTATGTGGAGACCGGCCGCTGATTACGCTTCTGCAGCCTGTTGCGTCCCGTACTAGGCGAAGTAGCACTATGATCAGACAGGACCATTGCCCCATCATTCATAGGTTGGCTGCTGCTGTAACGGTGCCTCGAAGTAACCAAAGCAGTGCTGGGACTCCCGCCGGAGGTGACTGATGAGTTGACCGCATTACGGATCCGCTCACGTTCTTTGCGCTGGCGTTCCCTCTCCTTCGCTGCTTCAATATCGCGAGTGCCATTCAGTGCAGCCCGTTCTCGAACGGGCCGATCCTTTTGAGGCCCTTTGCGCTCCGGCTCAGGAGCCCAGCTGTCAATAGGCAGATGATCAGAGGCGTCGATGACCCGACCATGGAACGTTACCACCTGCCCCTTTTCGTTGACCTCAGCATTGCTGCCGCGACGGTCGTCTTCCGAGCCGCCGTTGCCTCTAGAATTCGAATTCTGTGACACGGATGGATTCAACACGTCAAAGCTGTCGGGGTTGAATGGCACTCCGGACAGCCTTCGATCGCCTGGATCTGCAGTAGAGGGTGGTGGCCGCGGCGAGACCGACTTGCGCGTTGGCATACTCCGGTTCGGGGTTCGGGACATCCGTTTATCAGCTGGGGTGCGGGCTTCTGCTGGACTCATCGCGCGAGGCTTGATCATTGGCGCAGAGTCTTGGTACGGCGAGACATGGTGCGGTTCTTGTGGGGATGAATGTTGATAGTAACTAGGGGATTCGGCCAGGGGGAAAGAGTTGTGCTGGGTGAGAAGATGTGGTCGAGAAGGCGTGTCGTATTGAGGAGGAGTTCGGTAGTCTGGCTCAGACAGATGTCGCTGCTGGCGAGAGGGTGTCTCATAAGACGGGGCTTCTTGGTATGCATCGGAGTCCCTATTGTCTGATCGTGGGGTCATTTGAGTATCCTGCCGATATGGATCGTATCCAGCCACGAGACTAGAGGGTATGAGAGCAGTTTCTTGCCTCAAAGGAGACGGGGCCATGGTGTCACGCGAGACTGGGCGGCTATTTGGTTGTGGAGACATCGACATACGTGGGTTTGTATATCGACGCTCGGCGGGATGAGGATTTGCATACTCATTCGTTCCATATGACTGAGGGGGAGAATCATATGCGGCAGGTTGCTCTCGATATCGGTTAATATTGAGGGGGGCTGGGGCATCGTCCGGGTAGCTTGGCGGCGACTGTTGAGGATGGTGCACGATAGTGGCCGCGTTGCTGCGATGCATTGGGGGAGGGGGCGGACAATCATCTTCATCCTCAACCGTAGGTTGCATAGCGCTAGATGGCCGTCCATTTGCAGGTGAGTATGATGCTCGCTGATCCATGTAGCCACCGGTGCCATGGTATGAATTGCGAAGCGCAACTTGATTGTGGCCAAAATCGTTGCTTCGCGTAGCATTGTGTTGCGGCCTCAAGGGCTCAACATGATACGGAGGCTCTTGATACGTGGTTGAGAGTTGACGGTGTTCTTCCGGTCCCTGTTGGGCATGTCCATTCGAGTATCCTTGAGATTGGGCTGCGTATGGATCTTGGTAAGGAGATTCAGACTCATATCCATGCTGCGTTGGAACAACTGGAGTCGAGTATGAGTGAGCCAGCTCCATATGACTCGGTGAGTGGCCGTGAGAAGACCTCAAGTCATTCTGGGTGGCCCGGTTGCCACCATCCACCGTGTGTTGCGGCGATGGGTCAATTGGCTGGACCTCATAAGGCTTGGGCGCAGTGTAGGACATGTCGAAGCCATCTTCGTTGTACTGGGGAGTGTTTGAATGAGATGGAGGAGGGTTTTGTGCAGGACTGTATGGATCATGTTCAGGCACTCGCGATGCTCGATGTTGCGGAGTGTGGTGACTCGAGGACGGCGTGTTGTTGTTCAAAGGCGAGGCTTCGGGCAGCGGCCTTCGACGCTCAACTGACTGGGGCTGGCCTTCAGGAAGTTGGCTGCGTCGTTGATGAGTTGGGGTGCTGTACTCGTTCGAGCGTTGCTGCCGGGGAGGGGTTGGGTAGTTGCGAGGTCCAGACTGTGTTGCTTGAAGCCCACGATGGTCTGGCGTACCGGCTGGAGACGGTGAAGTCCCAGTGGGGTCAGACGGGAGCGGCCTTCGCTTGACGGGTGTGCTCTCGCGGGGTCCTCCAACCGACGGCCTCTGAACTTCAGTTCGGGCGGTTTCCTTCTTCTCTACTGGCGTCTTCTCCGCCTTGGGGCGAGTGTCGTAGTACGTGAGCTCAATGCGAATCTCTCCGGCATACTTTCCCTTGCAATTGAGACCATGCCAGGTATCGCTCTGCCCGCCACCTGGTGTAAGGATGGTCTCCAGGCTGACCCAGGTTTCACCAATCAATTCAGTCTTCTTGTCGTCGTTGAATACGGACACCTTGAGCTGGTGATAGTCTGGAGAGTCATGGACGGTGAAGCGTAGTTCCTGGTCCCTACAAGAAGAAGTCAGGAAGGTGCCACGCGAGGACGAAGCTGCAACGACACTTACCACTTTGGCGTTTGGCCTCCCCGCTTATCTGTCTCTGTCTTCTTCGCCTCCTTGCCGAGACGCGCTGCGCAGTAGGGGTCCTGCTTGCCCATTGTCCGTCTATTGGGGAGGTTCTTTGCCCTATCCACAACCACGACCAGCGTACCAATCTCCGGCCCATCCACGGTCATGTCTGAGTAAATGCCGGCAGTGTGCATGCCGCCAAAAGCACTCAGTTTGCCCATCTTAGTAGCCATAGTGGTCGCGGCTGTATGCCACCACGGCGTCGAGGATCAAGGCTGTGCTGAAAGTGGTCAAAGGAGTGTTTTCGTCCGGACAGTGGGGTGGGTGCTGCGACAGCAACCTTGTTAACTGACGATGAGGTTCATGCGCCTGCAATTGCTTAGCAAAACCGTAAATAACGGTGCCTCAAAAATTCAAGTGCACGCCAAAACCAAAAGAGCGACTGGTTGCACTGGCACGCCGTGTGGTGTGGTGGAGTGCGCAGCGAAGAGCAGGCCTGTCCGAGTGTTTTGTTATGCTGCCGCTGCTTTTGGTGGCTGGTAGCCCAGCCACATGATATCCATCGCTCGGGCCAATTAGCGACGCGCCTCATCCCCAGATCGCCCTGGCAAGGCGCCCGATGAATCCTGTACCTTGCATTCTGCGAAACACAAGTTTCTAATTCTATCGAATTGCTGCCGTCTTCCGTGTCCACATCTTGTTTGTGCATGAGTTCGCAGAGTCCCATGGTCCGCTGGACCTCGATGTGGCTGGTTGGTGCGGCGTGCTCGCCAACATCAATGACCGCAGTGATGCCACTCCGTAATACCTCTGACACCGATCACAAGCTACACGCGTCTTCTCGTATTGTAGAACGTCAGTTCTCTCGCATTGCCTAATACTATCACCAGGTGTCAGACAAGCACAGCTAAGCTCTGTTCAAGAGCTCTCATCAGCCCCAGACGGCCGTGGGCACCTCCAAAAAAGAAGCCGACACAATAAGAATAACTAACTCTTTACCACAAACTCCAGATCGGGGCAATTTCTTCATGTCCTCGCGACTGTCTAAGGCTAAGTCTGCCTGCTCGCAGAAGTCGTGATGCAGCCCTGGAAATTCGGGCCACGGTCCATGCCGGGATGTCACTAGTCCCGCTCCAAGATTCCCCACATTCCACTGACTCTCGACTTGTTGAATTCCCATGCTGATAGTCCTGGTGGCTCGCTTTGATTAACAATCTGAGGGGCAGTGTCGCATAGTCCGATACATTGGTTTCTATTCTTTCCTGCCATGGCTCTTTCGGCTCGTGTCGTGACCAGGATCCAAACCCGCCCTTCGGTCTGGGACATATCCTATCATCAAAGTTCAGCTTCATGGTATAGAGTAATTGGTCTCTTCAAGGGCAGGCTCACCAGCACGCTTTCTGCGGGATGCTCTCTTCGGGCAGGAACCATGCCAAACCTAAAAGAGCCCCTTCTTTCCCCTCATTCTCTGTCGTTCAAGTTCAGAGGACACTCGCTCAGTCAACATCGACATTAGGCTCTCCAATCTTCACAAACACTCTCCATCGTACTTTAGAGACGCAATAGAGCGTTGATCTCCGGTTCTAGCCTCTTCGGCATCGGTGCGACTGATCGACATGCGGGATTTTGTTCAGAATTCCTTCGTGAATCCAGGAACCAGGTCCAATAAATTGTAAGTGAATGTCTTCCCGCCTTAAGAAATTGCACACAGACCTTAAGAGCCTCATCAAAACGGTACTCGGGACGCGTCGCCATTAATGGTCAAACCCAGCAACACGCTTGCACGTGGAGATAGCAGAACATTCTGCTTCTTCGGTGGCTATCGCCTGGGTGAGCGCACATCGCGCCTGAGAAGCTGAACGGCAAGGAGGGTGGCTAATCTATATCATATTAATGGCTGGCTCGCGAAGATGGGTGAAAACCAAACAACAAAATTCATGTCAAACCACCAATACGAACTCGGCGCACATGCTCATATTTCGCTTCGAGTACGGCTTTCAATATGGAGGGGGGTCTTGATTGCAACCGAAATGGATTGAGTATCTCTTGCATTCTCGCCTGGACGAGAAAGCTGGTTAAGATGCTCTTTGCAGCAAGGAGAGTTCTCTCTTCGACATCTAGCATACGGCCCGATCGCCCAAACTCCCTTTCAACTTCCTGATTCTTCCGTACGAAGTACTATGTTCTCACTGCTTCCAAATCCGGGTATTTCTAGGAACACGATTGTCTTTCAGATTCCTACCAATACATGCCCTTCTACTGGTTTCCTAGAATCGATAGAGATCGGGTGTACCCATATGATGTCCGATAGCACATTGCAGATCAACAGCATAGGGCACATGTTCCTTTGATACTCAGTCTTCTGTTACGCATGCTGGAGCGGGGGATATTCGCTTTGCCCGGTACACGGGACACTGGTTTAATGTCAGATTACCTGGAACTGTGGCGTACCGAACTTATTCCACCCAACCATATCCTGAGAATAGATCATTCCAGCATGCACTTTCATTTATCCACGTTTAGAAATATATACCCCTGTGCAGACGCGCATGCAGCGAGGGTATCGCAACGAAGAGCCGAAAATCCTTGCATATAACTAGGAGTTTCGCGTTCGAGCCCCCGGCCCGGCGAGGATAAAGTCGAGGCCTTCCATGGTCTGCTTCAATTGCAATCTTAGACTCTCCAGGTTAGAGGTAGCTTTTTAAATTGCATTCAACCGCGGCCTATTGAAGCCAATCCAACGCTAAAATTTATATGGAAATGGATTTCCCCATTGAACACGTTGAATTCCAGGGAGTCGTGAGGAATGTTCCTTGTCCCTTTGATTTTGTCCAGAGCATCCTGGGGCATCAGCATCGAGCTAGGTATGGAAGCAGGGATGCCACCCTCGGAAGCCAGGACGAAAACAGCAGGCAGAAGGAGCGAATTCCCGACTCGGCTCATTATATGAATGTGGAACGATTCTAGATGTACCTACAAAAATATCAATCTGGTAGAGAGAGTACAGTTGCTGCAGAAGTCAGTGTCTTCTTCGTATTTGATAACCACAATCATTGGTTGCGTGGAGCAAGCCTTGAGCAATCTCTAAGCATAATCCTGTCGTATTCTCACAGCACTAATAGCGGTAAGGGAGAACTAGAAGGTGAAGGAGCGGAGGAAAGTGCCAGAACGCGCTCGGCACGGCTCAAGCCATGTCGAAGTGGCGGGCTGCTGGATCCCGCTCATTCCCTCTCACCTTTCCCCACGTGATTTAGCCCGCGCGCAGAGCATTCACCGTACCCTAGCATCTATATAACGCCGCCGATCTCTTGCAATCCCGACCTCTCTACCAACTCCTCTCTACTACTCCACACTCAACTTCGTTCGCTCAGTCCACTACATTACGATCATCTCACCCTCCCCGCCAATCTTAACACCAATCTTCTCAGCCTTACCCCAAAGCCACCACCAGCATGAAGGCTTCTCTGATCCTTGCTGTCGTCTCCGCTGCCGTCGCAATGGCGAGCCCTGCTGCTGTAAGTAACATCGATCTTCCCTTTCAATCTTAACGTTCCTGCACGTTGCCGATCGGCAATGTGTCGGGGTTTCTAATCTCAATCTCACCTCACCCCACAATCTTTCCAGACGTAGACTCACAACCCCACAGGTCTCGCTCAACCGTGCCTTCCGGGCGGTCACAGTTGATGGTACCACCACCCAGACTGCATGTATCGAGTGTCCATGCGGCAACACCTTCAACGCTGTCTGCGAGTGCGTCCCCGGTGGCTGCTGCTGCACCTAGGTCTCTCATCCAGCTCCCGCGGGTGTGATCTAAACGACACTTTTCCATAGATCACAGAGGATGCAACTCACTTCCACCTTTTCACGGCTCACGACCAATGCATTACTGTACGATACCACCTGCAACTTTTCGATGGATTTCCACACATACGGGGCCGGCACAAAAGCTGGATTACCTGGATGGATGGGCATTTTGGTTTTTCTCTTCACGGAGTGTCATGTCGACTGGCATTTCCTGACATGTATTCATGATTTTACTCACGGTTATTCCCTCATGACTGTGTTTCCTGGGACTAGCGATAGTCTTCAGTGGAAGGGAATAGAACGATAATACAACACCAATTTCAAAATTCCTTGTCCTTGCCTCTCAATGTGAAGTATCACCATTTAGCTTGCAACAAAAACCCCCACCGCTTTTGCTTGCCTTCGAGTAGTTTATTCCTCTCCCCAAGCCAGTTTCTTTGTTTCGCCGCCTTTTTCCGTGATGGCAGTTGCTAAAGCCCCGCAAGGGTGACTGACGTGTCTTACCCTAAGTCTCGCCATGTGCTGTGAAACACCTCAAATTTGGCAAGTTGCCAGCTGGAGGCAAGAGCAGCTTTTCGAGAGCATGAAAATGCTTGTTCAGAATCGACGTGATCTTCTTCGAGCATCTGTTGTGTTACCACCCTTCGCCATGGTTATCGTTCCTTCAATCTATTTCGGGTATGTTTAAGCGAAGGAATTTGACTGGGTTGGGTTGATAAGGTGAAGAGGTCGGGAAGGCAGGAGATCTGGTTATCAATAGAGGAGGTACTGTACCAGGTAATATATATATTGATGAAGTTAATATACTTTCGAGCTTTGAAGGAATGAGCTCATGTCCGATTGGGAGTTTTGGGATGGTATGCGATCTAATGATGCGATGCGTTTCTCTTGAACAAAGATCAGCTGGGAATCTCGGAGCTGACTCTTCTCTTTGCCCTCGTGCGAAAGCCATTCAATGTTCGTGCCTTCATCTCATGGTACTCGTGAAGGTAGTATAGAAAAGAATCTCACTATGCGGCGCTATAACTAGTTTTCCCAAGAGTAACAAGACCCAAGAGTCACAGGTCTCGAATAGCTCGATATTCGGTTAGTGCAACGAAAACCTACTGTCAGCCTCTCCAACACCCCGACCGCCTGCACTATCCGTCACTAGAAACAGCCTAGCGTACCACCAAGACAGTGCTCCACATGATTTCGCGTCACCGCGCCTTCATGCATACATGTCAACTGACCATGGGATGCACCTCGGCCGACCATGAGAAGCTCGGGGATGATTGGTAATTGCTAAGTAATCGCGCCTAGAATGGACAATACCAGTCAGAACACATTTAGAACCCGTTTAAATTTTGTTCTCGATACTTCCCCTTGATAGATTCAAGGTATTTGCCTAATGGACAACCCTGATTGTCAGACAAAACTGCAATCAAGCCGTGCTGATTGAAGGCGTGGGAATAAATTCCATACGCCTTACCTATTTAGACAGGTTCCATGGTCAGCCGAGGTACATCCCATGGTCGATTGACATGAATCCTGCACGCGTTCCTCACAACCACGACTTCTCCACCACCCCAACCCTAACACAATGACACAATGCCGGCAGTGCCCACACCACCTCGCTCCTCTGATTTCTGCGAATCGCCAATGTCCATAGCATTCAAATAATGTCGTCTCACACCCCCTCTCCACACCGCTTCCTCCCTCCTGATGTCCACTCGATCCAAAAGCCGAAGCCGAAGCCGCCGAGCGCGCTGAGACATGGGATCACGGCTAAAGCTCCGAAGACAGGTGGAACCATCCCTTTGAAGCCTGTGTTGAGCCAGACACCGAAAGTAACTCCTGCGAAAAGATTCGTTATTGTACCTGCCCAACATGCATCGACGGCTGCGACAGTAGAGCGGGGTGGAGAGAAAGAGAAGGTTGATAAGGCATGGACGCATACGCAGACAACGCCGTTAGTTAGAGCTAGGAGAAGGTTGGAGAGGGTGGAGAAGATTGAGGAAGGGTCACAGGAGAGTCCTTCTCGGTATCCCAACAATGAAGACTGTGAAGGAGGAGATATCACGACATCGATTGAGACAATGATGCCCTTCAACGAGGCGGAACGAGACGAAGACGAAGATGAAGACGAAGAACTCTTGTTCACACCCCTGAATAAAAAGCGCCGTCGACTCTCCCCCGAATTCACACCATCGTTGTGCCCCTCGAAATCACACATTATTCACCAACCGCCACAAACTCCAGCCCCGGCTTCAGCTGTAGGGACATCATCCCACCGCTTCCTCGTTCCAACTCTTCGCCCTCCTACAATCTCCAACTCTATAGCTACCACACCAGCGCCAACCCGCCCACACTTCCTCCTTCCCCCCCAACCCACGTCTCCACAGCTCATACACCCGCTTCCAGAAACATTTTCCCCGCAACGCAAAGGCCAGAAATACGTACCGGGTGGCTTAGCAAATACGCTGCAGTCCTGGATCATCGAAGCCACGAATAATGGGCACGCAGCACAGACAAGAGACACCGTGATTTGGGGAAAGGAGAAGGACGACGGCATAAAATTACGCCTGAAGGTCTCGGGCATACGGTCCAGTAACCCTCACACTGGACATGATGGAAGAAGCGTTGAGTGCTTTCCAGGCACTGTGGTGTTTGTCAGAGGGGATACAGAAGCGGGACTGTCTAATTCGTTTAGGGTTATTGGGAGTCAGAGGCAGAGAGGCGATGGGGGCAGCTTGGGAGGGGTTAGAGTTATGCTTGCAGGACAGGGTAGCGCGAGGTCTGGGGTGGTAAGAGTTGGAAAAGGGAATGTAGTGGGTATTAGGGCGCCTGTTTGGAATACTGACGTTAGTGGAGAAAAGTGGGTTGTTGGTGTTGATTGGGTTGTGCTTTCGTGATAAGATGGATCTAAGTTGATTTGTTGTTACGAATTTATTAGGGCACGAGGATATGCCGGCAGGAATCTATGTGGATGCTACGAATGTTATAATGATTACAGTGTACACTTTCCAAGTCTCTTTCTCACGAGCTAATAGTATATACAACCGCAGAGGGCCAGTCCCAGCTAGGAGCATGCGAAATTCTTTGCTCATGTCATCATGGGCATACGTAGATACAGTAGTGCGAGGATTTTTCCTGTACAATGGTGACAGCAGACTGAAGCTTCACCTTCCTGCTATATGCTACCAAAACATCGTCTACCTGTGGTACAGCCTGGGCAAGGGAATAATTGCGATTTGCCTCGATAAAGATGGAATTGTTTCGGGAAAATATTGACTTGAAAATGCAGAAAGAAATTCGTATCTGCCCGGTTCATAGGTGGATGAGAGTTGGCAACCATTCCCGAAACCGGTAATTGGCTGTGAGTCGACACGAATTTTGGATATGTGTTCTTCTGGAGCCCGACAATATCTTAGGGTCGGCCCAATGTGGGAGAAACGGCTACTCCACTACGGGGTGGCTTGCTGGAGGGTACCTGACTAGTGAGATCGACGGGGTTGTTCTGACCAGATAGCTTCCCTGAACGGCGTGCAATATCGTTGTGTGAAATGTTTGGTTGTAATAGCTTTCGACATGGATCGTACTTCTGCTCGAAATTGTCGGACATGGAATGCCCTAGTATGTTGTAGGTCCTTACCATTTTTCTACAATGCCATCCTCTATAAAGGAGGTAAGCGGACCTAATTCTTTCTCGACTCTGAGGTAGAGTCTAATGTTGACTTCAGAACGGTCGATCAAATGTCGCATACAATTAGCTATGAAATCATAGTTATTGAGGAAGCGAAGATTATCGCTGTAATACACAGAAAAGTCGCAGTCATCTTCGTCATCATCTGTCTTTTGACAGCATGGTTTGACTCGCCAACTCTCTCTACCAGAAGTTAGGAAACAGCAAAAATACTAGACGACAGTTACCACCGCCCTTCGCAGTCCTCTATCTCCCTTTATTATCAGGATTAGGAGTTCCTAGACCTCCGACCTGAATAACAACACCCCCATTCTGCGAGGCAACAAAGACATCCCTAACGAGAGCCGGCAGCCGCATCGTCTGAGTGAAATCGAAGCCTAATTTCGTAAACTCGGGTTAGTCATACTCAACATGTGCCTCATAAGGCGTAAAGCCTTAAGAATGCCCATTTCCCCTCACTCTCGGAGGCATATTTGATAGGGAGGGTCTTCATCAGTGATGAATTTAATGGCTGCAGAAACCATGTAATTTGGCTAGTCCGCTGATACCAGAAAATTAGCCCGGACTGAACGGAGGTTGATGGTGTAGCGAACCTGGATTGGTAAGCTGGGAATCAACTCCTAGTGCTGTGTGGTGTGAACAACGCAGCCATGGTGCAGGGACTAGATTTGAAGTTGGTGGCTAGAGGACATGAATGACAAAGAAAGTAGAAGTCATTCGTCATCCGAGAGGAGAGATTGTGGGCGAAGGAGCTATGGTGGATGTTCAGTGGCCGCCGTTCTTCCTGTGATGCGCCATCTTGGTCTAGTAGCCCATGCCAGAATGGAAGGCACGCTCTTTTGCTTCGCGCCATTGACGCATTTGGAGCCGCGAGGGCGGGTGGAGATGTAATTATTGCTTAATGATATCTCCCATGGCGTTGCTCTGGGAGGAATATGAAGCTCTCTCGCCACTACCTGGGCGCATGGGGGTGAGAGAAGTGGTATCCACAGATATAAGTCGTACAACGGAATGATGGAAGCGGAAAATAGAAACCGGAATCAGAAAGAAGTCTGAGGAGAGGGAATGCTTCTTTTTTTGTGCAAAACTTGACCGAACGAGACATACTTAAGTTTTGTTTACAGCCTCGTCATGAGCCAAATCCGATGAACTTGCCTTAAGAGGTCTTCTTTAGTATGTGACTGAAAGGAATGCGTTGGGAGGGAGATTGGAACTAGGGAACTGCTCCAAGGGTAGTGGGTTGCCAAATACTGTCATATCCGAAAGATATTATGGTATCATGACATGAAAGCGACGAGCAATACTGTTGATAGTCGCGACTGAACCATAGTTGAATTTTGGGCTAAAAAAGCTCCGCCGAACTTGTTCAATAAAGCTGGCTATGCGTCTACTCGTATCTCCTTTCATCCCCTCATTCTACATCTCACAGCTATTTGCACCACACTACTCGTTGCATCCCGTAGCCTACATCACCCCATTCACAGTACCGCGTGGCATCATACCTGTGCATTCACGGCTGTCATGTCTTTGATGAACATCAGGTCTTTGGCCTCCGCCATGACCGAATGTACAGACACCCCACACCTGAGGCTTTCCGACACAAACCAGAGGCCAGAGAGCACTTCCGCATCAGACTACAGTGTCAAACCGTCAGACCGTAGCAACGACCATGTTGGCGAACAACCCTCCGAAGGTATCTCCATGGTTGATATCGCCCGCAAGCTTCGTTTCGACCCGGAGAATACTGCTACCGAACTCCCAACTCAACATAGAGACCATAATAGCGGCAGGTTAAGTGATCCTCAACGCATCTCTTCAGATGCCCAATACCCTGAACTCGATATGGAAGGGTTCGAGATCGGGCACTTCAGCGCTGATGCCTTCGAGAGCGAGTCAGTAAACTCCGACACTGTCACTCTTCTTCGGCGCCAGAACAGTGTGCCCGCAATCACGCTGACCCCAGCATCTGGGTCGCCTCCTATGATCGATACATTTACGCTCGCTGAATTGGGCTATCCATTCCACTCGAAACTGCAATCGATTGTCCCGGGAAAGATAGATCGTATATCGAGGAGGAGAAAGAAGACGAGACCCATCCCGCTTTTCAATCTCGATAAGAATCCCGAGCTTCGACACCCTCTGAAGCTTTGCCCTCCGGATAAGGGCAATATACAAGGATTCTATCGCGGGGCCCTACAACGAATGAAATTGAAGAACTGGGAATTGAGGCAATGCGTGGGGAGGTTCGGAAAAGTTCTCACAGGTATTTCCTCGAAGCTTAACACTCAGGGAGGGGACACGAGCGGGCAGGACGTGCCTGAAAATATTAGCCAAGAGAAATCAGGCGATAGTAGCCATGACCTGGTCCTGGTGGCTACCAAGAAAGAGCACATCTGGAAGAAGATCAATGCTAGCTTAGCTCTTAAAGCCCGTGCTAAACGGAACGAGGAGTACAATGGCGGGAAGGTCACAGGAGATGTCATGTAGCACCAGAGGGCGGCGGGAATGAAGATAATGTAGCGACTCAACAACAACCAGATCTCAGGGCGAAGAAAGAACAGATATGGCGAGTGCAGGCTCAGCTTGGCTGGCAGATTTATTGCTTTTCCTTTTTTCTTAGCTAATTCTTGAAAAGACCTGGATCGCGAATATTGTTGAGGGAATTGCTGTATTCATGGGCGGAAGGGGGTTTTTCCTTTCCTTTTTTTGATCTGAAGGAAACTTAATTAGGTCATGTGGCATCGCAAATCTGTGTCAGAGTTGGTGCGGGATTTCTTGTTCCTTTTGCCCTCTGGATTTTGCACTCTGACATGATGTGAGCAGCTCTCAGCACTTGCTCGGGCGTCGAGCATGCAAATGATCACTCGCATCATTCTCACACTTTCTAGTTAAGGTCCCTTTAGCTGCTAGATAGTCGTTCGCAATTGTTTTAGTGATTAGAGATTGAGACACTGTACGACCATGAAACCTTCCGATACAGAGTATGTTATCACATCACGTGAGCCGTGACCATGGTTTCGGCTGTTTGCTACACTTGTTGGGATTAGAGCGAGCATCAAGAGGATCCAGTTTCTGTCGTGAATTAACCTGTTATGTTCCATGTTAGGGGATAGAATGCAGAATACTTCCACATCGATCATGCACTTCGACCCGCAACCAGGTAAGGCGATATCGGAAGGCACATGAGACCTTCGGCAGCTCTGAGGTTAGCGCCGCCTTGACTTAATCCTGGCAGAATTCTCGCCTCTGATTGCGGATCATTCGGTATATTTCCACGCCGTCTAAACTTCCTCTCTAACCGTCTGGGTGATCCGTGTTGAAGGCAAACGTGTCTCCGGCTTGCTCGTGAACGTTCAGACGGCTGCGCCCGCTGGATCTGCGAATGCAACTCGAATAGGCATGAACGTCTGTACGTCGCCCCTCAAAAGTCTTTCATCCAATCACAGCCGCAGGGGCTTGCACTATCCTGGGGTCTGTTGAGACCAGTAATAGAAGGACGCGGAAGGTCTGGAGAAATCAGCCACTTCCCCACACAGGATGATTGGGGTATTCAGGCACTGAGGATTGAACACGTTTGCTGATCGCATTCGTCCGCCAGCCTTGTTTTACCATTTAAATCAAGCTCGCTAGCCGCTGCGCAAAATTCCGACATCCCATCTTCGGGATGCACGTCAACAGCGTGATGACGGGGGATGGGTGCTTCCCGAAGAAGGGTGGTTGCATTGTGTCCAAGAGCCGCAACACACCAATGGAAGGGGAACCCAGTTAGCACTCTTCATTGACACGGCGCGTTACAATGAGAGATCAGGCTTGTATCCTCTGTCTGTGCCCCACGTTGGGCAAAGAGAGGGGAGTGAGGCTTCCCAGCGTGTCGGCTAGTCCAGAATTGGTCCCATAAGCGAGCCTATCACTGCTCTTCCTCCATTCGCGACTCGATGAACACGTCAGTACCCCATTCATCCTTTCATCAACTTCCTCTCAGGCGACATCACGTCCAATGTGCCCTTGCATTGATTGCCGACCCGCCTGGCCGGCTTCAGCGGTGCTGTGTGGGATGGCGCTGCCGGCCGACTCAAACACACATCCCACGCCTTATCCTCGCCCGCTGCACGTCTTAGAGGCCGTTGGAACGTTGCGCTGCAGACCCAATAGGGATACGGACTGCTAACGCTGCATCACCTCCCAGTGGGCAAATTCGCCTGCACAAGGTAACAATGGCTGCATGGCCCACCCACTTTCGGGCCTCAATTCTCTCACGCTCTGAGCGAACTCTGCTCGACGTGGCTCCAATGGCTCCAGGCCAAGCCTCGCCTTCCCAACGACTCGCTCCGGGAAAGCACGGGTATGCCAACTTGAGACTTCCGATCCATTTCATCGACTCCGTGGAGGCTTCGAATTCAGTCCTTGGGATTTTTCTCTCAATCGTCTTGTGACATCTGACCTAGCCGGTCTTTCGTCCGATTCAATTGGCGTTTCTGTCTCATCGCATCGAGCCACGATCTCTCCCAAAATTATACTTTTCTCTTCACTTGCATCTCATTCGCCTCTCCGCATTCAAATCCCCTCACCCCACGTTTTATGTTGTGATTGCGCGCCTCTTTTTCTGTTCACAGTGATGGCCCAAAGGGGGCGTAAGAAATCACGGTAGCACTACTTATCAATCCTTTTGACCTTTGGGGACCACTGCCACTCTCGTGCAACAATGCAGCATTTTGCTAATGTCTCAATTTCACCATGGGCCAACCCGTATTCCAGCGCGTTGAGTCCGGGAAAGCCTCTCTACCATTCTCCAGGTGCTCCACAGCCACACGCTTATAGACGAGTGATATTATCTGCACCGACATTCTACCATCCTGGCATCGAGCAACTTTCCAATTCGAGCGATGAGGAAGATGAAGCGCAAGCAGGTGTGTATCTATCAATGTTGTGGAATCGCATAGTTTCAATTAACGAAGCACAGGTCCGTCGGGAGCACCAGCGATGTCTGGAGCTCTTCCCGTTGAAGCGCCAATCGTAGAAGCTCCCCCTCCCCCAGCTCCTGAACCACTGCCGGTAGAAGAAGCCAGTCCTCCACCTCCTCCACCGGCAGCGCTAGAGGCGCCTAGTGAAAGTGATCAACTAAAAGTGGCTCCCCCTCAGAGCTCACCAAATGAAGTGAGTACAACCAGTCCCGAAGTACCTTGTGTCCCAGAAACAAGTGGAAATACCCCCGAAGGCGAGACTCAAGGGGAGAAGCTGAGTGATGGGGACCGTGAGGCTGTAGTTGTGAATACAAAGGATGAGCCGTCTCTACCCGGAGAGAGTGGCGAAGGCGATGGCGGAAATGATCGGACCCTTGCTGTTGGGTCTGAGATATCAACCACGCCCGTAGAAAAATCGGCGGACGACTCTGGGTTAAACCCCATCGAACCCGAGGCACAGAATCCAGATGGAGGAGAGGAGCAAGGCGGCGTAGCCCTTGAGGACGACACTCCTTCCCCACCTTCTGAAACCCCAACAATCAAAGTCCCTGAAAATAACGAATCCCCATCACAGGAAGATCAACCCGCTCCAAGCCAGCCAGAGCCGAGCGAACCAGCAGCTTCAGAGCAGCCTCCGCCGCCTCCGCCGGCCGAACCGGCCCCGGAACCGGTTACAGAGCCCAAGAGTGGTGAGTCCGAGCAGGTTGCTCCAAAGTCCTCCCAACCCCACGAGGAAAAGAGTGTCCACTTTTCGCCTGACGTCAAAGATCCAGAGTCTAGCAACATCGGAAAGAAGAAGAAGAAGGATGAAAAGAAGGCAAAACCGGGCGGGAAGACCAAAGTTAATGCTTTCATTCGGATCAAAGAACCCCCTCCTCCTCCAGCGCCTCCAAAAGAGAGCAAAAAGAAGGTCCCAGAAAAGGAGAAGGAGAAGGAGAAGGGAAAGGAGAAGGACAAGAACAAACCCTCCAAGCCAACGAAAGATGAGAAGAAGAAGGTCGTCGAGAAGGACGCACCACTTCCTTCTGCCAAAAAGAAGCCGAGCAGAGCCGATGAACGGAAGAAGAAGAAGCAAGAGGAAAAGGACAAAAAGGCTGCGAAGGGCAAAAAAGCAGGTAAGAAGGGATCTAGCTCGTTGAACGACGATGGCAAAGGAGTATTAGAAGCAGGCGAGAAAAGTGAGACACAGAACAACTCACCCACTGAGCCGGTTGTGGGGGAGACGGTAGTGAACGAAGAGTCCGCGCCACCCGAAGAATCCACCCCAGCTGTAGTAGAGTCTACGTCCAGTGAGGAGCCCACTCTCAGCGGAGAGTCCTTGTCAAACGACACCTCTCCTACGGAACCTGTTGAGGTGGTAGCAAGCGAACAGTCCGCGCCATCCGAAGAATCCGCTCCGGTTGCAGCAGAGCCCACGTCCAGTGAGGAGCCCACTCCCAGCGGAGAGTCCCTGTCAGACGACACCTCTCCTACAGAAACTGCTGAGGGAGTGGTAGTAAGCGAACAGTCTGCGCCATCTGAAGAATCCACTCCGGTCGCAGTAGAGCCCACGTCCAGTGAGGAGCCCACTCCCAGCGGAGAGTCCCTGTCAGACGACACCTCTCCTACAGAAACTGCCGAGGGAGTGGTAGTAAACGAACAGTCTGTGCCATCCGAAGAATCCACTCCGGTTGCAGTAGAGCCCACGTCCAGTGAGGAGCCCATTCCCAGTGGAGAGTCCCTGCCAAACGGGATCTCTCCCACGGAACCTGTTGAGGGAGTGGTAGTGAACGAACAGTCTGCGCCACCCGAAGAATCCACCCCGGCCGCAGTAGAACCCACGTTCAGTGAGGAGCCCACTCCCAGCGGAGAGTCCTTAAATGATACCTCTCCCACGGAACCTGTTGAGGAAGTGGCAGTAAACGAACAGTCCGCGCTATCCGAAGAACCCACTCTGGCTGCAGTAGAGCCCATGTCCATTGAGGAGCCCACTCCCGCCGGAGAGTCCCTGTCAAATGATACCTCTCCCACGGAACCTGTTGAGGAAGTGGCAGTAAACGAACAGTCCGCGCTATCCGAAGAACCCACTCCGGTTGCAGTAGAGCCTATGTCCAGTGAGGAGCCCCACCCCGGCGGAGAGTCCCTGTCAAATGATACCTCTCCCATGGAACCTGTTGAGGAAGCGGCAGTAAACGAACAGTCCGCATTATCCGAAGAATCCACTCCGGTTGCAGTAGAGCCCATGTCCAGTGAGGAGCCCATTCCCAGCGGAGATTCCTTGCCAAACGACATCTCTCCCACGGAACCTGTTGAGGAAACGGTAGTAAATGAACAGTCCGCGCCACCCGAAGAATCCACTCCGGTCGCAGTAGAACCCACGCTCAGTGAGGAGCCCACCCCCAGCGGAGAGTCCCTATCAAATGACACCTCTCCCGCGCAACCTGTCAAGGAAGCGGTAGTTGAGGAACAGTCAGCGCCGCCCGAAGAAATCAAACCCGCCGTAGAAGAGCCCTCGCCAGGCGAAGAGTCCCTGTCGAGTGATACCTCACCTATAGAACCTGTTGAAGAGGCGGTAGTAATAGAACAGTCCACGCAGTCCGAAGAGTCCACACAAGCGGCAGTAGGGTCCCCGCCCAGCGAAAACTCCCTGCTAAGGGACACCTCACCTACAAAGCCTGCAGAGGAGACGGTAGTAAACGAAGACCCCGCACTGTCTGAAGAATCCACACTAGCCGCAGTAGAGCCCACGTCCAGTGAAGAGTCTCCATTGAGTGAGGCGTCTCCGTTGCCCAGCGAACAATCTACCCCAGGTGCAGTAGAACCTAGTCCCAAGGAGGAGTCTACACCAGGCGAAGGGGGTACGCCGAACGAGGATCCTAAGCCCAGCGGAGTAGCACCCTCGACTAAAGAAAAAGGGGAAACGCCTAGCCCGTTGAGTGAAGAAATCCAGTCGGACGAAGAGTCCCCACCGAGTGAAGAATCCGCTCCGAGTGAAGCGCCTCTGCTCAGTGGAGAAGAACAGGAGACTGTCTCGGAGCCCGTCGGTGACGCAGAGTCTGTGGTTGAACAGCAGCCTCTAGTCGAGCAAGAACAAGAACCTGTGTCAAATGAACAGCCCGTCGATAATTCTGCGAATGAAGCGCAATCTAACCTCGAGGATGACAGCACAATAGAGTCTGTTGTTGTCGAAAAACCTGTGCCAGAACAGCAGCCTAGCATCGCACAACACCCTGAGGAATTGGCGCCGCTTGTTGTCAACCAGGACACGATCAAAACGGAGCCTGAGGTTGAGCAGGCATCTATAGAGACGATTGACCAAGGCTCTGTTATTGATGGTACAGACGAGCGGGGCGAGGATGTATCCAAGGAGTCGGAACCATCTTGCGAAATCATAGCATTTAAGCCTGCGGAGGAATGCGTGAGTGCTCCGCAGGCCCATGTTGAAGATGGCTTGGTCCAAAAACCAGCTGTCGGCCAAACGCCCTTGAAAGAGGAAACCCCAACCAATCAGGATCAGGTTGAAAATCCGGACGGAGCCGCTGTTGATAGTAGCTCTAGCCAAAGTGAGGACGTGGCTAATGGGCGAAACGCAAACGTGACAGCTGAAGGCGCTGTTGTTTACCAGGATGAGGATAGTGCGGGTAGCTGTGCCAAAGATATTGAGAATGCCGACATTCAAGACAGCAAAGAGGTCGCTAAAGAAACTGACATCGCTCAAGAGCCGTTTGCCTCCACTTTTGAGGAATCAAAACCCGACCCTGAGCTGGAGGCGAGTAGCGGTCAAGAAGGCGATCAGACTCAGGTGGATGAGATAGTCGAAGCGGTTGTCCTGACCCACAAGGAACCGACCGCTACTTCTAGCGACGGTGATGTTCCAGCCAATAGTGAGAGTGTAGGTGAGGATCTTGACGCGGCTCCTCTATCAGATAGTCAACCCGACCACTCGCAAAGTCAGGGTGTGACGACGGAGCAACTTCCCAAATCTACCTGCGAAGAGGTTGAACATATGCAGGAACTCAGCCCTGGGACAAACGAGATAGTTCTCGGCGACAGCAGCAATTCCCGACCTGCCTCGCTCGATTCTGGCAGTGAAATCCAAGTAGACGCAAGCAGCCCAACCGAAGCAGCGGAAGACAGCTTGCAGAGCAAAGAAGTGAGTACCACAGATTTCCCTGAAAATGTAGAGGCTCCTGAGGGCGGCGGAGGCGAAGATACCGACTCGAGCAAGCCGGGGAACGTGGAGAGTGGTGATGCATTAGCTCCTAACGAGCCTGGAGAAACGGATTTGTCCCCTTCACAAAGCGAAAATGCGACGCAGGCTAGTGAACAACTTAATGAACCACCACCTGAGGGTGCCATCGTCCAGGAAAGCGTGGCCGAGTTACAATCAAACATGGACAATAAAGAGGAAACTGAACTCCTAGTCGAAGATAAAGAAGTGGGTGACACCAAAGGAGAAACCGACAGTGGGGACAAGCCAACGGAGAGTTCTGAATTGCAGGCGGTCGTCAAGCTCAGCAGCGAGGAGGATAAGCCTCAGGACACGGTAGCGCCAAGCGACACGCAAGTTGAACCAGTCACCAAAGACTTAGCAGAAGAGACCAAGTATACGCTGGCCGAACCCCCAGAAGGTCGTTCTAGTTCAAGCCTTCTATCCAACGCTGATTCAGAAATCGATACATCCCAGTGTACTATGGAGACCGTAACTTTGCCGGGACAGGAAGACCCTTCACCTCAACCATGTCCTACAGATGGCGGGAAAGCCGGAGTCGAAGAGGTGTCCCTACAAGGACTTGATGTAACCCTTGAGGGCACAGACGAGCACATTTCTGGCGATGCTGGAGCCGAGGCTGTTTCTGCACCCACTGACAGCATCCCTTCCAAGCAAACAGAACCTGAGATCGATTCGAGTGAACAACAAGACCTAGGGACAGAAGTAGAGGCAACCGTTCACAATGAGGGCACAGGCGAGACTTCCGGTGATGCTGGAGACGAGAATGTTATTGCACCTACCGAGAGCATATCTTCCAAGCATACAGAATCTGAGGAGACCGATTCGAGTCAACAACAAAACTTAGGGAGGGGCGGCGAAATAATTGCCCAAAATGATAGCATAGGAATCGATCCGAATGGCCTGGAAGAAGCAGAGGAGAAAGAGAGCGAACCGACGATGCCAGGTGTTGGAGAGACTCCTTTGGGCTCAGTTGGTACGTCCTAAACATTTTCTTTCCACTCTTCTACTATTTCATGTGAACCTTCCAACTTTCACATATTCCACCTCCAATCATCCCCAGTTGTTATCCAATAGCACTTTTGCACATGGTAGCCACCTGGGCAGCCACATGCTCCATCCTCCGCAATCGGCGGCCATGACGGATTGACTAAGCCGTCTTATCATCACGTGTAACGCATGCATCTCCTCATGCATGCAGGTATTTTGCCGCGTGTCGCGCCCAATACTTTCAGTTGGGTGTTGGTGCTCTGCGCATCCCTCACCCTTGAACTTACTTTGTCTCACACTACCCCACGCGTGATCATCCTTCCTCCCCAACTCTCTTCGTTTTGCATCGTATTTCTCTCGCCCCCCTTGATACAGACACCTTTGTTTTTCCTCTTAGTGCTCGCTTTTATGTGCCTCTGTGTTTATCGGCCTGTCTGACTAAATGTAGAACAATCTCCGGTGCCTGAAGCGGAAATCCCCGAAGTCAACTTGGACGAACCTCCCGCAGAGTCTGCCCCACCTGTGTTACCTTTCAATGACTTCCCAGCGGACGATCTAGTTGAAAAAGACAGCTCAGAAAATCATCTAGCTGTTTCGGTTGGCGAAGCGACCGAAGCAGAACCGCTAGAGTGCGAAGCAGCAAAGGACTCTGGAGACCCACCACCAGACAATTCCAATTCAGAAAAACTGTTTGAAACAGAGATTGTTGATGAGAAATATCTGCAACAAGAAGATTGCGAGAAAATCAACACCGAAGCTAAGGATCAACCCGAGAATCTTCAGGTCCCTGTAGGGACTGAGGAAAGTACCTCAACTAATCCTGAAGTCGAGTCTGTTGAACCCGCTGAGCCCATAGTTGATCAAACCGGTGACGTTGACACCCAAGGTGACGTCCGAGATAGTATAACCCCAGAGCCGGAAAATCTTGCTCCAGAGCAACCAGATACGCCTGTGGAAGAAATCCAGGAATCCGGCTCTGACAAGGCTATTCAAGAGCCCCAAATACCGACGGTCACAGAATTGACTGAAGGAGCTAAGGCTGAAGCTGCTCTAGACAATACGCAAGCGGAAGAATCTAGCATTCTTCCAGAGCAAGAGGTAGTCCGTGAGAGTACGGAAAATACCAAATCAGACGAGACAGCCAGCGAGCTAATCTCTGACCTGACCACAGAGTCTACTATCATTGAGGATCAACCCTCGAGCCAAGCAGACATCAGTGGTAATTCCGAGACAATAAGTGAATCCACTAAATCTGCGCCCGCGGAACCCAAGCTCGAGGAGCAGGTGACCCCGCCTTCTTTTGAAACACAGGTCACAGAAAACATAGAGGCAAACGATGCACAGGATCCCGGACTAGATCCCTCGGAAATTCCAGAGACATCTCAACCTGAAGCTAGCAAAATGCCAAAGGCTGAACAAGAGGCTGTCGCGGATGATGGGCCTCAAACTGAGGGAAATCCAAATGATAATCTAGAGCTCAAAGCCTTGGAGGAACCAATTGAACCCAGCGGCGAAGGTCAGCTCCCAGATGCTCAGGACGCAGCACCTGAGATTCTGGGGGTCTCGGCAAACCCAGATATTGAGTCAATGGTGGAGAGTAAGCCAGTAGAAATAGACGCAGAAGCAGCAGAACCCCGTGAAACCGAGCAGGGTGAAGGGAACGAAGAACCACAAACAGAACAGGGCGGCGGTTCAGAAAATATCTCTGCTCTAGAGCCGACTATGGTTGAGTCGAGCCCAGAGCCAGCGCTAGAGCAAGGTCGAGAGAGAGAAGAAAATGTTGGCCAGGTTAAGGAGACGACGCTTGAAAATCAAAGTACCGACCCCTTGCTGCAGGCTGAGAAAGCGGAAACATCTCCCCGACTCGAAAACGAGAAACTGGACAAGTCAACAGAGCCAGAGGACCTTCCAACCGTTGACCTTTGTGAGTGCGGGAACCAGGAAAATGAACCCAACATTGGTGAAGGGGATACCCGGGATAGTCCTAGAATGGTAGAACCTCTCACGGAACAGTCGAATGAGGAGTCACCAGGCGTAGTGACTCAGGTGGCGGGACAAGAGTCTGTTGATGAGCCATTAGCACCAGAGCCTCAAAAGGAGCAAGAAGTGACCGAAACTTCAGCCCTAAAAACTCCCGCAGAACTGGAGCAAACGGAACCCGAGGCAAAAATTGAGCCGGAGGCTGTCGAAGCCCCAACCGAAGAATCACCCGTGGAGATGGCGATTGAGCCTCAAGCTCCCCAAATTGCTGAAGAACCAAAACAAGAGGAAGGGAATCTACCCGCTGTTGAGGACATTGAAGTACCAGTTGTGGAAGAGGTCGTCAGAGATACGAAACAAGAAGATGCCCACGAAGAGCCAGAAAAGCAAGAGGAGATTCAGGAAGAGTCAAAGCAAGATGAAGCTCGAGAAGAGCCAAAACAAGAGAGTGTCCCAGAGGAGCCACAGCAAGCAGAAGCCCAGGAAGAACTCAACCAAGAGAACGTCCCGGATGAACCAAAGCAAGCAGAAGCCCAGGAAGAACTCATCCAAGAGGACGTCCCGGAGGAGCCAAATCAAGAGGATGTCCGCAAAGAGCCGAGGCAAGAGGAAATTCAAGCCGAGCAAGAAGTAACTGCCGTCCCGGAGGCAGCACAGGAGGTTCTCCCTGTAAAACCTGAGCAAGAAGAGGCTTCCGCACCAAAGGAAATCGAGAGTGCGACACAAGAAGGCCCTCAGGATGACCCTCCTCCCCCATCAACCCCCCTGAACGAAAGTGCCGTCGTGGACGAGCCTGCTCCTGAAGAATCACCAGCTTCACCGTCTAAGGAGAAGCGACGAAGGCGTCATTCGCACTCGCAGCATGACAGCAAGCACCGGTCGCATCGGCGGCGCGAAAGTAATAGCAGCAATCAAGAGAGGCCCGCTCTCAACACATTTGCCATGATGGCGGCTGCAAAGTTTGGCGGTTCTGCACGCAAGAGACGAGATAGCATGACCAGCAAGGACGATACTGGTCGCGGAAAAGGCAAAGCTAGGGAACACGTGAAAGATGATGAGCGCGAGAAGAGCAGCAGCAAAGAGCGAGAGCATCGCGAAAGATCTCACCGCCACCGTGAGAGGGGTGATGATAAGGAGAACAAACGGCGTGTACTCGAAGCCAAAGAAGCAGAGATTGAGCGACGCAAACGCCATGAGACTCGACGGGCAGAGAAGGAGAGGCCAGCTCGCGAGGAAGAGGAAGCAGCGGAGGAAGAACGCCGACAGAGACGGGAGGAACATCGCGCAGCCAAGAAGGCGGAAGCAGAGCGTCTTCAGCAACTGGAGAACGAGAGGATTGCTAAAGATGAAGAACGACGCATTCGGCACGAAGAGCGACGTAAACGGCATGAAGCCGAGAAGGAGGCTAGACGGGCAGAGCGCGAGGCAGAGCGTGAGAAGGCCGAACAAACCGAACGAGATGAGGAAGAGGCACGCCGCCTCCGTCGCCAGCGCCGCGCTGAACGTGAGAAGGAAAAGCTAGTCGCCTCGAAAGCCAAAAAAACAGAGGTTGAACAGCCACAGCAAGAACCACGTGACGCTGCTCGAAGGGCTGCTGAAGAGGATGACGAAGTCGCTCCACCATCACCAGTTTCTCCTCGCGGTCTCACGCGACGAAATACGGTTCGCGAACGCCTTCAAGAACCACCGTCATCTCAGCAGCGTACACGAAGAAACAGTCTGCTTAGTGGTCTTTCCCTCTTTGGTCGCTCCAAGACAGAACCCGTGGTTCCGACCTCGAAGTCGATTAAACCTGTTGCCCGGGTGAAAACCGATCCAGTTGAAAAAGAGAGATCCTCAAGCAGCCGCCAATCATCTGGTGATAGTCGTGAACGAGCCGAGCGTCCACATCGACCTCGCCGGCCCTCGCATTCCCATCATCACCGCACATTCAGATCTGCGGAGGAAGAAGTCGACTATCGCCGCAAGAAGGAGGAGCGAAGGGCTTCTCGGACTGTCAAAGAGCGAGACCTGGAGATGTCTGGTGGAAGAGATGGTGGGATTTCTCTCGCCAATCCCGAGCCTGTGCTAGAGCCGATGCCAGAGGTAGAACCAGAACAACCTCGCTCTCCTCTCATCAATGAAGCAGCGGCTGTTGTTGGAGTCGGATCAACATCATCGGCAGAACGTCGTGAACGCCGCCGCCAGAGCAAACGGGTGTCAATCGCTGAGCATGGCCAACCACGAAGTCGACGCATCTCCGTGGTGGAGAAAGAAAGACCAGTTAGCCGCCGAGTACAGACAAACCGACCTGTCAGCCGAGAAGCCGAGACAGATCGACCACGCACAAAGCATGGTGAGGACCGTCCAAAGGGACCGAGAAGAAGCGATACTAACCGCAGTGGCCACCATGGGGATAGCAGGAAGAAGAAGGATGAAGGAGGCTTATTCGGTGGATTGAAGATGAAATTTTGGTAGTCTGTTCTGTGCCAGTACCTATAAGATATGTGAGTGGGTATATACGGTGTGCGCTTCATTGCTGGGAGGTGTTTGGGTGCCATATACCAACCTGTTTTCCTTATTTTCTTCTGGCGTTCATCTCAGTTGGGGTGGTATTCTGTATAAGTACGATTGTATGCCTCGATGGCTTTTTCCTTTCTCATACCTCTGCATGGAAATGCATACGCGATTGAGTCAGGGATATGGCATCATTCATTGCAGCTTCGGCTGTACTGCCTTACTTTTTAGGGGGGAGCTAAAGATGCATATTGCGATGACTAGGCACGATTTCTTTATTCAGCTTCACTGACATTAGCATTCCAGGATGTATATATTGTCCTCTTCTTCTGTGAGTATTATTATCACGATTTAATGAATTCTTTTCAGCTTTTCTCGCTTCCTCATCCACCTGGCCTCGCCCTTTGTGTCATCCTCTGCTGTGGAAACCCCGCCCCCCTTGATGAGAAAAAATCAAAAACCCCCTCAACACTTCGTCTCGCGACTCGGAATACCTCGAACTACCTCGAGCAAAAAGGTGGAATGGAGAAATCGCAATCGAATTCCAACTTTGTCGTGGCAGTTGTTGACCAGACGGCTTTGGTTATATGGCTAAACGTCTGTTCCCGGCAATTGCACTGTTGACCCACCGTTTGAGGGCTTGTGCGCGACTTTCCTGTAGAACGATTTTGGAGATTATTTGGATTTTATAGGCAGCGAAAGGATTTTGGGAGAGAACATATGGGGAAATGGGTAGGTGTGGAAGAAGGAGGCGAAAAATGACCTAGCGATTGGGGGGGGGAGCTGCTGATTAGGTAGGTAAGAGGCAGGAAGGGCAAGGTGCTTTCTAGATTTGGGAAGCGGGGAGAACTGAGAAGTGCAAAAAAGGCTCCCAAAGAGACTCGGCTTTAGTTTGACACCACTAGAAATTGTCGCCTAGTGCTCCTTAGGTAGATTGGGCTAGGTAATTTGCGTAGTAGAGGGAGAGGAAAGGGAAGCACAGAGGTTCAGGATGGCAGGCCGGTGTTATGTACTATTTCTTTAATTGCGTTTACAGTTGACGAGCTCTTCTCAAGACATCCCGATCCGGGAAAGGGCATACGAGAACAAACCAGCTGGTCCTGAGCATGGGCAGAGTGGAGGTAGTGGGTAAAAATAGAAGTTAACAATGAGGTAGAGCTAGCCAGATATAGTTAGTATTAGCCCTCTCTTTATGACAGAGGTGAATTGTGGCTAATACATGTAAGCTTGGTGGGGGTGTCGTGGAGGAGTGTTGTTTTGGTACGGAGCGTCTGGAGCAGCCACATTATGTGGAGAAGCACAGGCACCTGTACAGAATGGCTTGGCCTGGTTACAATTCACACATGCAATAACTCTTCATTTGATTCCCGTTCCGCTCCTTAGCAACCACCTGGCATTCATTGCAACTAACTTAGTGTTTGGTATAGCAAACAGCTTAGCTTCGTTTGAAGAAGTACTCCTAAAAGCTCAAAGGTTGTGTCCAAGTCTTTGAGCTTCCCTAATTTATATTTTATTCTCCTCGCCACAAGGTTAACAATAATGCTATTCGAGATGCAGAATGGGACCAAAATTGAGATGTTCAATAACCGCAATGCCGAAAAGTATCAAGGTCCATGAACAATCCTCACCGCACAAAGTACCAGTAACTACTTCGTGCAACGTAGGCTTTGGTTACACTGCATAATCCGGCATCAAACATTGACCGTTTCTCACACGACATTGCGACAGGTGGTCCGACGATATTAGTGGAGGTAACGGCGGACTAAGTTTGCTCCACCTTGGTAAACCAACAAGGTCTTCCGTATGCGAGGACTTGATCAGAGTGGATTCTTGGCTTTGACTAATGGGGCTCCTGTAGATTGACATCGTAACCTGTTGCACGAAGAAAACCCTAGGTAGGCACGCGCTGGCAAAATTCAAACCAAGCACTCTCACCAGATCCTACGGTATCCTCATGCCAGCTGAATTAACTGCCCACCTCGAAATGAGTTCATCGAATATTATCCTCTTTGAGATGAAAAAGTACAGGAACCGCGTAGAGGAAGTAACGTCTTCTCTCGAGAACCACCTTCAACCCCTCGGCGAACCCACTTGCTCGGCGGGCTCGGGGTTATAAAAGATGGTTCATATCCCGCTCGCAAAAGGTCAGTCAGATCAGCATTCACAACCCAATCATCCAAAAACAACAATCATCAAGAACTCCTTTCACCTATCCAAACTAAAAGCAACTACTCTTTGCCTCCACCATGAAGCTCTCAATCGTTCTTCCCGTTGTCGTTGCTATATTCTCCGGGGCCGCGACTGCCAGGGACTGCACGTTAGGCCTTCACTATTGCGGGTACAACCTCCTTAAAATTGGTATGTACAGCATCCTTACCAGAGGAACAATCCGTCAATTCAGGCTAGCAAAAGAGACTCACGGCCGTTGCAGGAAACTATAGAAGCCAGATCAAACACGCCCTGCTTAAGGCCGAGCAACCGACACGTACAGTGAACATCGAACAATCTAGATTCAACTGCGTCGAAAAGGGAGGGATCAAATATATCGATTTCTGCAGTGGCGGATGTGTTGATGGAGGAACCAACAAGCATGACTACTGCTGAGGCAGAGAGGGCGTGCGAGATTCAGTTGAAGGCACAGTGAAGAAGCGGGGGGTAGGAGACTGCGAAATTAGTTGCTTGCTATGGACTAAAATACGCCAACGTGTTTTGCTAGAAAATTGCATCCTGTTTATGTTCACCTCTATTCCAGTAAGAGACTTAACTGATCAATTATACTCTATGTTCTACGGTAGGTGTGAATATGCGGTAGAAGCTGCTCATGACTATTCTTCATGAACGGCTTCGCTAAGATCCATGCAGAATAAGAAGTTGCTTTATATTTGCGTACTCCTCTATTCTAGAAAGAGAATTAATTGACCAAATCCATTCTATTTATAGTACATGACAGCTGCGGATACACCATATGTGCCGCCTCTGACAATGCTTGAGCATCTCAAATGGGTCCCGAGTGGCATCATGATTCAAGGCATGACGGGAGATAGTGCAAATAGGCAAGGAGTACTAGTAGGATCGTCCAGGTGTTTGTGAAGCCAATGCCAAAGCAGTGTCCCTATTTAAGGAAGCAGATTTTAGTATGGAGCGTGTTTGGTGTGGAGTAATCGGTCATGCTACAACAGTAATTTCAGCAGGTGGGATTGGTTTCACGAAGAAGGCAGGTATCAAACGCTAAAGTAATGTCAACTACTTTTCCACTACGTCAAACTTAGACTAGGATAGACTTCAGCTTTATCTATACAATGATATAAGTAGGTTACGCCTATTCCATATCCGAGCAACAGATTTGATACCGTAAGCGAGTGCCGCCGATTCCTAGAGCCTAAAGGGGTTTCAAACATTCACGAATGCCATACATGTAATTAGAAGTCTTGAGACTCCGATTTGATGAAAAATTTCTCATCTTCGGATGTGTGTCAAACTCGGATCCTGAGGTTTCAGCAGCTGGTTCAAACCTTGCTCTACTTCATCGATAACCCCTTCTGCAACGTTCTGTCTAAGCTCCTCAATCTCGTTCTTTGGCCTTACAATCTGATTTCCCTTCTCTTTCGCTTTCTGCTGCGCAACCGCCAGCACAATCTTCTCTGATTGGGCATCATCTGGTCTGGCCTCTTCCACCCCGCGCTTTCGATGACCGCTGCCAGATACTGGATCTTGTAGCATGTGCTGCTCAACCCTGTGGAAGAAATTATCGAGGGCTCTAGGTCGGATTTAGGTGTCCTCGGGCGATGCAGGTTAGAAGTGCTTCCTCCACCAGCCTAGACTGCACCACATAATGGGGCAAGCTTCGACATGATAAGGAACAAAGCTGAGGCTATGGAAGCGCAGTTACTTTGGCATCATGTCCAGTGGAGCTGCACTATACATATCGATCTCTGCATTCATCACGCCCATAGTGGTGTGCGGCTTTGTCGTTCCCGCAACGGAGGCAATCGGAGAACTTGCCCAAAGAACAGGCCTCGCAATGGATGGTAGTCTGCTCGATATATCTACCTCCCGGGTAATAATACCGCGTGACTGCAAACTCCTGTTCCTTCAATTTGGCATCTTCCTCTACTTTGATGCCGCTGGGTCAAACAGGCTGTCAACTACCTCCGCCACGTCCACCAACTCCAGGAGAGGATTTGTAGTTGGAACTCTACGTCAGTTTCTACCCCTAGGTCGTCTAGAGCATCCTCGGCGCCCGCCTCGTCTCGCAAATCCACCTTCAAGGTCCTGCCCATGTCCACGTCCGCTAGGTCCCGTGGGTACTGCATTTCAGCTAAAGTTAGCGCTACTGCCGGCTTGAACTCGTCTGCCTCTACTATTGCTTCTGCTGCCTTGATCTATACTCTCGCCTCGATCGCCTCTAAAGCCGCAGTTGCAGCTTGAGCCTTGCTTATGGATATGGAAAATAGAAGAAAACCGAGAAAGAGGAGTGAGAAAGAAAGTTGAGTGAGTGAGTGCGATGATGAAAAGAAGGGAACTGAGTCGCAAGAGAGGTTAAGGTCAGTTCTAGCGGCGATGGCCACGTAAACACGCACCTATCACTAGCTTATCGAACAAGGAAAGTGGATGCAGCGGTGACAAGCTGTTGACCCTGTGAGGCGCATTTGCGTGCACGGTGGCGCATATTGCTCTCTTATCTTACTCTTATACTGATATATTGTTCTCTTATAGGTTTTACTATTAACTCCATTTTAGTAAGTTGCGTATAGTTGCAGGCTTAGACCCCATAATTTGTAGCATGCCAATACTTATCATGGAAGATGAATAAAACAGATTCCATCTGTTATTCCTCTAGCTGGAATCGAGTTGAACGTCAATATAATGCAGAAATATGTGAAGAAACGGTGGTACCATGTTCCGCTGTACCGCACCTTTTGCTTTTGTCTTACCCACCTCATCACTCTCCACAGCCTTCACCTAACCCCCGTCCCTCTCTAACACGTTCCAACCACCCATCCGTCGCTACACTCCTCGCCACAACCTCTCTCATCCTTCCAAGCAGCTCCGAAACCCTAAAAGGTTTCCCTACCACATCGTCCATGCCCGCATCCATAGCTGCCTTGATCTGCTGCTGCCGTACATTCGCTGTAACTCCAATAACAGGTATATGGCCAATTAGAGTGCGGGATTGCTCCAACTCTCTAATCTTTGCGACTGCTGTAAGACCATTCATAATCGGCATTTCCCAGTCCATTAGTATCAGACTCAGCTCCAAAGGAAGTCCAGTGGATTCTGGAAAAGTTGCAGGAGTTTCAGTGGCGGGAAATTGGTGGCTTGGGGAATCGAGATGTTGAGGTGATGTTGATGAAAGTTGAGGGCCGTTCCAGTAGTTAGTCTTCTTTAGGAATTCTAAAGCTTCGCCGCCGTGATTCGCGACGTTGACGACACAACCTAGCTTTCGCAGTTGCTTTGCGAGGACTTTCTGGTTGACAAGGTTGTCTTCAACAACGAGTAGGTGGAGTGTCTCTGGGATTGAGTCTATTCCTTTGAGCTCTTCGAAGTTGGGTTCGGGAGGATAATCTGGTGCCTGAAGGGAGACGTTAGGGTTTATGAAGGTATGTCTTCGGATCATAGCAGGCCGGGTTGGATTTAGTGACCTATCTATCTCTTTGGATGTGTGAGGTCTGTGTTTGATATCTTCTGGGAATATGTTCGGAATACTCCCTCTCCTCGGATTAGAGGGAGTTGTTCTCCTTCCCTTCACATAGAAAGAGAAAGTGCTCCCTTTCTTTAGCTGACTAGCCAAGCCAATGGCTCCTCCTTGCATCTCCGTCAACCGCCTGGAGATGAAAAGCCCGAGACCAGAGCCTCCATAGTGGATGTGGGTACGAGGTGACGCCTGAGAGAATCGTTCGAAGAGAAGGGCCTTCTCGTCATCAGAAAGGCCGCGGCCGGTATCCGATACAGAAAATTGCAGGTATATCGTGGGACCGCGTTTCCAGTCGGCTTTCAGAGTCTTGTCCCCAGCCACTAGCTTGTCGTTGATAAATTGTACTCCTCCATGAACAGATGCCGGCTCGGTCTTGCTGGCTCCCACGGAGATGGTGATCATTCGAATGCGTTCAAGGCGAGTAAATTTTATGGCGTTCGAGATGAGATTAATCAGTACCTATCGCTGCCAAGTTAGTCATAGAATAATAACCCTACAGGGTATCAGTCTCACCTGTAGTAACCTTGTGGGGTCGAGAGACACCCAGTTGATCTGCAGGTCTCGGTAAGACTGCTCAGCTTCAAATCTCATATCTACACCGGCAGCTTTCGCCTCGGCTTCGAACATCTTGACTGCATGGTGGACCACGACTTCTGGCTGTGCATCTATTGGTGTTATCACAAGAAGGTCGGAGTCAAGCTTCGAAATGGTGAGGATATCGTCTACAATACGCTTCATGTGCTGCGCGCATTGTCCAATGGTCTGGGCCGCGTCAAGTGTTTGATCCAAAAGGGTAGCATAACTGTTTGGCGATGGCACTCCGAATTCCGTACTAGGAGGAGAATATGAAGCCAGAATTCCGTCCGCGCATTGCATGATTGCGGAGAGTGGATTGCGCATCTCATGAGACGTTGTATCGATGAAGTGTTCTAAATGTTTTTTGGACTCGAGTGCACTATCAGTGCGCATCTTTTGTACGCCTTCTGCCCATTTCTGCTGGGAAATGTCGGTCATGTTTCCAACGATTTCTTTAAGCTCGTGGTTCGGCCCCAGTTCAGGATAAGCGGAACATAGAATCCAAACAAAATGCTCCTGGGTATTACTCTCGGGGTCTTGGGAACTCTCGGGAGGCGTCCAAGGCATAGCCGTTCTGAGTTCGACGCAGAATGGTGTTTTATCGACTACCAACTTGGCAAACAATCCCTCGCAGTAGGAGAAATCCTCAGGAAATACTATATTCATCCAGGCCTGGGCGACGTCGTCAACATCAACAGAAACCTTGAAGATGTCGAACCAGCGGTGGTTCCTGTAGATGTACTTCCCATTCATATCGGCGATGAAGATTGCGACGTCAGAACGTTCTGCAAATCTCTGGAACTTCTCCTCTTTTAACTTAAGCTCGGCTAGAAGTTGTTCCTGGATCTGGGCAGCTTGGCCGATAGCATTCTCTTTTTGTCGAATAACTTCATCAAAGAGAACAACAGAAGCGAGGGATGTTGCGAGCAAGCGATTCAAAACGTGGACAAACTGCTGGTAGTCATCGTCGAATGGGCGCCTCGGATTCACGCCAAGAATGAGGAAACCTTGCACCTGCTCGCCCGTTGTTGGAAGAATAGGGCAGAAGATCACAGATCTGCATGGATCTCCATACCCTTTCCAATCGATGTCAGCCAGCACCCCGTCAGCCATATCGAGCTCCTCAAAATGCAGGAGGATTGGTTTCCTTGATTTCGCGGCTTTAATCAGGTATGGATTGAAGACATATGAGCTCGACTTTAGGTCCACTCTCGACGGCGCAATCATGTGGTTAGCTGATACCCCAATTGTGCCTTTTAGAAAGCACCATTTCAAATCAGTTGCACTACCTGATGAGGATACAGAGGAAACCTCAGGTGTGTCCTCGTGCGTTGCAGAAAACAGTAGAGCAAACGGGGCGTCTTTGTCGTTGATGGCGAGAGTGTTGAGGACAAGCTCCCAATACGTTTGAAGGTCGCGCGCCTTGGCCGTTTGACTTCCAATCTCCACCAAACTGGACACTCTTCGCTCGAGGAGATTATTTCTGGAGAAATGGTTAGCATCGCGAGAACTTGTTGAAAAAGGTAGATGCAATTTTACTTTGTGGTCTCAATGAGGGGTTGATAGTAGCCCGCAACGTACCCATCGCAGTCTAAGATTGGAATGAATTGGAATGAAAAGAAGGTTTCTTCAAGGAAACCGTGTCTGGATAGAAACAGTGGTAAATCATGCTCAGTCAAGGTCTGGCCGGTAGCGTTGATATGATCCACAAGTGGCTGAAAATGAAACCAGTACTCGCGGGCTGCCACTCGAGCACTTGAACCCATGCAAGGATGCAGTGCACCTATCAACTCGATATACGCCTCATTGTACACCATAGTGACAGAGTCTCCCCAAAACAAGACAGCAGGATGAGTATCGTTCATAACCATGTTGACAACGGCGCAAAGCTGGGGGGACCAGGAGGGCATCGGCCCTAATGGCGTCTGAGACCAATCAACACTGCGAAAGTATTGAATATGCGTGGACATGTTTGTGGGCGCTGGATCGCGGGTGTAGTCGAATGGGCCATGCTTTTCCGAAGAGGCGGTAGTGGAGCCGAGCTGCTTTGCTTCGATGGGAGTATCGAGCGGTCCTGAGGGCAGTCTATGCTGCACTGTTTGGTGCATATTTCGAGGGGCGTTGAGTGCTTGCGGATTAATCCACCGACTTAGGCGGGACTGATTCTGGGCACCTGCTCGATCAGGCCCTGCGACGAAGCTCTTGACGCCGCTTACGACTCTGTAATGTCCAATACTGGTGGCGGACCAAAAGTACCCCTCAAACATGTATAAGTTCCCCTTTGTGGTCTCATGTACCCCTTCCGATGCGCTGAAAAGCCAGCTCCTATAACCTGAATACTGCTGGGTATTGTCGGCAGATATGAACGTAGGATAGCCCTGTCTCGTAATCTTTCCCAACAAAGCCCCATCGGCCGCAAGCGAAGGGTTGCAATATACAGGTTCGTATGGGCCATTTTCAGTGGGAGCCGAAGAGACGTCAACGATGAAGGTTGGTCGGTAGTCGAGCTGGAGCACATCGAGGAGGCTGAGGGCGCTCAGCTCCTCTTGCGAGGACGCCTTTGGGGGCTGCGGGGCTGTACGAAAAGCCAATTCACATTGTATATCGACAGTGCTCTCGTTGTAGTGCTGCTCTTGTGGCGCGGGGTCTTCCGGTTGGGGCATCTGAGATGGGAGGGCTTCAGAGCGCATCCGGATGCGGATGGCAGCGCTCGCAGAGGTGAGGGGGTCGGAGAGGATGTGGTCAGACTCGGGCCATATCTAGAGACCAGATTAGAACAGTTCCCCATGTTTGCGACTCCAGTGGTGCTCTTTGAAGACGCTGGCGGTGGTGGTCCAGACGCCGGCTAGATCGTCAATGCCGTCTGTGCATCTGCCGTTGGTGTCAAGAGCACCATAACATGAACGAAGAATACGAAGATTGGCCACAGAGTCTACCTCTCATATTCATACTTCGCATGTCATTCAAGGATGTTTCAGTTGAATTTGGCCTCCAATCTCTCCTTGAGGATAATTATGTCCTTCAACAACTGTGGCACGGCACATCCCACACCCAGCCTAACGACCTTGGCGATCGATCGACCAGTACCCCGGCCGTTTAGTCACACCAGTCTTTCCATCAATCTAATTCTTGTTTTGCAGAACAACCTCACGCAATGCTTATGAAATGATTTGGTGCGACAGCAAAGTCTTTCCTTATCTACTTTATAGCAGAACCCGCTCTTGTCCCAACCCTCTCCTTGATCTGGCAACAGGCTTACGGCATGGTATCCGTTCCGCTAAATGTTCCCCACTGTGCATCAAGGCATCGTACCATTTGCCCTATAACCATATGAGCCAGTCCGGTACTAGCCTAGTCTCCCTGCGGAATAGATTCTTGCTCTATAGCACGAACATTTGGCCTCCGGCGTCGTCTGTGGATACGTTGATCACTCATCGATGCACTAAAATGGAAGAGATCGCGGCATGCGTTGAGCTTGCAGCAAGCCATCTCTCCAGTATCATAAGGCTCAAGGCAAATAGTACAGTGGTAGTTATCGCCGATAGAAGAAGGGGAAGAAATTACGAGAACGTCGTTTCGCGGTTCAATAGCCTCCGAGGTGCATCCTCCAAGTCCGCCGGCTCGTATTCCTCCCAAACACCTTCGCTAGCTTCAAGAATGTCATCGTAAAGATATAACCGTACCATTCTATATGTCAGCCCCATCGGTCTGAAATGTCGCGGAAACTTATCGGATTTTTTTTTTAATTTCCAGATATCGTCTTAATGACCTCGAGGACTTCGCCGAAATGGTCAGTGTCTGGGAGTATAGCCGCCTTCACAGACCATTGATACATCAAAAGCCTAGCCTCCTCTTGACGGTGATTCTGCTCTACCCATTTGCGGATCACGCTATCGCACAGAAAACCATAGTTTCCCTTAACCCCTATATGAGCAAAGACTTTCTTTACCTAAATCAAGACAAGAGAGAAGGATTCACAAAGCACGTCCTCCCTGAACCATATATTGCCTCTACCTCACCGCCTTCTAACTGGTGAGATCGCAATCGCCTATGACCATCGTTCCAGTACCGCATCCAGACCTCTGCAGCATTCATACAGGGACGAATGTATTCAAAAAGGACATGGTGGATGCAATCGGCATTTGGAACTGGCCCCTAGGATCTTTTTATCCACACGTATAGTCTCGAGAGATGGCTCAAAGGATGGCAAAACCTCGACTTTCTTGAATTGAGCGCGCCAATCCAGGAACCAGCCCCAATTGATGCCCAGAAATAGAATTTGGCGGCTTGTTACATCCCCTGCGTACATGCTCATCGCTGTTACTCTTGACAGTCTCCAACACTGGAGCAGGGTGGAGATGCTTGGAGAGCAAAGGGCCAAGGCTGCTGCTGTCTAGAATTCTCGGAATGTTAGGAGATCAGGAAGATCCCAGATTTAAGGCCCAGCGAGATTCCTCCAAGTCACCGCCACAAGAACTGACAAGCCTAAGTTTGTTGGCTGACCAGTCTGAAGTTCGTAGGGTGAACTCGATCGGAGCCCTAACCCGATGAGGCAGTCTGAGATTGTCGGGGCGAATTGTAGTATAATCACCCTTCGTAGAGATGCTAGGTGAAAGCAATCTCCACACGCAATTCACATGGCGACGTTAGAAACTTCTGCGAGGGTGTCAAAATACTCTAGGTAGATGACATAAGAAGTTCTACCAGACTTCTACGTTGCTATTGCATGGTGAGTTAGATTGCTAATAGGTGGGTCAACTAGCTGAAACTCTACTGCCCGCAACCATTTCTTCCATCATACAGGAGGGTCAGTTAGCCTAGGAAATACATTCTTGGATATTCAAGAGCCCATTTTGTTTACCGATGTTTCCTCACGACAGCTATAGAGAATCGGAAAGGGGTCACGTGGAAAAAGTACGGGATATATGATCTGCATATGCCATAGGCCACCCACCAACGCAAGCGATTTTTCAGGATTTTTCAGGATCAACGAAAGTCTCTGAGGAACAAATACGTAATATCTGCGTAGATGACTTCAGCAAACTGTCGATTCTGAGCCCAGTGATGGGGCCGGAAATCTGCGAGCATGTCTTCCACTACATGTGTATCTTTGAGTTATTTCACTGAGTTGAAGAGCATTCTAACAAGTGTTTGATGTGTCAAAAGGAGATCTGTAAGAAGAGGAAGAAGCATAGTGTGAAGATCACCAACTAGCGTTCTAGTCCTTTAAGTAAATACTTACCGAAAATGGGACATGATTAGGGTGGAGTAGGTCTATTAAACATCCTGATATAATCGGGGAGAAAGCCAATATGGTGAAAAAAAAAAAATTTTTTTGTCCTACAATATACCCTCCTATTATGTCCAATGTTAAATGGCAAAATGAAGTAGTGAGAAACGGGTCTTGCCATATGATCCGAGCATGAGCATGAATAGTCGAAGTATCGTAGGAGTGCTTGGTGAGTTGGTACAAGGTAATGTAAGGAAAATATGCGATTTAGTCTTGAAATATTCAATGAAAATCAGAATTCTAAAGCTCGGACTGCATTTGTTGATGATAATGGTGAGGCTAGTCATGCAGTGGCGACTCGTGACAGAGGTTCCACCCTGCTAAACCATTCATAGCAAGCATGCATTTGTCGTAGCTCCTGCTTTACTGTCCACCTCTTCGCTTTCGCGCATGCCCGTTCTCTCTTCAACTTAGGTCTCTACTCTAGGGCACATCGCAATCTTCTCAACCGCGCCGTTGTTCACACGCCAAGTTGTTTTCTCTTGCTGAACTCTTCTTACACACCTCGGAGTGATTCGGCTCACTCCATCAATCAAATCTGATTAAATCTTATCTCGAGCCGCACAAGTCGTCCGACCGCTATAGTCTTTACTTCAAAGCCTTCTACGGTCAACGTCATCATTATCCCACCCGCGATGTACCCTCATTTGGCTAAATTGGGACCGAGACTCCATTTCCCCGACGTATGGCTCGCTTCGTGCTAATATCAATGTGCTATTGGATAATTACAGTTAACGAAGGCTCCGCGACACGACTTTGCGGGGTTTTGAAGTCTTGGATTCAGCCTCCTAAAGCTTGTTCGTACTGTTTTGTGGGCAGTCTTATCAGATTGATGTGCTCAGGCATCATGAAGATCGCACGCAAGCCCCCTACGAATTCAAAAACGATCTGCGACACAGCAGGACTTCTAGATGTTCTCCATCAAGTATAGCTTTGATGATTTGTTTCAAAATTCCCCCAATCTATCTAAGCTCGCCATCACCAACTGATCCCCGCCCATATGCCTTGGTTTGAACCTGGACCTGCCGGCACCCAAATCCGGAAGTCAGTTCGCCGGTTCGTCCAGGTGATTAAGCCTGCCCACGCTATGCTTTCCATGGATCTCACAATATAAACCTCATCTCCCTGGTCTGACAATGGCATTCTAGACGTAGTGGCACCACTCCGGCAATCATCACCCGCGTTGTTCCAATACTCTTCTCCTGGTACGCATATGCGTTCATCCGCTTCATTGGAGCATGTCATATTGTGCACTGGAATTTCAATTCCTATCCTCGTATTCTTCGTAGTAGACCGTACCTAGTGCCTAGTAGTGATATCTCGCACAATATTTCAAATTGGTCGATGTGGACTATTTTTGGATTGGAAACAACCAAGAGAAACACCATGGCTAATATCCACCCAACGTAGCGGCTGGTATAAAAGGACCGCGCGTGGGCCGTTAACCATGAACTCTCCTTAGCTTTCACATTTGCGAGTCATTAGAACATCCTTTCAAGTGAAAACAATATATCTACCAACACCAAAATGCACTTTACTAGTCTTGCCGTTGTGCTCGCTGCCTGCAGGTATGCACTACTTCCATCTCATTCTCAAACTTAATGCTAACAAAGAAACAGCACCCTCACTGCAGCCTTCGACCCACGCGCCGCTCTCGCAAAGCCTGACCCTCATGCCGAGGCTGCTGCCGCCCGAACTCGCTGTACTACCTTCCTGAGCACCGTTGTTGCAACTAGAACAAGGGGTGATGTCGACACCTCCACCAGCACCATCCTGCTCTTGAAACCGACCGTCACAACCATCTACGAAACCATCACCAGCACCTCAACCTATCTCGTCACCAATGACAGGACTCGAGAAAGGACTCGTACTGAAACCGTATCGCAGTGCGTGGAGTGGTGAAGAATGAGCTCCGCCCTAGATATTTTACAGATAGAGCTTGCGGCCTTTGTCTCCAGGTTTAGGGATAATATATTATCTGCTACCGAGTGGTTTTGTTTGTGTTGAAATCTTGACGAGGTGTAAAACCAAGGACCACAGTATTGAATGACGTTTAGCCCCATCCCCACCTCAACAAACCGTTGTACCTCCGACTCCGCCACGAAAATGAATGATACTGCTTTCAGATCCAAATTCTCTCATCTCACAATTCTTTACCAACATCTTCCCTTCATCACGGACCAACCTACCCCTACTCTTCCCTAATTCCCTTCCCCCATATCCCCACTAATCCCTAAACCCCCAATACTCACTTGCTAACCAAAATGGCCGAGGGAAAACAATTCAATCACATGAATACCTTCCTCTCGATTACTATCCTATTGATCGTAACCCTCACACCCTCGCCACCATGCCTCTCATGGTCAGTTTGAGTTTGAGTTTTTATCAGCTAAGCTGCTGTGGATAGAATGTGGGGTGGCCATGTTAGTGAGGAGGGAAAAGGGGGCTGAGCAGAGGGAACAAGTGTAGAGATGAGGAATGATGGATGATGATTGGTTGGGATACGACCCTCAGAAAAAAAAGCATTCGAGGATTGAGGGCGTTGGACGAAACATAACGCAATCGCGTACGGAGTTAGGAATAGAAATAATCCGAAGGTGTAGGAATGCTAGATGAAGTATAGTAGGACGGCTGCAAAGAGAAAGCAAGAGGCAATGGAATGGGGTGCGGTGGGATTGCCTTATCTGTTTCATTATAATTGATGAAGGCTTCTCCATTTTTACTGCAGCGGCGGGTTTGTTGCGGGCAACGGATACAACAATAAAGATGGTGTCCTTTTCCTCGAGGCTGCTATACAAATTAGAAAGGTGAACTAGAAAAGGTGGGAGGGTGGGGGATTAGAATATACCATCATTAGGTCATCCTAGAATAGCAGAGATATGCAGCCGCGACTATAAGAGCGTTGATTACACGAATATAGCGCCTCTCTGTTGGCCAATTTTTGGAATACAACGGGGTAGTCGTAACAGCCATAAAGAATACTTAATTTGTTTAACATAATCAGCGCGTTTACAGACGCTCCAATTCTAAGTGATACGATATCAGCGGGATACAGCTATGTCATTCCTAGTTACCCGATGGCGAAGGAAGTCTCGGACGTCTTGGTGGGTGGCTTGTGCGGACAGACTTTTTTCGTGACACCACGTCATATGTTTGCAGTTACAGAGCTCTCCATGCTCTAGCCACCTACACTCCTTTGACTTGCTGCTGCCTAACCACGCCACCTGCTGCAGCCTAGAGCTATTGGTGGCCTTAAGTCACATATTGGGTTCATCTAGTACTATATAAACCTGCAGTTGCCCTCCTTTAGCAATCAATCCAGTTCCTCATGCCTCTGGTGCTCCTCCTAGCTTCATATCATATCTGAAAGCCGTTTCGAAGCTACACCCACCTCCAATCTCTGGGCCAACCGATAAAAGGTGCGTTGTTATTAGTAATTTCGTCTATCACCCCCCGAGTGCAATCTGTACGCCTTTAACTCTCGTGGACGGGGATGTTGGGAGTGAGACTTCGGACGCTATCCAGTTCCTCGCCTTGGAAAAGGCCCAAGTCATCAACCGGGCATCAGGCGCGATACGGAACACAGTTACCAGTTCATCTCATCTCGGTCGTAACACAAAATCGCCTCTGAGTCCCTCTGTTCGTTCTCTGGAAAAATGCCTCCTCACTATCTCGCGCATGGAGACGAAACGTTCTTGAAGAAACAACGAAGCGTTACTACATACCGCTCACAAGCCTACTTCTTTTAGACACTAACTGCAATGCTGCCCACTACTATCTTCTTCACTAAGTCGGATGCCTATCGCGGGCAACCCAAGTACTGAGCTCATGGGCTACCTATAGCTACTCCATATTAGCAACTTTCAGCACAGTCTTCCCAAAGTTCTCCCCTGTGAACATGCCCAAGTAGCATGTTGCTGCGTTCTCGATGCCTACAGTTACGCTCTCCTTAGTTTTAATTTTCCCTTCCTTCAACCAAGCGCTCATCTTCGTAAAGAATTCCACCGCGTACTTGCCCATGAACTCCGGATCGGAGATGATAAAACCTTGGAGCGTGAGCCGCTTGAGGAACAAATTCATCATGTTCTTGATTCCATATTTCTCATCCTGGGGGAGGTTATACTGCGAGATCTGACCGCATCCAACTGAAGAGCCAATATTAGTGTGCGCGTCTGATTGATTCACGAATTAGGTACGTACCTATCCTTCCAAAGTCCTTCATTGCTCCCAACGCAGCGTCCAATGTCTCGCCACCGACGTTGTCATAGTAAATATCTATTCCACTAGGGACGAGCCTTTTCAAGGCATCAGACACATTCTCTTTCTTGTAGTTGAATCCCGCGTCAAAACTAAGCTCATTGAGTATAAAGTTAAGCTTTTCGTCGCTTCCAACACTTCCAACTACTGTTAGACCTTCAAGCTTGGCCAACTGGCCTACAATCTGCCCTACGCCCCCACTAGCAGCAGATATAAAGATTGTTTGACCTTTCTTCGGTTTCCCGATCTCGTAGAATGAAGCATAGGCACTAAGCCCAGATATTCCAAGTGGCCCGGCAAATAGAATCGGATCCAGGGCTAAAGGATTGTCTAACTTTCTGACCATGGGAATAAGCATGGGAGGGACGACAGAATACTCTTCAGCACCAAACATTCCCCATACTAGGTCGCCTGGCTTGAAGCTTGGAGTCGATGATTTGAGAATCTCGGAGACTGCGCCGCACACCAGGGGCTGTCCAGGAACGAAAGGGTACGAGTACGTGCCGTTATCTGGTTCCCGCATGCAACCACGTTGATATGGATCGAAGGAAAGATAAATATTCTTTACTGTCACTCCACCTTCGGGTGCTTCTGTGTCGGCATCGAAGTCTCTCGACTCGATGTCAATATGCTCACCCACGATGGGTGAAGCTACTGGGACCTTCTTAAAAATCAGGCCAAGGTTTTGCACCATGGTAGAGAATTATCGAAATAAGACAGCGTCAGATAACAATTTATTGGTTTGGAAAGATTAAATAAATGTGGTGGCCCGGAGATGTTTTACGTCTAACATTATTTGGATCCATAGACCTTATACATTACGGTCAAGGGAGCTTGTGAAGCTCCCAGAACATTGGATGGGCACAGTTCTGTGCGTTGGAGCAGCCCACTGCAGCCCACCAAGACCGCTCGGAATCCTTGCAGAATGTATTTCCACAAGTGGTGATTTCCCAACCAGTCTTCCACTGGAAATGCAACGTCCGCTCATACAAGTTAACCCCTCGAATCTCTTAGCATCAGTGCAGGCTTCTGGAAAGTCCGTTCAGGCGTAATATTTGCAACTTGGGAATTGAATGCGGGCAGCAAGGGTCTCAATATTGATTCTCCCTGCGAAATGGGTCGTCTTCTGCTGCAAACTCGTGCGGGTCATCCCGCTCCTGCCCAAAAATACTACCCGAGCCTTCTCTTTAATTTATTTTGTAGCATCAACTCTATCAAGCAAGCCCCAAGAGATCCTTTAAAAAAGGTAATTTCTAACACCGCGTTGTTAAATTCGGATCCGGTCGAGCAACGGCCACTGTGCCGCGATATGCATCTCGCACTTCGCTTAAAAACTACATCCTTCGGGCGGAAACAGACCACACTCTCCAATGGCCAATGGCCTATGGCCTGGTAGGCGGGAGTCTGTACATGCGCATCCTACCGTTCGGGCAGAAAATTATTTTCCTTGCCGGTGTCGTCTGAGGCGAAGCCGGGGAAATGGAAACACGTAGGGCTCCCAGGGCTCTATCAAGACCAATGTTTCACGACACCTCCAACCACTACCCTGGTTTTCGATAATGCTCCTGTGGCACGGAAGTCTAGCAAAGGCCTCCAGGCGGAGAATCAGGTCATCTTGGCACGGATCCTGCCTGCGCAAGGATATGGTATTGCCGTGCAAATATCACACGTCTTTGTCGTGATCGGTTTGACCTTCGTTCAATCTTACCAAAGATGATTCGACAATCCTCGCCGGCCAGTTTCGGGATCCATATTTTGCCTGTCTGCAATTTGCTCATTTCTAACACGCCGACAAGCAGAGCACATTTTATATTAACATCCATTATGTTGAAACGAAGTCCGAGGTCAGAGATTCCAAGTCCGCATAGTACCCTATCTTTCCTCCACGAAGTCTACATGGCAGTCTGGCGTCACACACGGGTCTAGTAGGAATATTGGGAAAATCAGGGTGATGGTGTAGAATATCGGGCTTTCCTATCGCAATGGCTGGAAATACTGCGAAGAGTAGCTCGACATCATGATGGCATGAAGGAGTGCTATCGCAGCCAGTTCACCGCATAATTCATCTACAAAGGGTGCGGCCCGGTAGAAAAACAATCACGTGCGAGAACATGAAAACACTTCAACGCTACCTAGCAGCTAATAGCAGCTAAAATAGTCAGATTTTTCGCACTGAATATGCGAAGAAATCTCTTTTTTCTCTTTTTTCACGCGGCGTAGGGCTTATAAAGCATAAAGAAAGGCCTTTTAGTTATATGTCATCGTAACGTCTTAGCATAATCACGTGCGTGCTTTTCAGCGAGCTGCACTCTTTTGGAGCCCCAATCGAATTATAGAGTTTCATATGAACGCGAAAAACGCTCCATTTTTCTCGAATGTTCTGCCGAATGTACATGAAGACCTCCCAATGTCATCGCCTCATCTCTTCATCCCTATTTTGAGAATCAAACAAATTCGTCCATCAGTTCTCAGTTACGAAGTATGCTATCCTCATCACTCCTTTGGTCATGTGGCCTGCTTTGACGCCACTCCAGCGGGATACTGTTTGGCATGCTACCTCCTGAAACCTCTTTAACTGTATGAAGCCCAGTGGCTAGCTTAAGGACGAGTGGTCGAAGCGTTGGAAGGCATGCCGCAAGTAAATAGATTCCTGGCTCTACAAGAGACCAAGTGGCCAATTCCGCACTGACGAACGTTCCATCCTTGAGCGCGGAGACGTCAAAGAATATTGCAAACCGAATAATAGACGTTACCAGTCCTCTGCTTAAGGTTAGTAAGTCAAATTTCACCTCTCCTAGAGGACTACTCACATGCCCCCAGTGAGAAATATCAAGGTAAGAGCGAGTTTATCCTTTCTCGAGACATGTAGACTCCAGACTACAGGAAGAGGCAATACGAGCATAATTACGTCCGTAAGAATGTTTGGAAAACTGATCCAACGCCAGAAATCCACAATTTTGATGCAGTAGAGGTCTTCTTCTGCAGGACGCTCATATCTAATCGAAAATGGACGACAGGAGTTAAGGGACGTGACGACTCCTGCAATTCCGTTCGCAGTAATGATTGCTGCAAGGACGTAGGCAGTCACACGGTAAGACTTCGTCCTAAATATTCGCAAATAAGACGAGAGGATGGACAGCTTTGGAAAAACTACAGCAGTGCAATACAGTTCCTCAATGGCATATCCGCATTTGGCCCAGTGGACGATGGCGGCAGGATTGGTGACTAGAAGAACATCCAGATGCCGACCGATGCCTGCAATTTTTGTTTCCACTATGGGCCGTAAGCATACAAATTCCCCAATCCAGGATCTGCCTCGAACATGGTCCCTCTAACTTACCAATGGCGAGAGCGCATAAACCAAGACAGAACAACAACGCCGGGAAGATCAACATGTCATCCATTCCAAAAGGAGCTCTAACAAGCCTTCGCGAAATCACTCGTAGGGTCACAACGCTGATCTCGAGGACGATAAAGGCGATTGCCGTCCCCAATGTTCGCTGTGAGACATCTTCTTCGAAATATCCGGGAGGGAAGGTAGAGGCGGGCAACGAGTGGCCCATATTAAGCAGAAACGGGTTCAAAGTAAAGGAGAGCTTCTGGGTGTCTTGAAAGTCACTCTAAAGAACAGAAAAAATGGTGGGTAGGAGTGTCTTTGCGACCACCAGAAGACCAAGACACCTTGCCTCCTCTCGCGGCGGGAAGCAGCTGGTCGTTTGATTTCCATGGATTCTGATCATTGTCCCCGAAGTCCGTTTCTCGATTGTAATCTGCAATTCCCATGACCCACTTGATACGGGTAGCGTCAAGGGTGAAGGATGAAGTTCCTCCGTCGTTCTTGCAAATGTGAGATAGTCGGACATGGCAAGGTCCGGGACCCAATCGTTATACACCGTGATATCTTTCATATTCTCTCACCTGCGGGAGGATGGGGTAAACAGGCGCCACAGTGATATTACACGACACTTTTTCAAGGAAGACGGGTAAGGGGGGTTACGAACCACCGACATTCAGGCTCCTATCCAATCTATAGCCGACGCTATAGACTAACCGCATTTGGCTTTCGCGCGAGGTTTCCATCGGGCCACCTGCACACCATCATCAATCCTCCCACCATCCCGTTCCTAAATCGAATTTCGCAACGCCCGAATCCAGCGCGATGTTATATTCAACTTGTGTTCCAGACCATATGGTGTCCCGAGCCTCGCCCCGTTCCGCAATACGAGACAACAAACGCGGCGATCGAGAGCTCGAGCAATTGGCCAAGCTTGTCGGAATCCTTTCAACATGATGCTGTCACGTTAGCTTGGAGGGAATCTCCTCTCAAACTCTAGCTCCTAGGCCATAACTAGGCGGTACATCTTGAACGATGTGCTATCACTTGTCGATAGCCAGTATATCAGTTTTCGCTCTTCGACTTTCATTCTCGCGCCGCCCTCAGCCTGCAAAATGGAACCAATTGCCATTATCGGCATAGGTCCGTCTAATAGAATCCACACCGATTGTGTTTTACATATCTTAACCCTGTGATTAGGGTGTCACCTCCCCGGGGGAATCAAGTCTGGTGCCCAGTTGTGGGCATTGATCATGTCAAAGAAAATCGTCAATACACCAAAAGTGCCATCATCCCGATTCAATATAGACGCTCATTACCATCAAGACAATGACCGCCCTGGGAGTTTCAACATTCCTGGCGGTTATTTCCTCGATGAGAATCCAGAAGACTTTGACCCAACTCTTTTCAGGATCTCCCCAATAGAGGCCATGTGGATGGATCCTCAGCAACGGAAGCTCTTGGAGGTTGTTTATGAGGCATTCGAAAATAGCGGCTCCACCTTGAAGGAAGTAGCCCAACAGGTTACAGGATGCTTTGTTGCTTCTTTCACGAGCGATTTTCAGCAGATAGCTTTAAAGGAACCCGACTTTCGACACTCCTATGCAACTACAGGAATAGACCCCGGTATTCTTGGTAATAGAATCAGTCATGTGTTTGATCTGAAAGGCCCTAGGTTTGTTGTTATCTCGTGCCTTCGACATACCAATTCGGCTTATTTCTAAAGTGTTCTTATCAACACGGCGTGCTCCTCCTCTATGTATGCTCTGGATAGTGCGTGCTCGGCAATCGCTCGTGGCGAGTGCGAAGGGGCCGTGGTCGGAGGAGCCAATTTGATATTGACGGTTGACCAACACATGAACACTGCTAAATTAGGGGTGCTGTCTCCTACCTCTACGTGCCATACTTTTGATGAGGCTGCAGATGGATATGGCCGTGCAGAAGCTGTCGGCGCCTTATATATCAAGAGCTTGAGCGCGGCCTTAAGGGATGGAAACCCTGTTCGAGCAGTGATCCGGTCGGTTGCAACCAATGCGTAAGTCTAACCTCCTCATCTAAGTCAGAAAGCTGACCTGATGAAAGTAATGGACGACATTCCGACAATGGAATTACCTTCCCGAGTCTCCAAGGGCAGGTGGACGTAATTACTAAAGCACATCGACTTGCAAATCTCGACCCACGATACACAAGCTATATCGAATGCCATGGAACCGGCACCCAAACTGGAGATCCAATTGAAGTGCGTGCGGTCTCTATGGCGATGAGGAGCCAGTCTGATAGGGAAGATCCAATCCTAATCGGAAGTGTATGTTCTTTTTCCAGCAATTAGCTGTATTCAATATTTTCCTACTCGATCTAGCTAAGTATAGATAGGTCAAACCAAATATTGGACATAGCGAGGCAGCGAGCAGTATTTGCACGATCATAAAAGCTGTACTAGCTTTGGAAAATGGCATCATACCACCAACTGCAGGTATTAATACATTGAATAAGAATAGTGAGTCACAAGACTGGTGGCGATGACGAAACATCACTAAGCCAAATTTTAGTTCAATGGGACACGCTTAACGTGAAGGTCGTTACAGAGCCAACACCCTTTCCATCCTTTTTACCCGTGCAGAGAGTTGGTGTGAACGCCTTTGGCTATGGTGGAACGAATGGCCATGTAGTCCTCGAAAGCGTCAAGTCCATCCTGCCCGACTATCATGCTTGCCGAGCCCTTAGTCTTTCAAATGAAGGACTCCAAAATGGCTTTCATCCCGAAGGTAAAGACCGAGCCCACCTCCTCGTATTCTCGGCGCATGACCAGCAAACCTTAAAGGGAAACCTGGAAATCTACAAAAAGGTGTACAACAAAGCTAGACTCTTTGATATCGCTCATACTTTGGCCAATAGGCGTCCCGTTCACAAGTGCCGCACTTTCACAGTTTGTCGAGAGCATCATTATGAGTCAGATCTGAGCGTTACGCCAGCTAACATCTTCAATCTCGAACGTGAGAGTGTAATTGCATTCGCATTCACTGGTAAGTGAAGGCCCCAAAGATCTAATTGCGGTACTCACCTGCCATAGGCCAGGGCGCACAGTGGGCGCAAATGGGGACACTCCTTCTTTCTGCATATCCATCTTTTCTTGCCACAATCCGCGAGCTTGATAGCTGCCTGACCAATCTCTTTCACCCACCGACATGGTCTATCGAAGGTATTTTACCCTACCCAAGCGAAGACCCCACTAAATATCATCTTCATAGCCTCCTTGCTGGAGCCAGAAGGTACTAGTCAGATCTCTAAGCCTGAGCTTTCGCAGCCTCTCTGCACAGCCATTCAGATTGCATTGGTCACTTTGTTGAAACGATGGGGTGTTACGCCAGTTGCTACGGTCGGCCATTCCTCCGGTATTTGCTGGCAATCTTGAGCTTAGGATAAGGCTAAATACCAGCAGGTGAAATTGCGGCTGCATTCTCCGCGGGATATATTACCGCGCGAGAGGCCATCGTAATCGCATACTATCGTGGAAAAGCAGTATCTACGTCAAGCTGGCCAGGGGCCATGCTTGCAGTAGGCTTAGGAGCAGATCAACTTCAAGAATACATGGAAAATTATCAACACCGCTTAGTGGTTGCCTGCCACAATTCACCACATAGCTCCACAGTCAGTGGAGACGCAGACGCAATTCAAGAATTGAAAGCAACGCTAGATTCATCCAGCGTCTTCGCCAGGATCGTCAAGACGGGTGGCCAAGCCTACCACTCGCACCACATGAAGAGTGTCGCTGCAAGATATCTGCCTTACCTTCAACTAGAACGAAAAACCTTAGTTGGACTCCAACGGAAACCGGCAGCAGTAATGTTCTCGACTGTCCACGGTTGCTCAGCGACTCCTGAACAGCTGGATAACGAATATTGGTGCCAAAATTTGACCAGCCCAGTTCTATTCAGCCAAGCAATTCAGAAGATGCTCGTAGATCATCCGAAAGTAAACATTGTAGTCGAGATTGGACCTCATTCTACCTTTTCAGGGCCTATGCGCCAAATTTTTGCCAAGGCAAATCATCATCAGGTTGAGTACCTATCGACTTTAAAGCGTAAAGAAGACGACTGTACAGCGCTGCTGAAGTTGGCCGGTAATCTGTGGACTCGAAATGCCCCTATTGATCTGAAAGCAGTCACAAGTCTCGAGATCCATGGAAAAGATGAAACAATTTTAACAAAACGTGGGACGCTGTTAGTCGATCTACCACCTTACAAGTGGAACTACACGAAAACTCTACAGGCCGAGGGGAGACATAGCAAAGAACACAGGTTCGCACCCAATCCTCGCCATGACATTCTCGGGAGGAAGGTCCTCGGGACAACCACCTTGGACCCAGTCTGGCGCAATATTCTAAGACACAAAGACTTGCCATGGCTGAGACATCATTCGGTAGGTGGAATATCTCCTGGCTGATGCGCAAAATCCTTTGGCTAACTTCCACTTTAGCTGGGTGCAGAATCTGTCTTTCCGGCTGCTGGTTACTTTGCTATGGCAATTGAGGCAGCCACACAAGCTAATTTCTACCTCTCCGAGCCTCTTACCATCTGCGGATATACCATAAGAGACGTGACGATTGCGTCTGCTCTTGTAATACCAGACACTGAGGAGGGGGTAGAAACTCTCTTCACATTACGACATTCCCATTTAAAGTCGGACTCGATCAGAGATTCTCGCAAAGGCCACTGGTACCTGTTCGCTGTGAGCTCTTTCTCACATGGAGAATGGAAAGAACACGCTACTGGAAAGATTGGTATCAACATACGCAACCGAGGTGGGAGACCTGTCCATCCTATGCAGAAGGCAATAGATTGTTTGTTGCTGATTTCCCCCAGGCCAGGCACCATCACCACTCCCACCACTGCCGCTCAAATCAGCTTATCGAACGTGGAACGAAAAATTACGCACCCTAGGCTTCGACTTTGGTTCAACCTTCCAAGGTGCTACGGTCATTAACACTGACGGAAGGTCGCACGTAGCCTCGTCGGACATGACAATCAAGCGAGATTGCGGCATGATGCTTAACGAATCACGTTATGTACTTCATCCTTCCTGCATTGATTCCTCTCTCCAACTATTCATCGTCGCCATTTACGCTGGAAAGATAGACGACGTCGCTTGCGGTACCGTGCTTACCCACTTTTATGAAGTTTCCATATGGCCACCCGCTCCTCACCAACTCAACAATCCCTCTGCGAGCGTTCGATCCTGGATGTCTCAAGGAGGGAACAGGGCCTTTTCTTGCCATGCCCAACTCGTCAGTCATGATGGTGAACTAGTGGCGGATTTCTCCGGCGTTCGGTGCCTTTCCTACGAAGCCGCCTTGCCCTCAGACTTCCACAATTCTCAAGGAGATCTATATGCAAAGCTAGATTGGAAGATGGACGTCGACTACCTCCGCTATACAGCCGATGCTAGCTGTTTATCACAGTTTACCACAAGTGGCCTCGTAGATCTATTTACTCACAAGAACGCGTCCCTCCGAATTCTCGTCACTGGGACAGAATTTTTGGATAATCTATGGAGGGCTAGGTCAACCCCGAAAATCACAGTTATAGCAACCTCGCATGATGAACTCAAGAGCCTCCAAGAAAAAGATAAATCCGAAATGCACCATAACTTATGCCTGCTGGATCTTACATCAAATGTCGCCCAACAGCTAGCTGAGCTGGGCAGCTTTGATCTTTTGGTTTTAGCTGAGAAGAATGCTCACAATGTTGGACCGCAGCTTGCAAATGGCACAAGAATTTGGCCAGATATGGCAAATACCCTCGAACCGGCCCTGGACTCCAGTGGCTATCTACTAGTTATCAGTGAAGAAGAACGTAGGCTTCCCCTGGTCTCCTATCATATCTTGAGTCGCGTTGTAGCTGAATTAAATCAAAGAATCCCGACCTTTAGCTTCATCACGGTACTGCGAGCTTCATTCTTTTCAATTTGACGGAAATCATATTACGGTTTGCAGACCTGCTGAAACCTTGAATCAACCCGTAAACGGTAGTCCACCTCCGATCATAGATGCACCTGCAATAACAACCCGAAATATTCTCCTGGTAAGTCTTTCTGGGAATATTTATTAGCGTGGCTAATAATAGCACCTCAGGTATATCGCCACTTTCCGACGCCTTTCCAGACCAAGCTAGCTCTAGTGCTCGAACGTGCTGGCTTTACCATACGATCCGACGCGATCGCCATGGCCGTTCCTACACCGGGGGAGCTCATCATCTCGCTCGCGGAACTTGAAAGCCCCTTGTTCACATCCATAACTGAAGACGAACTCCAAGCTCTCCAACGGTTTACCGACGGGATCTCTTCGATTGCTTGGGTTACATCTGGTGGATTGCTTAAAGGTGAGCGTCCCGAATACGGCATGACACAAGGCTGGGCTCGGGTTGTGAGAAATGAGAATCAACTCCTCGACCTTGTGACTGTGGACATTGACACTGCTCCCCATTCAGAGGAACGGCTGTTTGAGATTCTTACGGATATTGTGGAGCGCTGGGCGTTGAATAATGGCACTAGAGAAACCGAATACTGCATTGATGATGGTGTTGTGTATATCGGTCGGCTTCTGCCAGCCGCAAGCATCAATGACAGATTTGTGAATGGTGCCCAAGAGCTGAAGGCTATGCGGTTGAAAGATGTACCGCCACTACGAGGAGAGGTGCGATCCGGTAAGATTATATTCCAGCACGACGACCGAGTCACGGAACCCCTAGGAGCAGAAGAAATAGAAATCGAAGTCCGTGCTATAGGACTGAATAAAGAAGATGCGGATGTCACCGCTGGCTCGGATGCATCCTCTAGTTTCAGCCATGAAATTGCTGGTATTATTACTCACCTTGGTTCTCTGGTACCGAGGGAAGTCAAGATCGGGGATAGAGTATTCGGCTTTGCTTTTGATACCATGGCGACCCTCCAGCGGACCCGGTATGATCTAATTCAGAGCATCCCTGCCGAACAAGGCTTCGAGCAGATGGCTACAATACCTGCTGCTTATGCTACCGCTCTATATGCTCTCGAAGACCTCGCACGGCTTGAGCCTGGAGAAATAGTAGCTATCATCGATGGATGCGGTTCTGTTGGTCTTGCTGCGATGGACGTATGTAGCCTCCATAAAGCAGATGTCATTGTCATCACCAAGTCCAGCGATACTGCCGCTTTCCTGCAGACCTCGGGACGAGAATACAAAGGCATTGTCATTGCCGGACAAGACGACGTTGGATGTAGTCTCCAAAACTTGACCGCTGGCAAAGGCGTGGATGTAGTGCTACGCTCGACATCTGCGGATATTTATCTCGTGGAAGAATGTTGCAGGAACATGGCACCGTTCGGGAGAGTTATCGCGTCCGGAAAGCACTCACAGTCATCAGTTTTCCAGACGGTGGTGGCCACCCAGCACAACTCAACATTCACATTTGATCTGAGGGATTTATATCGTTTCAAACCTCAGTTATTGGCAAAGTAAGTTCACCACCGTCTCCTAAGATTAATTTCTGTCTCTCTGACTGTTTCAGGCTTCTGAAAAGATGCGCGGACCTCCAAGCCTCAGGAATGATCCAGCCCATCTCTCCCCTTCTTCAAAAATCGCCAGAGGAGATTACCGAAGCTATGCGTCTCATGCCATCAGAAATAGGCCAAGGTAAAATGATTGTAAGATACTCCCTTGAATCATCATTTCCGGTCCAACCTCGCCGCCACTCCCTCCTCTTCTCAAACCGAGCAACGTACCTTCTAGTCGGCTGCCTAGGTGGCCTGGGCAGAAGCCTGACAACGTGGATGATTTCGCGAGGCGCGAAACACCTGGCATTTTTGTCACGCAGTGGGGATGATAAGACTGAGGCAAGGGATTTGGTTGCTGAGATAAGAAATATGGGGGTTCATGTCCAAGTCCTTCGGGCTGATGTGGCGGATAAAGAGGGTGTGAAAAGTGCGGTAGCAACGATAGATGCACGGTATCCTGTCAAAGGGGTTGTTAATGCGGCGGTAGTATTGAGGGTAAGTTGGATGGATTTTTTATCATTGCTTTCTTCATTCGATGCCGACATCGAGGTGCCTTATTATTATTATTATTTTATTTTAGAAATAACACTGACGGCGTCTTGTAGGATACATTCTTCCACAACATGACAATCTCCTCCTGGCACCAAGTTCTCTCGCCAAAAGTCGCCGGCTCGCTCGTCCTACACGAAATATTCTCTCAACCGGACGAGGTAGATTTCTTCGTTATGACGAGCTCGATTGCAGCAACGCTTGGTGCTTCGGGTCAGTCCAATTACGCTGCCGGTAAGTTTCCCCTTCCCCCAAAGATAATCCCAAACCCAATTTCAGGATTCAAATTGATATCGAGATTAATCATCACGACAGCAAACGCCTTCCTCGACACCCTTGCCCGCCACCGCCGCGCAAACTCCCTCCCCGCAACGTCCCTCATCCTCCCCGCCATCACAGGCCTCGGCTACATCGCCGAGAACCCCGAAATCGAAGCCTCGATTCGGCGGAGAGGAATGGCATGTATCGATGAAGCCGCCATGCTAAAGGCCTTCGAGATCGCAATGATGCCGGCTGAGGCGCTGGACGAAGAAATTGATCATCTCATCGCAGGCCTGCAGCCCTCAGAACTTGCGAAATCGATTAAAGCTGCAAAGACAGATGTGAGTTGGATGTTGGATCCGCGTTTACGTAGCTTGAATGCTGCGATCGCGGCTTTCTCATCTCATTCAACTACCTCATCTGGACCTGGAGCCTGCAGCATTCTCTCTGTGTTGCAATCATGCGTGTCCGACAGTGATGCTGTTGCAGCGGTAGAGGCGTGTCTTGTGCAGCGGCTATCGAGGCTGTTGATGATTAGTGTGGAGGAAATTCAAGGCAGTGAGAGGAGTTTGGCTGGTTTTGGACTCGATAGTATGATTGGTGCGGAGTTTAGGAATTGGGTATTCAGAGAGTTTGGATTGGATTTGCCATTTCAGCAGTTGTTAGCGGGGAATCTGACGGTGAGGAGGTTGGCGGTGGAGCTGTGTGCTAGGGTTAGGAGTGGGAGAACGTAGATGGGTGGCGTGAGTGGTGGTTGGGAAATGGATGGTTTGAGAGTGTGGGTTTGAGCGTAAGGGTTTGAAGTAGCCAATGCAGTTGATGGAGAATGTTTTAGCTGTGGTAGGAAGGCCCTTGGACTACACATGGTGATCATGCACAAAGCAAGCTGGTGGCAATTTTTGCCTTAGACTTAGCATTTCGTGAGATGCACACACATATACTATGGATACTGGAGGAAAGAAAAGTTGAATTTTTTTTTTTTTGGAAAAGAGAATGCTCTCAGGCAAAATTTCTGCCTCAGGTAAGTGAAGCAGGAGTACGTAACCATTCTCTTCATCCACCCAATCGCGGATATCGGACTCCTCGTAGGACGATGAAGATCCACTCCAACTCCTCCCTTCTCCACCTCAAGTTCAATGAAAATTGAGGTTTCTAACGGGTCCGCAATCCCCGCGCCTTTCCAAATTAGCGATGCATTCATGTTTAATCTGTACCTGTCAGCCTAAGGCGTCTGCGCCGCGAGAACATTATACAACGAAATGAATCCAAGACAGTGGCTTTGGAACGCTGATATGGGCATAGAGAACGGGTGATGGTCTAGGCAATTGCGATCCGGACAAACGCAGATTAGGTTCCTGAGATGGAAGCTAAAAGGGGAGGTACGGCTATAACACTTGGCTTTTATGGTTCTCGAAAGAGGGGATTGTGGAAGCTGTGCCGTGTGTTGGGAATTCCGACGTATCCGATTTAGGGTGAGATTAATGATACGGGAAATGAGCACGTTGGTTGAGCATCTTCCCTGGGTTTCCGAGCGTCGCTGGACAATAGACATCGGCTGATTCTTTATTCGCAGGGTTCAATGTATCTGTTAGAGGCAACTGCAACGCTGAGTGATATCTGCCGAGTCACTGTGGCAAGATTCCCCGAGAAGCTTGCGCAATGGATCGGAAGAAGTCGCAAAGGTGGCAGCTAGCAGGATTCTTGAACCTATATCTTTAAGTCTTAATGCGTAAAGTGGCAAAGGATATAAAAGTTGAATGCGGAGAAGCTGGGCTTAATTCGTACCACCATCGGCCCAGCCTCCTCAAAGTTCGTTTTGCGTACATTGCTCATGCAAGGTAGGATGAGCAACGCGAGAAGGAAGACCTGGGACGATGCGTGCCGGGGTGTTACAATGTCTCGCTCGCTACTTCTGTCGTCTCCTTAACTACGGTTTTGTGCTGACAGCATTTTAAATTCGAAAAGATGGGCTGTCAAAAAGGAAATGAGCAAATGTCGGGTGTTTTGAGCCTGCATGTTGCATGCTTTTCGAAGAGACACATGGGCTGCAGAAGTGCCCGTTGGAAGCTGTGCTGCAGGCACATGGTGATCTTACGGTTGGCGAGCAAATTCCCCGACTGACAGGGCTGGCCTTTCAACAACGGACTCTTCGATCGCATGAAAGAAGGCGACATGCGCTTCTGAATGGTCGAGAAGGCGAAATTGCACGAATATGTTACGGATACGGCCGCGCTAGGAGATTTCTCGAAAGACAGGTGCCACCATGGTGTTGCATACGCAAGCGCTAAGGCTGGAAGTCAGCGACAGATTCTGTGCCTGGACGCAACAAATTTTAGTTGCAGTGATTGTTTCTGCTCCGGGCCACTCGGAGGACATGTTTGGGAGAAGTGGAGCCGACAAAACGCAATGAGAGGTTTGGGAATGAATTTGCTCGGCTGTTGGCCTGAGACACTTAGTCATCAAGACGATTTGGCATCCAGGAACGTGGCGTGCGTTGAGATTGGGTAGTCCTGCTTGCACTGAATATGAGTGACCGTTTTAAGATGATATGCCTAACATTCAACGGGCGCGCCGCTCAGCCCGATGCCGTGAGCACTGATGCAACGCTGTAATTGTCTCGAATCCCTCACAAATCTGCACCGCATGGCTGAACAAAAGAACAACAAGTGCAAAGGTGTCAGTGAATTCGTTATATTGGCCAAGCATGGGGTAGCTGTTGTGGGTAAGGATATGGCGAAAGTGCAGCATTTAACCAGCGCCGACGCAGCCAATCGACGGCGTGGGGAGCCTCGAGCCGCTGAGCAGTGGCCTGGACGAGCTGCTGCAGGGCGCCAGGAGGATCAAGACAGCCAGATTGCCCGGGTCAGCGCGGCGCGGTAGATGGAGCCGATACAACATGTCCAGAGAGGAGCCAGATAACAATGTTGAAAAAGATGGGGAAGCACACTGCGATAGATGAAGAGACACAGAAGACCCGAGATGAAGGGGCTTTGACGAGAGTTGTGGCACCACGACACTCCTCAAGGAGTCCCCAGCAAAAATAGATTTGGCAGTCCTGTGGCGCGGCCATAAAGGGCAAACTCCAGCCCAGCGTCCCAGACAGGTACCACTTTAACCAACTGTGTGTTCTCTGCTCCTTGTTCCGCCCGCCTGGGGCCGACGCCTGTCAGCTGCGATAACAGACATAATACCTCCATCTACCGCAGCCCCTCGCTCGTAGGTGTCACATCCGTCGCCCGTCGTCAAAGGAACGCTTCTTTCACGGTGCCCTTGTCGCTGCAAGCCTTCTCTCCGTCGACTCGCCAGCCGTTTCTCTGTCCTCAGGCACACATCGCGGACCCTGGCCCGTTCGCTGATCTCGAAACACGACTAGCCCGCTTACGTCCGCCCGCCAAACAGCCAACAAGAGCCCTCCACCACCCGAACCCTCTCCTCTTCACCTCCGCCTCCGCCTCCGCCAGCGCCTCCTCGCACCCTCTCGTCCAGCGGCCTTTGTTGTGCAACTGGTGACCTTCCCTTATTACTGTCGCTCGTTACATTCATTCTCCCTTCATTCTCTTCTTCCCGTCCTGCACGGTTTCCGGCTGTCGCCGTTTTTTCATTGGCTGTCTCCTTGCCGCTGTCTTCGATCAGCCTTCCTTTGTCCGAAGCAAATCACCAGGTCCTCCGTCACCCTCCTTGAGTGCTCGTACTAGTTGAGGGACGTCGCACATCTACTGGGCGGTGTGTCTGTATCAGCCGTGCCCGCTCATCGCATATGATATATCACTGCCGATCTGTCCCCATTTCTAACCGCCGCGAACACCGTCGTCATGTCGGCCATATCGTCAAAAAGTACTACCTGGCTCCCTTTATACCTCTTGATCATCATCTAACGTGGTTGCAGACGTCGAGCATGTCCTGCGAACCGTCTTCCGCCGATGCGTCCAATGTGACAAACAGATCCCCTCCTGCGGAGGTTCCTGTCCCGCCGGCCAACTCTGCGTCCAGGCTCCCCCTAACTGCTCTTCGTGCGCAACGGCTTCCTGCAAAGCAAAGGAGCTCGATCCCACCGAGACCAACAACCGATCCAGCAGTGGCCCCAATGTCGGAGCTATCGCTGGAGGCGTCGTAGGAGGCGTAGTCTTCATAGCTATTGCCACCTTCATCATATGGAAATATTGTCTGAAGGGCCGACGGAGGAAGCATGACGAGGGAGAATGGCAGGAAGTAGACATGACCCAGGAAAAGGTGGACCACGACTTCGCATCGCGGCGCAGCGCTCGGGCATCCACACACACGGTGGCATCCATGGCCTCATCTGTTCTCACACGCGCCTCCAATATTATCCAGATCGCCTACATCCCGGGAGTTACGAACCGGTCAGGTCCTGGATCGCCTGATCTCCTAGTTCCTCCTGTTCCTCCTATTCCAGCAATGTCTCCCTCATCTGGCCTCAGCAGCCCATACTCCGCCTCCGAACAACATTTCTTTGTCCCAGACTTCCGAGACTCCATGGCCTCTCAAAGCACCGATGCCAGTTATGCCCGTACCAGTTTTGCGCCAAGTATGGCACGAACCAGCGTTGCTTCCACTGTATACCGCCAGAATGCCATCGTATCCCCTCTACCTGCGCAAACCATCGTACGCGGCAAGGCTGCTGTTGTCAGCGTCAAATCGAGCGGATCTAATAGCCCGCTAGACACACCGGGCGCGGAAACTCCACCGGTTCCTCTCATTGACCCCAAGCATACCGCACAGCCAATCCGCATCCAAATGCCACGCATGACCAGCAACGCGTCTTCACTAAGCCCGCAAAACTCGGTCAGAAGTACGGCTACATTGGGTCCTGTTCGGGCATTGAACATCACCAAGAAGAAGACGTCATTTGAGAACTCGACGCCAAAGAGCTCCTCCTCCTCCTCCACCACGGCCGTAAATACCCCATCCCCAGAGCCTCTGGTTCCTCCAATGAGGCCATTGACGGAGGTCTCTGTAGCTTCAACGGAAGACAGTGTTCCACACGCTCGTGCTCGAAAAGCCAGGGATGTAGATTCAGACTCGGAGTCCGACGACGACGATCACTCTCGCGCACGACGTAGCCTCCTTAGCTCCTCCTCAAACTTCCGCGATTCCGAGTTCACCGACATCTCAGACACACCCGTGACAATGCAGAGCCCTTTCTCTGATCCTTCACCAACCGAGTCAGACATCCCGCAACGACATGCATCGGCATCAAGCGGGCTACGTGCGCCAATGACACCTATCGCCGAAGAGTCGTCAAAGCGGGCGAGTCGAGCGTCGAGGAGGACACAATCTCCATTCTCAGACGACAATGCGACTGATTAAGTTCGCTTCCCTCTGGGTGCTTTAGGCGTTTTTTTTTTTGGAATAAGCCACCAATCGTGAGCTTTTTGGGATAAGATATCAAAGCCTTACATGGCGACATTTTGGTCTTGTTAGTTTATTGTTTATACTTTACTTCTACAGGGATGGAGGATTTATTGAGCGACTGAGGAGAGGTGTCATTGTCCGGTGGAAGATTGAGTCGAATGTGTGCAATTATGACATTGGCACTGCTCTTTGTAGCTAATCTACTCTACTTGGCTCACGATTTCATTGAGAGAAGAACTCAATGAATCATGATGGAATTGAATTTGATACCACAAATTCCCATCCTCTGCTGTTCTGCTCATTTCTCCCGAGAACTCTGCGTCCTGGTCCTCGGGCGGAATTCCTGAAACAAGCTATGACCTGGGATGAAACATGGGGACCGCCGTCCTTCAATATATCGAGGTTACATTCCACGAATACCGAGCACGGATTCTGTAACTTCTGAATCCCTCAAGGAGTGGAAGCTGGCCCTGGGTGCGCTTTGAGGCACATCATACTTGGGCACGGGGATCGGCGCGTTGAGATGTGGTTTCCTGGCGAATAGTGGGGGGAGGGGTTCGGTAGAGGCCCGATGACGATGGGGGAGACCGATCTCGTGTTTTTTGCTTCTGGGATGTTTCGAAGGGGTTTACTGGCAAACATAAGTTTCCAGCTATGTTTTCTTCAGGGATTGTTTTGTAGGAATCGAAGAGAAGGAATACACGTTTAGGTGTCACCACTAAATGTCACCAAAATCTTTTTGCCTCTATCCGCTTTGTCGAGAGCATTGCATATTATAACACGCTACATCCTCTACCGCTCCACTCTCGCAGTCATATCACCAGCTCTCAGCACTCTCAAACCAACTATCGCCACCCACCACCTCTCCGCCCACTTCACCCCATCCTCACGCTAAACCTCCAGAGCGGCTGCACACAATGACAACCCCCTCCCCGAAGCCCCCGATAACCTGCCACGTCCTCGACACTACCCTCGGTCGTCCAGCCTCCTCCATCCCGGTAACCCTAACCCTGCACAACCCACCATCCTCTCTTTCCACCTCTTCACTTACTTTCACCTCAACAACCAACTCAGACGGCCGGGTAACATCCTGGCAACCAAGTTCTCCGTTCTCAGCGGATGGACTGGAAGTCGTATTTAAGAGACCGGGAGATCAGACGTGGAGCTTGAGATTTGACACGGAGAGATATTTTGGGGAACGGGGGGTGAAGGCCTTTTTTCCGGAGGTGGTGGTTCGGTTTTTGGTGCGGGAGGGTGGGTATGGACAGGAGGGTAAGGAGGGGAAGGAAGGAGAGAGGGGAAGGGGGAAGGATGAGCATTACCATGTTCCGGTTCTGCTGGGGCCCTTTGGGTATACGACGTATCGGGGGAGTTAGGGTGTGGGAGGATATTGAAGAGGAGGATGTTTGGAGTGGTGATACAGGATTCGGCGCAGATGGATTGAGGTCGGGATGGGAGTCGGAGAATTGATTGAATGGGAAAGAATACTCAATCTCATGGTTGTTTGAGGATGCAAGCAGAGGACTATATTGATACTGAGGTGGAGTTGGGCAGGCATACATCGAAACGCAAATCAATATATCTCCTTCCAGGTTACGCAGCTGCCTCGGCATAAGGTGTCAAGGTAGTGAGAAGATGCGTTGCGCCTTCCTCTCCCAACCCACTGCCTCTCTCACCCTACACTAAGAAAGAAACCCCCGCATTGTAATTCAAACTGCAATACTAATTCTTCCCTCATCTTACTCGCGCTCCCACCCACCAAAAATCAACTCGGGTCTAGGGACAAGCTCCAATGCCAGACGAGCCCACCAATGCCTTAATCCCCATCTCGGCGGCCCACATGGGACTTTTCGGCCTCCTGGTTAGGGAGTCATTCTTTCAGGGCCCTTCTTACTTCTTGTGAAGCAGGGAGGTCCGCTGAATCGGGGCGGCGGGTTGGAAAAGAGGGTGGATGTGCACTGTTGGGATGTGGGCTTGTCTATTTGGGTCTTTAGAAATTGCGTGGATTTAATGGATGGGGTTTATGGGGGAGAAAATACTGCAGTAAGCAAGGGAGGGAAAGAGGAAAGAGGGTGAGGAAACTGGGAAGGTGGGGGAAGGTTGGAGGAAGGTGTGGCGTATGGATGGTTGCAGGTGGAGACGCTTCTTCCTTTCCCTCATGGTAGGAGGGCAATCAACATGCATTTGGATGAGAGGTACAACATTTCGAAAGTAAGTCTATGCTTAGTGGTTGTGTGAGTTGATCAATTGAGGAAAAGATAAGCTTATCAAGATTTTAGCAAGGCTGAGAGGTTGATGTGCGGGTCTTCCGATGCTGTTGTCAGATTTGTCGTGAGAAATGTAAACTTGCATGATACAGGGTGGATGTCAGAATACGAACCTCTGTGTCACAAATCGCAGGGTGTACGACTCGATGGCATACCTACTTAACGAACACTCAGAGCGCACCGAGTGCATACGGAGGATTATTAAACACTTCTCACTCCCTGCAGGTTCCAATTGGAATCTCTGGAAGCCTCCAATTGCATATGGCAAGTTTGTCTTAGCATTTGAAGAGATTAGGAGCCTCGATCAGTGGAAGCATATCAGATCGGAGATGCTCGCGTCTTGAGCTCGCACCTACCGCTTTCGGCGGCGTCAATTCATGTGTTTCGGCCCCAACCTCCAGACAATGCTTCACGCCATCCATTGAACAAAGATCCTCAAGCCCGCGACGGATGCCGCCCACCGCGTAGCGCGCTCAGCATGACACTCTGTCCTCGAACGGCACACGATATCGGTGATACCTGGCTTCTGGAAGATGTGGCCGGGCAAATAGAGGTTTTGTTCTCTTAGGAGACGGCAATAATATCACCGGCACATTCACCCTCGCCTCTGGCGTGCGTGGCAAGCGCAATTCCGTGCTGGCGCTCCAGGACGGGTAAGTCGGGCTAGAGATCGTCAAGTCGCGCGCCAATCACAGTGCACCCCGGGTGAAAGAGCTTTGACCGCTTTGCGACTGCTTTATTAATGCAGCGCACGTGATACTCTTGGCAAAAAGTGACGTTGTGCCATCTCCTCCCAGATTTTGCCAAACGACGCCCATCGACATCATAACGAACGCCTCCGTCATCGTTCCCAGAATCAAATCCCCCCCGACCCCAAGCGCTAGCCAAGAGCCTCATTAAGGACTGCAAAGCGCATTAAACTGCCGGCACCGGCGTGCGCCTTCTCTTTGTCCAGTGAAGGTGGTGCGGTCGCGTTGCAAAGGAATCTGCGACCGTCGACCGTCATCAGGGGCCTGCCTGAAGCATTGCGTCATTACACCACAACCTCAACACGCCCTCGAGCAGCGACGAACAGCGGCCACCCTGGGCTCTGTTTTGGCTCCACCCTCAGTATCACTGCTTCCATCGAATACTGCAACCCCGCTTTTGGGCGGCCTACATTCCTGAAGCCTGTTCGGTACGTCGCTGTTCCTGTTGTCGCTGTCGTGCGCCTCACCACGATCCCCGAAGTCTCTGCGACAGCGTCTTCTGCGTCGCAACGCCTTACAATCCATCGCGCCTGTGCTGTAATTCCAATGGGTTCCTGACAGACTAAACTAGGCAACCAGCGAAATTTATCGTTGTCCCTTTGTGGTGTTGCAAACCGCGACCAGACGAGCGCAGGAGAGGAGAGAGTGTGTGCGAAGGACCGAAGAACACGCGAGGCGATCCCTTGACATCTCGCACCCTCTACGTCACCGCTTGCAATGGCTGCCACTGCCGCACGACCTTCCAACGGCTCTCCCCAATCCAACTCGAGGATGTCCTCCCCAAAGGACTCCAAGAAGTCCATTCCTCCCGTGACTAAGGCTGAAGGTGTGTATAGCCTCACTCTCGCCCTATCCATTGCGTCGCCACCATCTTTCCATTGTCTCCCCACGCACCTAGATAGCGACCAAAGCGCAATCGCATCGTCCCATTCCCCTCATGTAATGATCTTGTCGTGCACAGTCGTCGCTAACCATGGACTTGTCGACAGAACCAACCAATGCAGAGAATACCAATCAGGAACAGCGTCAGTGCCCCTTCCATCGCGGTGTCGTCTCGAATGACATTGTTACTGTACTATTGTGACGGGTTGCATCGTATCATTCAACTAACGCGCCCCTACAGAATCCAACATCGAAGACTCTAAACAATCTGACAATCAGCCAGCAAATCCCAATACCGCTTCCCAACCTCTCGCCCCTCCTCCACGCCCCAACGCGTCGAACGATACGCCCGATTACTTTAATACCGTCCACAACCCGTTCTCGCTCGAGCCAAATGTCTTCGAACAGTCCTTTGGGAACCCGTCACTAGAGACACCGGGAGGGCGCACTGTTCTTCCACCTGTTGCCAACATCACTTCTCCGTCGCCATTGCCAGGTATTACTCCTGGGTGGCAGTCATTACGGTCTGGCCCATTGAGTCCTGCAATGCTCACTGGCCCTACAGGTCAGAGTGACTATTTCAGTGAGTCATTCCGCGGATTTCCCACGCCAAACGAGTCGTCCCTCCGCACGGGTCTCACGCCTGGAGGAGGGGGTTCTATGTTCCCAGTGCCTAGTCCGAATACGCAAGCCATATTCAACCTCCAAAGCGGTGGTGTCACCCCAAGTACTGCCGACTTCCAGCAATCAGCTCTGCGCGCAGCCGCACAGGCTAACCAAAACAAGCTGCCAACAACTAGCGCGCCCACCTCCCAACCCGAAGCAGCACCAGCCGGAATGGATCGCCAGAACTACCAACAGCAGCAGCAAAAAGGCCAGCATGACCCCTATGCTAACCATGGCCATGATGTGAGCAATGCTGCCAACGATCTACTCTCTTTCGCTACCCAGAACGGTACTCGTAATGGCGTCCAACCATTCGCCATGCCCAATCAACCTCAGCAGCAAGTGAACAGCATGGGTCATATGCCCGTTCAGCCCGTTGCACAAGAAAATGGACGACGCAACACGAAAGGCTCAATATCCCATAGCATCTCGGGCTCCGCTGACACTGGCGACTTCTCTGATAGTGGCCATAGCGAGCAAGCAAAGACGACGCGCTCACGTGCGTCGAAGAAGGGATCTGCTAATGGCAAACAAGCTGGTGGTAAGCGAAAAGCGACCGAGGATACTTCGAAGGGAGGGAACAAGAAGGCTAAATCTAATGGCACTCTCGATGAGATGGAAGAAGACTCGGATGAGGGGACTAGCCCTAAAGGTGAGGGTGAGGGAGGTAAGAAGATGACTGATGAGGAGAAGCGAAAGAACTTCCTTGAGCGAAATAGGTACGTGCTGTTGTAGTCTCAAGCGACTTCATACTAACAACATCATAGGGTTGCTGCCCTCAAGTGTCGCCAGCGGAAGAAACAGTGGCTTACGAATCTCCAAGCTAAGGTCGAAATTTACAGCACTGAGAATGACGCCCTCACGGCGACAGTCGGCCAACTTCGCGAAGAAGTCGTGAATTTAAAGACTCTGCTTCTGGCTCACAAAGACTGCCCAGTCTCCCACGCCCAGGGACTTGCCGGCATGAACATGAATACCTTCCTGGGTGGCGAGCTCGGGAACCATCAAAACCCATACGGCATCGCTCAGATGCAACCTGGTATGGGCATGGGAGTACCGCAACAAGGTCCCCGGTAAATAACCACCCCTCACGAAGGTAGAAGAGGAGTACATTCCCCTAATTCGTTCCTCTCCCCATTCCCCCTATTCCCGAGACTCCTTCCTGTGCTTGTTCATGCATGGGTCGGCGTCTTGTCCTCTTTCCATGTATCATCACCACCTTTCTCGCATTGCGCTATATACACGATCGGGGGAGTCATGTTTCATCGGCACATATCCATCTTTCCTGTCTCTCATCTTCCTTAGCGTAACACCTTACTACACGAGTGTAGAATCACGGGGCGGGGGCCAAATTGTTTTTAAAAGGCGTACTAGGGCGTTCAAAGAAACACGGCGGTTTTCTTCTTCTCTCATCACTTCTTTCCCTGATATCCGTCACAACATTCCCAATCTTCGTCTCTTCGTCGGTGCTCTGGCTTGATGGGGGATTTAGGGTTGGAATGGAAGGGAAATGGAAATGAAGAGGTCTGAGATTTGTTTCGGGCTTAGCTGGATGGCTGGTGGTGGTTTGGCGTTTCTTTTGTGATTTTGCCAGCTGGTTCTTGCGTATGATGATTATTGTTTTGGACGGCTTATGCGAAGACGCAGGCTTTTCTTAAGTATGGGTTGACAGCCACAACCCTTAGACATTGTCTATTGGGTATTCGGTATTGGGGGAATGGAGGATGGGATATGTTACTTGGGATGGAGATGGATGTGATGATTACACCCACAGTGTATATGAGAGAATGGGAATTGAGTTGTTTAACGTTAAGCGTGTGGTAAAAGATGTGAGTGAGTGCCCAGATTCGAATGAGAAGGGGGGATCGCGTGTGGTTATTAACTGAACTCTATCTGAGACGCTAATGTTAGCGTCAACTACAAGAGCTACCTCCCTTCTCGCACTTCTCTCAACACAATAGCGCCATTACACTTCTCTCTATTACTTTTAGAACGGATTTCAATGCTAGTGCAAGAAAGCAAGCGGGAGAGTAGACGAATCATGACAAGCTGCTTTCCTTACTCAATCTTCTGAAGTAGAGGATACGGTGTTGCTGAGCATACAGGCGCATCGCTGCAGTAACTGTTGCCGACGAGTTGAGGGACATCGCCACGATTCAAGTTCGCAAGGCGATGCGGCTGACACGTCAATTCCGGGATGCAAAGGCCGCTACTTTGCGTTTGGAAGACAATATGCTGGAGAGTGCCAAGTCTTGTTAATAGGGGATGGGCATATTCGCACCTATTGTGGAACATTAGCAAGGCATAACCAATCAATTGAATCTCTTGTTGGAATTGAATAGAACGTCAGCGGGGTGAAAAACTGCTGTACTGAATTACATCTATCAAGTTCTGCATTCACTCTAGGCAGTTTAAAATCCCTATACCAATTTCATCTTCTAAACTCTAGGCTAGTCGCAACCTAACCACTAAACTTCACAGCGTGTCACCACATAACATGGAACATGACTAGAGCAGACCTTAATATATTTAAGCTCTTGTTGGAATTAGCAGAAACCTCGACAGGAAGCAAATTTCTGCCATGCATTGCATTATAAAATGCATCGCTATTAAGCACACCCCATCTCCATCTCTATATCTCAAACCAGCGTCTTTCCCTCCCGTTAGCCCCTGTTGTTCTAACTGCCGCCCCGGTTTTTAGCTGCTCGTTCAACTACCCTGCGAGACATACGGCCTGCTCTGATGTCGACACGAGCTTCCTCCCCTCCCCCCCCCCCCCCCTGTAGACCATATCTGCAAGGGACTTTATACATTAGTTTCCGAACTGCTTCGTTGTGAGCAAGGAGGATGCAGTTTATGCAGAGTTGGGTTTAACGCTGGTTGGAGGTGGACTTACGGTAACGGGAAGGGGGGTGAATGTTCAGCTTGCTAGACTGAACAAAGGGATTGTAGGGATGAATGGGCATGCGTGGAGAGGTGTGGAGGGAGTTTGGGATTTCAGGGATAGCCTGCCAGAGGTGAAGCTGAATATGAAGACGGAGCGGGAGATGACGGCACAACGTAAGAAAGTGAAAGAGTTGCTACATAAGGACTAGAGCGGTTGTTCTGGAGAGGAAGTTGTCCTTGTGAGAGAGATTGTAGAGGATATGCTCGGCAGTAGCTGTAGTAGACTAAGGCATTGTTCTTGTGTCTAACAGCATTCTGGGACAGTTTAATTAGTCGCTCCCACTGAATGTGTGCCTGCTATTTCCCATACACGTCTAGCATCGTTCTTGGGGCTAGTAGGTGGTTGCGAGGCATTCGTGATGGAAGATGGACGGCTTCTGGTCTGGATTAAAGCACTCTTCCGTGGACTATATGGAATGTGACGATAAGTTGTAGGAGCAAGCTACGGTTGCGACATTGGGGCGAGTAGGGATCAGCGTGGCCAACAGTACGTAGTACGTTACGTTTGAGCTTTTTTCTGCCAGTAACTTCTCGATTTGGTAGTACTTTTGTACGTAAGCGGTGAATTAATTGGCAAGTACGTAATGTAACAGTAACTTCTCAAAATCCTTATACTTTTGTACTTTTCGCGAGAAGTTTCGTCGGTCCGGGTCAAAATTGTTCCGGGAGAAGCTTTTTGGCTTGGATGAAACGCCCTGCTGTTGGTATAGCTTGAATTGATCATCTGGAGCAGCTTGGGCTAGAGCTTTTTCAAAGGTAGAGACTCCCTAGCTGTATACAACTGCCTTGACAACAATTTAAATTGTATAGCCAGCGCAGCAGATACAGTGTTTGGTGGTGAGAGGCAAATGAAGCTCCTCAGCTAAAGTCGCGATAGTCTCTGCGTTATCTATTATTTAACACTGTAGCAATAACAATCTCCAGCGCTTAATTCTCCCTAGTGTGGTCTCCGTATAGATTGTTGAAGCCAATAAGGAGGTCTCTGTGCTGGTATTCGGCATCTGTGTGGAGGATGTCAGTGTTGTAGTTTTGATTTTCGCGCTAACGCGGCTGGGCTAAGGTTTTGCAGAAGTCCATATATCAACGCTTAGCGCGATTTTACTACAGGCTAATCTTAGTATCGTTCGAATCTCCTGCTTCCGGCGCACCAGACTGTTCTGAATATAGGTTGAGAGCGTGGTGTGGGAAGATGGTATAGCGTCGAGAAGGTTAGCGCGGTTCCAAGTGATACCCCGCGGGTTTCAGCTGAAGATGCGTTTCTAAAGGTTTAATCCTGAGAAATAACCCAGTCTATTTAAAAAGCTTCCTCCTGCCAGGCCCCATAAACAGGAGGGAAATCTCCCAAAATATGACCTCTCTGACCCGTACTACAGTACGTACTTGGCAATTCACTGTACAAAAGTTACGTCTCACATTTTGACTACTTTTGTACGCCTCACGTGATTACTACGTTCACGTAGTTACGTTACGTACTACGGACTGTTGGCCACGCTGGTAGGGATGTAGGAAGAAGGAAATCAAGGTTTAATTCACGTTATTGCTAGATAAATGGGATACAGCATTAAGAATTGAAGAGTGTGGGAGGATGGTGACTGATGATATTGTTTTTAGTGATAAGCAGCAACTAAGAGCAAATTTGGAGAAAAGTTGCAATACGGGACGAAAGATGAGAATGAATACAGAGGCGAGGTAACAACTAACTTTCACCACCACTTATCATTAGAAGCGCTTCAACCGTCTGGAGTCTTTGTTGGTCAATAGCGCAGTGTTTGAAAATGTAACAATAATTTGCACCTATCGTGGAACATTGTTCTAGCGAATTTGGTCACTTAAATTCCTTTCTGGGGTGAGGGAGAATGCCAACAAGAGGTCAACTCCCAGCCTCAGTTCCCCCCTGTTATTCTGCGTTGAATGATAAGATGTGACACGTTAAGGCATCCCACCTCTGAGCCGGCCTCACTCCTCCGTTCACCCGCCAAGTGCCACGCCCGAATAAAGCTATCCTCTGAAAGCTTATACGAACATCCTTTTCGTGTTTCCGGCCCCCACCATTGCTATCTACCAATGACATTGATGTTGGCTTCGTATTTCGAACTGCGGCAATTCCGGAGCAGCGAATATTTGACCCTGCTGCAGGTGCAGATGTTCAAGCAAGGGTCCTGGAATCGTATTTTAGGTGGTGTCTTGATGCAGAGGTTGATTATATGCTTTGTGAAATGCAAGGTGGATGAATGAGGAGATTGAAGAAAGAAAGATGCATTTCTTGCACTATCTTGCACCCTTTGTAGCCGATGATAGCTTTCGACTGGTAAGGCTGTGAGCTTGGTTCGTGCACAAATAACGAAACTTAGGTGTGATGCTCCTCATGTTACAGCAAGGCTGGGGGCCAGAAACGTCGCAATTCGTATTTTCGACCATCTTGACAGGGCTAGTTATTGATTTGGACATTTTGCATGATGTGGCGCTCGTCGCTTAGAATCTTTTTGCGGAAGGGCAGGGGCAGGAACCCAAAGAAATGAGTGAATCCTAACGTTTTTACCCCGGACGAGGCGCAGTGCTGTCTGCGTGTGGACTTGCAACGTGCTTGCAACCACGATTCGAAGGATGGAGGAGAGAACCCCTAGCATCTGGGGGAGATGTATGTGGAGCCGGAAAGCCATGACCGCCCTACTTATTCATGATGCAAGCCCAGCGGTATTGAGCCGGTTTGTGGTTTTCCACAGCGTCTGGAAGGTGAAGCTTGTGAGCGCCTCTCTGCCACCATGGCGTCGAAATCCAAGTTTGCTAGTCTTGTCACTCTTCTCTTGCCTTTCTTCTTCGCTTCAGCTTCTGCCTCTTATTTTGACCTTGTGGCACGCGGCAACTCTACCACCATAACCTCCCTTACGAACTCTACTAACTCCTCCTCGCCCTTGGCCATCTCTCCTGTGGGTATAACCCGCACCCTTCCTTGGTGGAGCTCCCTTATCGGCGGGATCCTCGATTTTTTCATTGGTGTCTACACCATCAGCTCGGGATGGAAGCATCAGGAGCCTGCAGACTGTGTCTGGACTCTCCAGCCCTCCGTCAATGGCGCAAAAACTATCCTCACGGGATTCGGCCTCTTCATGACCTTCTTTCAGTCCATCTCAGGGCTCGTGCATCTGCGACAGAACTGGGGCCACCGTGACCTGGTAAGGAAGATCGGTGGGAATGGATATATCGCTGTATTTTGTATAGGAGCACAGATGTACAGCGCAAAGATTCGGGGACGGTGGATGGCGAGGATCGTAGCCTGGATTGTCGCCATTGTTGTCATCGCCAACTTCGCGTGCTTCACACTCCCGAGTATTGGAGTCGCGCTGCTGTATCAAGTGCAGAGTGAGTCGTGTGCGGCAATTCTGCCAGACAAGGGACTTGGTGGAGGGGACTGTACCTACTACTCGGCCTTCGGGACGCCAGCTACGAGTTTCCCTTGCGCGAGTCCGCAGCAACTTGGCCTCCGCGAGCCGCATTCCATTCCGATCCTTGTGAACCGTATCTTCCTCGGCGTCCTAGGGTTGTACTTCCTCGCGACACTGATATACCAGATCCAGAAGGACTTTGAATGGTTGCGCTGGCGAAAGAACGGGTGTCCGCCTCTTCCGCAGCCGACACAGCAATATCACCCTCAGCCTTTACCTCAGTATCAGCAGGGCTATCAGCAGGGATATTACTCAGCACCGTACTTCCCTCCGCAAGGACAAACACCACCAGTCCAAGAATCGGTATCAAAAGAAAAGGGCCGAGACGCGTATCATCCGCTAAACAAGAACCCGCATCGATTCATCGCGTACGCAGGAGCCCTTGCGCTGTATGCTACGAATATCATTGCTGCATATGCTTACTCGCAGACATATTTTGCCTCCAAGTCATCTGCGATTTCTACGACCGTAGGGGTGTGTCCTGGAATCAGTAATTCAACAACGGGGAATGTGACTGCGGTGTTTGGGGAAGGAAAGAATTGCACGTGCGTGGATGTGAGGTTGCCAGGGGAGATTGAGGATATTAGTGTAGCATTGGATGGGGATAAAGGAAACTTGGCGAGGTTTTTGTTTAATATTTAAGGAGGTAGATGAGATAGTAGGCTTCTAGGATTGGAAATTTGAAAGGTGGGGACAGAAATTCTGCCAGCCGAAAAGCTATACAGCATACTCGCACCCACCATGGAATATCATCAGCATGGATTTGATTGGTTAACCGCCTGTTAGGATTAGAGAGAATGTGAGTTAACAGGACGCAATTTTCTGGCCTAAATCACACCTGCCACGTTTGATGTTGAGCGTGAGAGTGATCGTACGAGGTCAGTTGTGAAGGATCGTGAGTGTTAATGTTCGGAATAGGCTAACGGTGCTCGGATTTGTTTAGTAGAGACTCCTTGAGAGGGCAACAAAATGCGAGAGGAGTGCTAAAAACAAGCAGCTGAAATTTGAAGAGTGAATGCACGGTCCATCTCGACTGGTTTAAGCACGCTGACGTAACTGGCGTATGACCTCACTTTCCGAGCCTCACAGGATCGCCAGATGGATACCCTTTACGGTAACGAACTGCGAAGTCTACAGGCTCAAGTCCCTGTATCTTATATCAAGTGCTCGGTGTCCGTTGATCCTACGCCGTCATACCTTTGTACATCAAATGGCCATACAAATTCACCATGACCGCCTACTTGGATTCCTTGTTTCCGACATCTTTAATTAGGCTTCAATTACAACGCCTAAGGAATTGCTTGTTTACCTATCCGAGGCCACCCTAGAAATTCCTTGTATCCAAACACCAAATCATCATGGGTCTATTTAGGAAATCCAAACCTGCAGTTACCAGGGCTTCCAACGGGCCGTACTACGGTCCGTACAAAGTGAACCGTAACGGTCACGTGTTCAGTACGAACGTACCAAGTTCGTGAGCCGTACCGTACGTTTAATAATGCCCTAGGTACAGTACGTAGTACGGATTGTATTACCTTTTTGGGAAGTTTGTATAGGGGTTCTGGAGGGGTATAAGGGCTCTGGCGAGCAGGAGGCCTGCGGACGCTTAAATCTCTTTCTAAGGGTTTTAATCTATCCATCTGTCTGTTGTCTTAAAAATGCCTATTACAGACTATTTTCTATTGCAGAGTTATCTATCCACGCCTCTTGCAGCCTTACAGGCCTTATCTAGTCCTATCTGCTCTTGTTACTAGGGAGAATGAATTAATTAGACCTTAATCTTGCGTCTCTAGAGACCTATAGTCTTAGCTGTTTTAACTAGAGTACAGCGTACTTTAATTAAATTGTACTACTTGTACAGATTACGTGAGCCGTAACAGTTACGATACGTACACCTACCTCTCCTCCTCCCTGTTGTACGAACGTACACAAAATCTCACCCGTACAGGCCTCAAAATCGCCCAATCGTACAGTACTACGCCTCGTTGGAAGCCCTGGCAGTTACCACCTCTTCTGATCCTCTTGTCACCTACCACATCTCACAAAATCTCTCCGGAAAACTCAACGTTACCTCGGAATCACTGAACTCGTATTCCTACTCGATCACACTCTCGGTAAAAAAGGCATGGCGTGACACAATTGAAGTCGCAATTCACCGCTCCATCTACTCGACCTTCCAACAACATGGTGACGTCGTCGGCCACTGCCTCATACAAACGGTTCAGGGAAAGTTCTTGGAATGCAAGTTCGATGCGTATGGTACAGATATCACTCTAGATCGCTCAGGGAGCAACACGAACATGAACAAGAGTACCTATGCCCTCTCGGTGCCGGGACTGGGGAAGTACAAGTGGATGCATGACTTAGAGTCCATTACTGGCGTAGATAGGCGATTGAAATTGGTGGACGAACAGTCGGGAGCGGTTTTGGCTCGGTTTGGAGGCTCGCAGAAGGGGATTAGTGAGTTTGGAGTTTTGGAGGTGTATGATTACAAAGTGACAGGAGATCAGGATTGGTGTGGATTGCTGATTCTCACCGCCGTGTGCGTGTTTGCAAGGGAGGAGAGGAGTAGGGAAAAGAGAAAGAAGGTAGGCAGTGTGGCTGGTGCAGTGGGTAATTGGGGTGGGCTACTGACTATGGGGGTTCCAATGGGGAACTAGAGCGCTTGTAAGTCCTCCACGTCTCAAGGACTGGCCAACTTGATAGAGGGGTAAGCCCCCCCAGCACGAATATTGAAGGGCTAGCGAGACAGAAGCTACATTAAATCATGTACTCAATTGTACTCAATATCGATCTTTGACAGTCCGCATTCTAGACCAGTCGCAGCTCGTAATATACGAGACTAATCAGTGAAAACATTATTCGTCCCGAATTCCTTGGTTATGGAATACCTTTAAGATCCTTCGGCGAGGGTCCCTAGATTTCCTAATAGCTTGGGGAAGATCTTCTGTACCGAGTGAAGGCTATGGACTTTACGGAAGCGCATGACCAACTCGATCGACAGGCACAGAATTGTACTTGGAGTCTAGACCTAATGAATCTCCGATAGACAGTGGAGTCCGCGAAATTCTGGAAGATCCCTTTCCAATTGACCCAACCATCTACATATTCTTTTCGGCTCCCACCTAATGTCAACCATTATGCTATTACGTCTCTCACATCCTCTCATTCCGGCCAAACATAGATAGGTCGGCGCTGATTCTCTGTAGGAAGTGGAGCCTTGCCGAGCCGGCTACTATCATGATATTCTTTGGTGCTCTTCTCGGTCTCGGAGATGTAACCCGTAAAGTCCTGATGATGGTCTTCTTCTTCCTTTCCTAGACTTGTTTTGGATGGGCACGGATACTGTCTCTTACCTTTATCCAATTAAGAGTTCCGCAAGTCGAATTGAGTTGTTTCTGGAACTCTTGCTGGTGTGAGTAGATTCGGTATGTCTAGCCCTACCCCCTTGGCATCTCCCTCACCTCCATCCCCAAACGCTCCACGGCCCTCAACCAAGTCCCCGGCATCACACCTGACATCACCGTGGCTGCCGGCGCGGTGTTCCAATAGGCTTACGTCCATGCGCTTAGGGTAACAGCGCTAATTAATCTGAGTTTTGGTATTTTGGCGATTGTGGCGTGTTGCTTATGTAATGATATTGGGGCGAAGGTGAATGAGAAGGTTCACGTGCTTTTGAGAATGATGAGTTTACGGAGAGGAATAGATTTCATTGAGGGGCTGGGAGTAAAGTCACTGGGGAGATGGAGGGAGGGTGATATATTCGCGCTTTGTGATGTCGAAAATGCAAAGGCTTTTATGCAATGCTGTAATTGGATTCTCTCTCCGAGAAAAGGCAACCATGCCCAATCTTTTTCAGTACATTCATCATTCATCTTACCATGCTGCTTCTAATTTTCTAAACACGGCCCTGGAAACCTTCCAAATGTCACTCAGAATTGTGCCTCCAATATACAGTATAAATTCCCGGGAAAATAGTGCAAAAGGGTAAGCCCCCACCAGCTGTATTCACTGATCTAATCTCTTCATACATGACATCGGCCTTACTTGTGCTCGCCGCTTATTCACTTTCTTTCAAGCATGCAATTTCTAACATAAAGTCCCGATTTGTGACGAATTTGAGTGTGGAGCTATAGAGAAGGAGTGAGGGGGTAATGCTGAGGCCATTTTTGGTTGTAATTATTAAAGTCGTCGGTTTGTGGATGAGGAGAACGGAACGTTAGTATTGGCGGAGACTCAGGTGGGTATGCGATGAAAGAGACCCTTTAATGTATTCCGGATCCTTGGGGAAATGCCGCAAACAAATAGGAGTATAATATGAGAGGGAATTGTTTCCAAGACTTCCAGCAAAGAGGGAAGATAGATTGGGAGGAAGGCAGAACTTTAGGTGAACGGTCGACTAAGTAGAAAGGCGCGGAATGGCGTCGACGTCGGGGTGTATTTGCGAGAATGTTGGTGTATTCTTCGAATTTAGAAAGATTTATACGAAGGTTAGCTAAAATATCTTTCCATTAGTATTTGAAACAGGTATAGATTTTAGTAGGCTATAGTACTTTTATACAATACTTTTAACTAGCAATAAGCATGGCAGCAGGATATATGAATTAGTAGATTGTTGTAAATTTATGCATTTAGTAGTATTACGTTTAATAATCCAGGCTTTTTCATGCGACGTAGGTAGCTACTTATTATAAGTGTCAAAATGAAGTGTGCAATACACTGGACAGGCTGAACTTGCTCTTCTGGGGGGCATTGATTGGACGAAGCCACTAGTATAGATCTTGACCTTTACGAATCGCTGCCCTCCAAGGCAGAGATTCGTTACTGCTTATATACATGCTACTTCTTTGCCCTATACCTAGTTGCATTCGGATTCCTTGTCCATTCAAGTTCGGTATGGACACATCCGGCCGAGCTCAAGCCTGGCTGCGTTCTGCTCGTGACACTAAGTCACAACCGAAGTCGGCATCTATCGAAGCCATACAGTAGCGACCGGTATTGGTTTCCAGTTCCTGGACTTTGGTTATTCTGAGCGAACCGCTGCTCAGAAATGCGCTTACTAAGTGAGTCTTAGCGCTTTGCAGGGCAGCATATGTGGCTTAGAAAGTGGCTATATCAATAGTATATTATGAGCTGTGCCATATGTACCGCTACTGTACCACTATTATCTATACATCTCGAAGCGTCTACAAGGTCATAACCAGTGCGGGCCGGCTGCCCTCCCTGCCAGCGTGGTCGAGATGTTCATCCACTTTCTTTAAAACTAAACCGTGGCCAATCTCTAAGCTTAACTGCAGTTCCAAAGATTTCCAGAAGCCTCTCTGTGCCTAGTGGCAAATTAGTTAGTTATATATTCACGCCTATCCCCGGACTATTCTTTGAAATGGAGACATGAAGGAAAACCGATATAATTATGCATCTAGCAGCAACAACACCACCTTCTCACAGCTCGTATCTGATGTCACTAGCAGTGCATTCCCCAAGTTTCCGTCTTTGGCATTTACCTCTGCTCCCACTTCTAGCGGCATCCGCACCACCTTCTAGTGGCCTATAAATTTTAAGAGAGGAGACGTAATATGGCGTCTGCGTTTCTTAAGCATGATGAAACAGCTATTAACTGACCATAGTAATCTCTAACTCTAAGGGAACAATTACATTTTTTAAAAGCCCATTGCGCATTTCTGGATCTTCAAGCTTGACAGGTTGCCCTTGAGGAATCCAGTCCAAATCCAGGCGAGCCTTGATAGCCAATGTTGAAGGCGTATTATCCATCTTCTTGACAACACGATGAGCGACCTCTAGATTGATTACGTACTCAGTAGCAGGGGAAACAATGGCTCTCTCCTCTTCTCTCCGCCATCTTTCAATCGGCTTCTCCTTGAAAATCTCGATGAGGAGAATTCCAAGATAGAGAATCAGGGAGTTTCGGTGGAAGACGCTAGATTCGTCGGAGCCAACCTCCCAAGTAAGAAGTTCGAACCGCGTTGAGGTGAACGGCCGAGTGAAGTTAGGCTCGTTCTCCGTCTTGTAGAAGAACGATAGGTGGGTCTTGTCCTATTGAGAGCGCAACCAAGGGTATCGTAGGGCAGGAGTACGGAATAGGCGCTGGTGATGGCGAGCTCGCAATTCTCGTACGAGCCGATCATCGCGCTGCCTGATAGTAAATCAAGCAGCGATGCGGGTGGTTTAGGATCTAACAGGAATGCGCCTAGGTTTAGGATCAAGCCTCTAGAGGCGATGTTGGCCATTTATGTCTTCCATTAGCAATTGGAGTCCTAGCCCAGTTATGCCTGAGTTGAGTGCCTTGCATATTTGGTGTACCTCTAAGTCCTTAGCTCCCAAAGGTGAACTAGATCGAACATTTAGCTTTAGTGAAGCCGAAGTTGATGACGTGGCAATTTAATTTGCAGCCCTGATTCCCACTACACCTTCTCTCCAGCACCCGGCCGAACGGCCCGTTAGAGGTAAGGAAACGGGAAATTCGAACTCGGCATCAGTATTCAAGAAGTGCTGCTCTAGACCGTGAATGTTGAGATAAGACTTAGCCTCATGAAATTCGCGACATTTACAGCTCCAACACCGCGAGAGCACCATGTAAAGATCTCTCGCTAGACGGCAAATTCGAGCTGAGGGATCCTTTATATTGAGGACAATAGCGTTCCCTAGGCTGCTAGACGTCGAGCTGAGACTCAGAGACGCTGTGACTCTCCTTAGATGTGGCTCCTGCGCCACCTCAATCAATCCTTCTAGCCGCTTGTTCCATCGTTCTAGCAGATTAATGCATCGGTTGCAATCCTTTTCTTTCTTACACAATCGGAATCTTTCGGCGAAAGTACTCTTTCTTTGAGATTGACAATGGTCCGCAAAATCAACGAGCTTCTTAAACATATCATTTTCGTTCTTCTCATGTCAGAATATACACACAAAATAACAATACAAGAAACGTACCAGGCTGGCTTGGTCTATAAGTGTCGTCTTTTCTGCAATGAGCTGAATCAGCAGGGAAGCGACCCGCTTTGTTGTCAGGAGGTATTGGTTATACGCCGTGCCTGACTTGAAAAACCGTTTGAAGTTGTCTACAAGATCAGGACGCTCATTCCATTGGCTAATCTTATACTTTACGCTGACTTGCCTTAGCAAACAACTACGAAGTGTTCATTCTGGGCGCACATTACGTCAGTGTGAATCACGAATTCTCCCCACCAAAAAATGGCTCGCCAAGACGCGAACTAATCAAGCTTCAGCCTCTTCTCAGGGGCCCCTACTAGTCTGTGGCCACTTCGGGAAATTCAAGATCACCTTCCGCGCCTCACAAAATGCGCCGCACACCGTTGTGCCCGCCGACCTGGACGTAGCGAAGCAGGAACAGCTGAAGCTGAAGCATGAATATGCGACATTTTCTTGGCGTTGGCTCCGTGTGGGTGTCGGATGCACAGTTGCGAAAGGAGAGTCGTCTTTGGCGGTCGCGCACAGGCTGACATCTTGAGAAGCGGGCGAACACCCTGATCACGCTAGCAGGGAGTGCAGCCGATCAGATAAAACGCCAATTGTGCACCATCGGAGGCTTGGCATTGCACCAGCCCGACGACCTCCGATGCCCTTGTTTGAAGTCGTGACTGGTGCATCCTGGTCAGGGTTAGTTTACCAAAGCTCCCTATTTAGTTTTGAATTAAATATTACACAACCTTTAGGAATTATTAGACAGGCCTCGTACTACTCCTACACCTGTCTTACTTCTACTAAACACGAATACAACACTATTAAAACACTAACTTACAAGAAATTTTACTTAGGCCTGTGCGTGGCTAAGCGAGGCCAAGGAGCAGCTAATTTCACTCATTGGTGCATGAACGCTGTAGTCTCCTTTCTATCACAGTGTATAGTACTTTAAAGTGGAATACATACGCAAACAACAGCCCGTGAAACCCCCTACACAGTACTCTACAACTGATACTCGTCAGGGACCTCCGGCCACTCATCCACCCCATCCAAAATCGCCATCGCCATACCTCCCATCGCGTGCAACTCAATATGGCAGTGAAACAGCCACGGCCCCGGATTCGTAGCCTGGTATCTCAACACAATCCACCACCCACCCTCAGGGACTGGACTAAACGTCGTCAACCACGTATCCCTATACCCCGGATCCTCCATATTGAAGAATTCAGGATGTTCAGCCATGGCGTTGGTGACGGATGAGTAGTTCCAAATGCCCGGGCCCATGCCCACGCGCCAGGTTTTGGAACCGTGTTTGTGCATCACGTGCGTAAATGCTGCGAGGTCGTTAGAGAGCGTGGAGACTTGCAGGATGAGGTCCACCCAAGACCCGTTTTGTGTGCGGATTACATAACCGTCTTCTTCGGGGAGGATCCGGTCGGGATAGAAGAGGAGAGGGGTATCAGCGTTCCACGTCATTGGGTACAGGTATTTTGTATTCACAGTGTAGCCGATAGAGGAATTTAGACGCCCCATGACGAGGAGGTATTCCTCATCCGCCGCGCCTGGGCGAGGTGCAATGGGAGGAAAGGGGGGCATGATGTCTGTCGGTAGGTCCCAGGGCGTATATGTCTGTATACCAGCAGGGATTGTTGCGTTAAAACCTCCATATGTAACATACGGTTTCGGTACAATGGTCGAATTTGAGCCTTTATACACCAAGTTCGCGAATCCTGAAATAACCTGAGTAGAGCCGGAATCCGGGAGCCGTATTGTATATGTCCCGGGGGGCTTATCGAGCTTTACCATCGCCGAAAATCGTTCGCCAGCTGATATGGCCGCGGAGAGGTACTCCTTCGGTTTGACCCAGTGTCCGTCAACTTCGTAGATCCACATAGGATGCTCGTCAATGGAGATAAGAACCTGTTTTTGTGTTGATGCGGCAATGAAATTAAAGCTGACCCAACCGGCTGCCGGGTCTACTTCAATGGTTGCGTTGCTACCTGTCGAGGGGATACAGCCCTCTTGCAAGCTTGCAGGGATAGTTTCGGGATGGCTCGTGTTGACTGTACCACCCTCAATTGCATCTGTAAAAGGGAAACATCTAGCGTTGTTAGCGAGTTTCAAAAGAAAGAGTGAATTATCCTCATAAGTGCAAGCGTACCCTTTATCGGTGACATGTTCGCCATTTTTGAAGGCTGAGTCTTTGATACCGGGGGCCGTTTGATCGATCAGAAACTCCTGAGATGGGCAATACACAGCACCTTGGCCATTTGCCAAGATGCTGTCTACACAACTGGTGTTCTCTTAGTCAAGGACGACGAATTCGCGGTTAGGCGCTATCCCTTACAAGACTAATAATCCAGAATCTACATTTGCTTTCCAATACTCATCAGAAGTGTATTGGGACCAATCTGATAACATCACAAGCTCTGGATTGAGAGCCGCTCTAGCCATGGCATCAGTATCCCTGGTGTCATCACTGATAAATGGCCAGGGCGCTTCGCAGTCTTTCTTAGGACTATTACTGGTTAGCTACTCGTTAGCTACTAGTACGGCTCGCCGTACCACGAAGTGCGAGGTCTTACCGAATAAATATCCCGCCATAGAGGCCATCGAACATCGACATCTGTTCATGAGAGTGATACCAATGAGTTCCAGTTGGAGACGCTGTAAACCGATAGACAAACGATTTCCCGGGAAGGATGGGAGTTTGACTTAATCCGGATACACCGTCGGACCATGGACTTCTTGTTTGCCTACATTTTATTACATTAGCCCTCATACCTAGAAATCTTTCAGTACTACTTACTCTAAACCGTGCCAGTGAACACTCGCATTTCTTGGCATGTCATTGTGCACAGTGATCTAGATCTACATTGGCATGACGGATCACCACCAAACAAGCACAAGGGAACCGTACCTCTACCTCATCTCCTTCATCGAAGATCAAGTTCGGTCCTGGGAAACCTCCATTGGTGAATATCATATTTCGTGATTGACCATTTGGCGCCCCATTTTCCCAAGTCAACCGCAAGGTTTCGGTGACTTTGGTTGCAGCAGCAAAGGACGCTAAGAAGAAAACGATGAGAATCTTTGCCAATCCAGACTCCATTCTGGAAATAATAGAGCAATTGGAAATTAAAGTGGCAGAGAATGTGCTGAGATCCTTGTAGATACTGAAATGACCTTTTATTTATCATAAGACTAGGCCGTGCCGCTTTCTTTTTCTGCGCCATGTGTCTCTATTACTTGCATACGCACATATTCCCCAAACCTGAAGTTTATACGGCCGTCTAATTTAGGATCACCAGACGTCCAAATGTAAGCTAATCCGTGCTTAATACCGTAGCATTGCGCTGAAAGAACATTACGAGACCTTGGAAATGGCGTTAGGCTCACATGTCAGAATATCACACTTACTGTGCTTGCCTCGGAGACCATACCAATACGGGAGATGTAAGAGAACATGGGGCGGCACACCGGTCCAAACATTGAGGTAGGATTCCGGCCCTGGGCAAACATGTTGGGCCGATTCAGATGTGACATCGGACCCGAGGCTTCAATGTATGGCTTGGACTCGGGGTAGCACATGGAGAGTATCACTCCGATCTTAGATAACGGGGCGTCGGACGATACTTCCTATTTCTATGAACCATGTTTATTGGAAAATGTTTTAGCAAACGACGCTAGCAGAGATATTGGAAAGAGCTAAGAAATGGTTCTAAGAGCCAAGAGGCATCTCTAAAAGTCTTCCAATGTTTACCTCACGCCTCATTCATAAAGTGCCATTTCGCGAATGCAATGATTGAGGTAGAATTGAAACATGACAGAAGAGCTAAAAATTAAGTGCTCGAGATTTGGAAATCACATGTACGATATTTGAAAAGAGAACGCAAAGTCAAAGGATGTGGAAAGAGCATCATTGAACTTCAATTGATAAGCGCACCACTAGGTCCATATAATCCTAAAAACTTAAATTATCAGGAAAACCATGAACACCAATCCTATCTAGCTAGCCTATACCGCCCTCTAAATAACTGTGAGTTCCTTCCCGACATAAAGGGATTTTCCTATGCGAAAACTGACAGGATCTCTGGCAAGCGCACGGCAGGGGCATGCAAACGATGCGGCCGTGCTTACAAGAATCCAGGAACCAACAGGGACCTCGTCCTCTTCTTGTACTCTGCCCACATAGCCCCATATCTCTTCGAACAATACTCGTCCAGTGCAGGGATTGCCCTTGAATTGAAATCATAGAGAAAGAAAGCGCCGGTAAGGATGGAAGAAGTCAGTCCCGAGGTAGCCAAGGCACCAGCAGCTCTCCAAAGACTGTACCCAGCGTAGTTCGGGTGTCTCACGACCTGGAAGAGACCTTCCGTAAATGGCTTTCCTTTGTTTTTTGGATCCTTCTTGAAAGCCTTGCGGTGGATCTCGCATTGCCATTCTGCTCCAATTCCCAGCACAAAAAGAATGACACCGGAAAGAAGGTACGGGTTGGAGAGAGATTCTCCAGCGGGGTGCGAAGTGGCAGAGGTAAGAGCACAGAGGAAAAGTAGGTTGTTCAGGGAGTTCCAGAACGTGTTGAATATGGCGACGATTACGGCGCCCGATACTGTCCATGCTTCTTCGGCGACGCAGAGGACGAACCATATGTGTTTTGCCGTGGTCGTACTAATCATACATAACAGAATGGCTCGGTATAGCGAAAGGTTGAGAGCATCGATAGGATCAATTCCGGTTTGAAGCGGGGAGGGAGAAGGGATAACGGAGCCACCGAGAAACTTGATTATATTGGTTCCGTAGGTTGAGGAGAGGAGAATGTATTGAACGAAACAATCGAGGACTCTGAGACCAAGGAATAAGGTAGTGTTGAACGGGGAAGAGGACTTCTTGCCCCGTGGGACGAAGTCTTTGGCTTTAAGGTCAGGCTTAGACACGATATTTTCGTCGGCCATGTTGAAGATCTAACAAGATTGCAGAGGGGATGAAGGTAATGGGGATTTGGTTGTTTACCAGCGAATGAGTGGAAATGTGGGATTAAGCCCTGTGCCAGAACGTATGGAACTGAGGATCTAATAGTCCCAGCTGCCAGACTTGCCCTGTATGCAGTCGCTATTCTACAGCAAGGAACTATGTCAAGAGTGGTGAAAGATGAGCCCAACACGGCAAACACCCGAATTCAGGTTCGACACGGCGTAGTCCATTTCAATTGCAGCAACGTTCCCCTGCCAAACCGCCGCAGTATCTACTACGCTGGGCCAAAAAATTGGATTTCCCGAAACATGCCGGAAGGCCAGACTAAGTGACCGGCCTGAAGGAGTGAAAATAATTTAAAGAAAAGTTACACAAACGGAGGGACGAGTTGATGCGACGTCGGTTGTCGGGGCTATTGGAGAAGTTCGGGAGCTGCGTTGATAAGCTTAGGCATTTATATGAAGTTTGATTGAGGATGCATGCACTGTAAGTATACCGCTGCTCACAAAGTCGCCCGGCAAACCTGTGAGGTGGCCTAAATGATGTTCCCTGCACCGATTTTCGGTAAATCGTGAGCCCGAACAGTTGCACCGAGTATGGATGGGATAGCCAATATATCGCACGTACACCGTGTTGCGTACTGTTCGCTACCGTTGCAGGAAACATGCGAAACAGGGATCTGTCCTGAATTATGCACTAATTAAAGGCCTGTCCTGTTCTACGGCGAATCAGAAGTTGTCGAAGGGCAATTGACTGTATCATTTCAGAGGGGGCTAGGCAACCGCAACGTCATGACATATTATGTTGTGCTTGCTGGGCTGCCTGATAGGGGATTCAACCACAGGAATTTGAAAACGTCCGATCACGTGCATGTCGGAGCTCGGGGCCCCCGAAAGCCGAGAGCTGTCTGCCCCAAGCCTCCCGCAGCTGGATGATCCCTGGTCTCTCTCGAATCTCCGCCAACATATGCAAGCCTCATAACTGAAATCACTTGGAGGGGTCGGAAAGCTCGCCAGTCTTTCCTTGGTTTTACGCGGCAAAGGCTTGTTTCCTTGACACCTTCAACCCAATCTCACATTCACTCGCCGATTTGTGCCTCAATTACAAACAAGAAAGCAATGACCTCTTCGCCCCCAGAAGGGCCGTACGAACTTCTTGAACCTAGGGTGAAGAATAAAACAGGAGACATACCAAACACACCGACCATGAACATGGACAGTCAACAAGAAGCGAAACCAGAGGAAGCAGTAGAGGAATGCAAGGACGGGGAAGCCGGCGATGAGACTCAGTATCTGAGTTCTGCAGCCGTTGCCTTGCTTATGGTCGCCATCTCCTTAGCCATGTTCTTGGTCTCACTGGTCAGCAGAATCCAGTCTTTGCCAGCCTGTAGAGGTTGAGAACGTTGTGAGCGAGGCGCTAACCAAGGTGAAAGGACCGGACCATCGTTGCTACAGCAGTGCCAAAAATCACCGACCACTTCAACTCCTTCGGTGACATTGGGTGGTACGCCAGTGCATATGCCTTGACCGGATGCGCAATGCAGCTGCCGCTTGGTCGCTTCTACAGTTTCTATACTCCAAAATGGGTCTTCTTATCGCTTGTAGTACTCTTCGAAATCGGTTCTGCTATTTGTGCAGGTGCCTTCAACTCAAATACCATCATCATCGGCCGCGCTATTCAAGGAATCGGATGCGCTGGCGTCTTCTCCGGGTCGATGATCCTTCTCGTGGACAATGTTCCCCTTCAGAAGCGGCCTTTGTTCATGGGGATGCTGATGGCAATCATGAGTGTATCTGCCATCGTCGGTCCTCTGATCGGGGGTGCGCTAACGAGTAACGCGAGCTGGCGTTGGTGCTTCATCATCAATATACCAATTGGAACGGTCACTATTCTCATCCTCCTACTCATCGTCAAGCCCACCCCAGGGAAGGAGGCTTCAAAGAAGAGCCCGTTGGAACACTTGAAGATGCTCGATCCACTTGGCGCAGCCCTCTTGATTCCAGCTGTTATTTGCTTAGTGCTTGCATTGCAGTGGGGTGGTTCTGAGTACGCTTGGAAGAGTTGGCAAATCGTTCTTCTACTTGTCTTTGGAGGATTACTGGGTATCGCATTCATGGTATCGCAGAAACTCAATCCAGAAATAGCAACTATTTCACCGCGGATCGTTAAACAGCGCACTGTCGCCGCGGGCTTTTATTATTCGACATGTACTGGCGGCGCTATGATGACGGTGGTCTACTGGATCCCGATTTGGTTCCAAGCAATCAAAAACGCCAGTCCCGTAAAGTCTGGAGAGATGACAATCCCGCTACTCATCTCACAATCGCTTGGATCCATTTCCGGCGGCATACTTGTCTCTCAGGTTGTGGGATACGCATCACCATTCATGATACTCAGCTCAGTCATGATGGCAGTTGGTGCAGGTCTTCTCTCCACTCTCAGTATCTCGTCCGCAGCCGGAAAATGGATTGGATACCAGGTCCTTTTTGGGTTTGGCCTTGGTATTGGGCAACAACAGCCATCGACAGCGGTCCAAGTAGTCCTCAAGAAGGATGACATACCGTCAGCGATCTCTCTCATCTTCTTCGGCATGCAGCTTGGTGGTTCGGTCTGTGTCTGTATCGGCCAGAATGTCCTCAACCAGGAGCTCATTAAGTCATTGACAAAGGCGAGAATACCTGGCCTGGATCCAATGGCGGTACTTCACACCGGAGCAACCGAGCTGGAAAACTTGGTTCATAGTGCTTTAGAGAAGACACCGTTACTGTTGGCATACAATCACTCTTTGACAAGTGTCTTCTACGTCGCATCGGCAGTCGGTGCCCTATCTATCATTGGTTCAGTCCTCGTGGAGTGGAAGAGCGTCAAGGGGATGAAACCAGCTCATTGAGGGCTGCGCCTGCAAAGCGCCTGGGGATATTGCTGGCAGTCGGACTGTATTTCTATGGGATATAATAAGGATTGGGAGTATTGGGTAGGCTTTTGCGGTCATCTAGGAGTGTTATCGGGAGCAAAATACTTGAGTTGGGCATTGTACGGCGCAAAGACTTTTTTTCATTCCACATTAGGTTGAGCAGTATTCTCTCGACACGGTAAGGGAACAGAGGAGGATTAATGGATTCAATATAGGGGAATGAGTGGAAGTGGCTTGTACAGTATTACAAGAAGGTACCCGTTACTATTAGGAGCACATCGAAAGGTGACGGTAACGCTCCAACGGCAGGGTCGTTCCAGTTACTAATCCAGTTTACTAACCAAACAAAGCAAGCGATCGGCTAATTCCGAGAGGCGCTCAACCTCATGGAAGCCTTATCTCAATATCATCCCCTCCGCCTATTGATTTTTGCCCCTGTCTCATATAAAATAGGTAACATCTCACAGTTCTCCACAGTAAATTTCACTAGGAGTCTTTTCAACATTTTGTCCCGCGTCAGGAACGAGACCAGGCTTCGGCTTTGCCTCAGCCATTTTCCCTTCGCTCAGAATTTCTGCGAACCATCCAATTGTCATTCTAGGACTCATGTTAGCATCATTCATACCGCCGAAGACCTTCTGAAGGCGACGTACTGCGAGGCCTTGGTGTCGGCAAAATTTTCATGGTCCGGTCCAACCTTTTCACGGAAGAATGGATCGGCCTTCATGCGAACGAAGCACTCAATGTCTGGGAATACAATCTGAATGCACGAGTCGTACTGCGCAATATTCGCGAACTGCGGGTCAAATATATTTTGCATCAACCCACGAGTCTTCGCTGTGTTGTGTGTCTAGGAGACATCAGGAACTTTTCAACGAATTTTACTTGCGCGTAGATGTTGCCGATCTAACATCAACTATACAGCCTACATACCATATTCCAGCTAACGAAACCGTATTTTTCCATTAAAGAGCCCACAAGGGGTCCGTGAACGTTGATCATGTATTGGCGGTAATCCTCATCACTGATTCCAGGCTTCTTGTATCCTAGAATGTTGAGACAAAGGAGTTCGCGATGGTTATCCATTTCGTACGTGTAGTAATCAGTAACGAGATGGGGCTGGTGAACAGGAGTTCTTTCGATCTTCTGCCAGAAGAACGAGACAAAAGTACTTATGGTCACGGCTATCGTTTTTCGTCCAAGACTGCCGTCATTTTATTTTCCATTATTAGAGTTATAAATTTTGTGCCACTGGGGTTATTTTCGAACTAGTTTTAATTACCTTCACTCGGCCCCTCTCCCGATATCACAATATCAGGCCTCGGCGAATGCCGAAAGAGTCTCTAGGACCTGAGTAGCCTGCCTGGTTATCTCGCATCTGCACACGCGAAAGTTCCCGAGTTGACGGGTCTGATCTAGCAGTTTCACAGAATTTACGAGACCATGCTCGTATTAGCCTCTTAGCTAAGAAGGATCCATCGAACTCGGTGTCCACTGGCACAGCTTCAACACATACCTAGGTCAGAGAGGTGTTGGTGGCGGTTAGGCAGAGAATTGATCACTGTATGTTCGGAGTTTCCTCAAATAAAGCAGTTCAGTCTGACCACCATCTAAGATTTCACCATTATTGGGGAACGATCTGGACAATCTCACCCGCTAGGAAGCCACTCTCATCGTCACAACTGGACTACCTGGAGCAACTTCTGCTTGATGGGGAATGTGAGTGAACTCCGACGCACGAACCCTAATGTACCATTGGGCCACACCAATATCATGACAACCGATGCTGTCTCGGGGACCAAGCGATATCAACTGTCGTCTCCACTTGTTCACTGACGTAGATATCTTTAGCCAACCCCGAGTCAATGATTGTGAATTAGTGGACCCCCCGGTAAGTTTTGTCCCAATGCTACATTCTCGAGTGACAAGACGCACGAATCTTCGATCTAGCGGTTGAGGGGTCCTTCACGATTGTATCTATAAGTTGATGTTACCCACCAAGATGGCACCCACTTCTCTAACACTATCCCTTTTCTACGTCAACACTCCCACATTGCCTCTATCAATGGCGGGCAAATTTGACATCCTGGTCTTTGGAGACCAGGCTGTATCTTATGACTCATCATTATTGAAGCTTCTCTCAAAAAAGGGAAATGCAATATTATCAGCTTTGTTTGAAGAGGCTCACTATACTTTGAGGGAAGAGATAGCCCAACTTCCTCCAGCGGAGCAAGCAAAATTCCCGCCGTTTTCAACGCTCGTCGAACTTTTGACGCAACATGGCGCATCAAAAAGCACCAATTGTGCGCTCGACAGTGCCTTTGTTTGTTTACATCAACTCGCTTTGTTCGTTAAGTTCGTAATCCCCAGTTAATCGATATATCTTTCAAATATATATTGACTAGATATAGTCATTTCAGTGAAGCATCTATAACTTACCCCAACCCTACAACGACGTACACTGTCGGCATTTGTATTGGCCTATTGGCAGCCACCGCCGTTAGTTGCAGTCATGACGTATTAGATCTCGTTTCGATCGCCTCGCAAACCATCGCGACTGCCTTTCGGTTGGGATTGCTTGTTCAAGAGAAATCAGAGTCCATCGAGAGTAACAATGCCTCCACTGGGTCCTGTTCATTCATTGTGGGAGGTATCAACGAAGATACTGCCACCGAGCTTGTCAAAGAATATTGTTGCTGTGAAGGCGTCCCATCGACTTCGACTCCCTACATTAGCGCCGTTGGCAATGGCAGCATCACGATGTCTGGACCGCCGACTTCATTACGTCGATTCTTCGCAAAGAGCCCGACAGTAAAGACCACGAGTGTCCCAGTCAACGGTCTCTTCCACGCTCCTCATCTATACTGCACCGCTGATGTGGAACGAATCTCTCGTCCGAGAAGCCGTTCCTTCAAAAATCGTCCCCAGCTCATTCCAGTTTTCTCAAATGAAAGTGGTGCACAAACATATGCAAAGAGCTTCGAAAAGCTTCTTATTTCCTCTTTATCTGAGATCCTGGAGAAGCAACTCCGATGGGATGCCATCATGGAAGGATTGCTAGCCACGACATGTGCCCATGAGAGTTCGACCTGGGTGATCTACCCATTCGCGTCAGGAAGTGTTCAGGGCCTTGCCACTGCGATAGGCCGAGCCCCATCCACTACAGCGGAAATTCAGAAGACCTTTGCACAATCTCAACAAAGTGAAGAGACTAACGCTGAATCACGATCAGCTAAAGGAAAAATCGCAATCATTGGGTTTTCAGGCCGCTTCCCCGATGCAGACAACAACGAAGCATTTTGGCAGCTACTCATGAATGGCCTAGATGTACACAGGGAAATTCCAAAAGATAGATTCGATCCGTGGCTGTATTATGACCCGACGGGGAAGAAGAAGAACACCAGTGCGGTGACGAAGGGCTGCTTTATTCGCCAACCTGGGCTTTTCGATGCCAGATTCTTCGGATTGTCCCCGAGGGAAGCTGAACAAGCTGATCCTGCTCAAAGACTTGCCTTGATGACGGCCTACGAAGCCATAGAAATGGCTGGTTTAGTCCCAGATGCGACACCATCAACGCAAAGAAACCGGGTCGGAGTTTTCTATGGGACCACAAGCGATGATTGGAGGGAAGTCAACAGCGGGCAGAATGTGGATACTTACTTTATTCCAGGTGCGAAGAGGGTTCATTTTTGATGAGTTTCGCTAATTATGGAGCAGGAGGTAATCGTGCATTTGTTCCTGGCCGCATCAATTACCATTTCAAATTCAGCGGACCAAGTTACAGCGTGGATACGGCTTGCTCATCTAGTCTGGCAGCTATCCATATAGCTTGCAATTCACTCTGGAGGAGAGACTGCGATACCGTCATTGCTGGCGGGACGAATGTGATGACGAACCCGGACAACTTTGCCGGTCTTGACAAAGGCCACTTTCTCTCACGGACAGGCAACTGCAATACTTTTGACGACGCGGCTGATGGATATTGCAGAGCTGAGTGCGTGGGAAGTGTCGTCTTGAAACGACTCGAAGATGCACAAGCTGATGGTGATCCGGTCTTTGGGACAATCCTAGGGACAGCGACCAACCACAGCGCTGAATCGGTATCCATCACTCGACCCCATTCTGGCGCCCAAGAAGCAATTTTCAAGAGAATATTGAATTCAGCAGGAGTAGACCAGTCCGAAATCTCCTATGTCGAGATGCATGGCACAGGGACACAGCAGGGCGATGCTGTAGAGATGAAATCGGTGCTCAGTGTGTTTTCGCCGGATTTGACCTCTCGGGCTCAGTCTTTACACCTTGGATCTGCAAAATCCAATATCGGTCACTCTGAGTCGTCCTCAGGTGTTGCATCTCTCATCAAAGTCCTCCTGATGATGGAGAACAGCACGATTCCTCCCCACGTGGGCATCAAGACGAAAATCAACAGAAATTTCCCGACGGACCTCGCACAAAGAAATGTTCATATTGCGATGAAACCAACTTCTTGGCCCAAGCCGCTAGCTAACCAGCCTCGAAAGGCTTTTGTGAACAACTTCAGTGCCGCTGGAGGGAACTCGTCAGTTTTGATTGAAGATGCACCAGTCCAGAATCCGGGAAGAAACGACCCAAGGCCACTACATCTGGTCGCTGTTTCTGCGAAGAGTTCCACCTCATTGAAAAACAGCATCAGGAGTCTACGCTCATTTCTAGATGAAAACCCAGAAATATCACTCGGCTCGCTCTCCTATACGACCTCCGCCCGCAGGATCCACCATAACTTTCGGATCATGATTAGTGGAAGTCAGATTAGTGATATCATAGAGGCGCTCAAAGTTAAGGAAGAAAGCGAGATATTCCTATCTATTCCTTCTACACCCGCGGACATCGGATTCTGCTTTACCGGTCAAGGCTCACAGTACCTCGGAATGGGTCGACACCTCCTGGAAATCCCTCAGATCTGTGCTACTATCAATCGTTTTGAAGAGACTATTCATGCATATGGCTTTTCATCAATTCTACCAATCCTTGATGGAAGCTGTAGTGTCGAACTGCCCACACTGCCCCCCTCGACTTTGCAGTTAGCGATTACCTGCCTACAAATGGCTCTTCACAAGTTCTGGAAATCTCTTGGCATTCGCCCAAAGCTTGTTATCGGGCATAGTCTTGGCGAATACGCCGCCATGAATGCTGCCGGAATTATCTCTGATTCGGAAACGATCTTTCTCGTCGGTGTGAGAGCCCGTCTGTTGGAGAAATACTGTACTGTGGGCACCCACGCCATGCTCGCTATCAAGGCTTCAGTCCGGACCTTGGCTTCTTATCTAGAGTCCCAAACATCTTTGGAGATTGCCTGCATCAATGGACCTGAGGACACGGTCATTAGTGGCTCGAATGCCGATATTGCAGCCCTTGCAAGTTCTCTCGCGAATAGCTCCATTAAAGCCACACAACTGAGCGTGCAGTTTGCCTTCCATTCTGCACAAGTCGAGCCGATGTTAGATGCCTTCGAACATGCCACAAGATCAATTATCTTCAAGGAGCCATCCATCCCAATAATCTCTCCACTTTTCGGAAACGTTATTACCGCTGCTTCAGACCTTGGTGAACCAAGTAAATATTTGAGCCGCCACTGCCGAGAAACCGTGAACTTCAATGCAGCATTGACGTCCGCAAGTGCATCCAAGGCCATTTCAGAAAAAATGCTATGGCTGGAGGTTGGTCCTCATCCTGTATGCTCGGCCATGCTGGGGTCCACGCTCGGTTCTCAGTTCAGAGCCTATCCTAGCTTACGAAGAACCGAGGACAGTTGGAAGACATTGACATCTACATTGACTTCCTTGTACGAAAAGGGTATTCCAATCAACTGGCCCGAATATCATCACGGCTTCAAAGACGATCTCAGAGTTTTGAAACTGCCATCGTACAAGTGGGACTTGAAAAACTATTGGATTACATACAGGCACGACTGGTGCCTGACTAAAGGCGATGCCCCACCTCAGGTTGCACCTTCTCCACCTTCAGATGAGAAGAGCTCTACTCAGAACTTCACAACCTCTGTCCAGAGGATCACGGATGAGATTTTTTCTACTACAGAAGCCTCTGTTACAGCCGTCTCTGATCTCAACAACCCTGAATTTCAAAAGCTACTCGAAGGTCATCGAGTGAATGGACAACCACTGTGTACATCATCTGCGTATGCTGATATGGCACTGACACTTTTCCATCACCTTCTTGAACGATCGCCTCTCCCTGACAAGAAGGAATTGGGAATAGAAGTGCGATCCATGGTTGCCGGGAAGTCTTTAGTTTTCGCTGGCCAGTCGTCCCAACGCATAAGAATGTCTGCGTCCGCAAACTGGTCTACAAGGACATCCTCCTTTAGTCTCTGTAGTATTTCCGAGGACGGGAAGCCAACTATCAACCATGCAAATTGTGTAGGCGCTTTCTCCCCGCGCAAAGATTGGGTTAGTGAATGGAAACGTCAAGAATTTCTCATCAAATCTCGCATCGAACATTTACAGCAAACCCTCCATGACTCGGACTCTGCTCATCTCATCAAGACCAGGATGTTCTACAAGCTTTTCAGCGCTCTGGTTGACTATTCGGACGGATTCAAGGGTTACCGCGAGCTCATCCTCCGCTCAGCTGACCACGAAGCTACCGGAAAAGTCAAGTTCACTCCTGCCTCAAGTCAGTCTGGTACCTGGTTCTGTAATCCTTACTGGATCGATAGCATTGGCCAGATTACTGGATTCACAATGAATGCCAACGATTTTGTGGACCTTAAAAAGACGGTGTACATTAACCATGGCTGGAAGAATCTGAGAATTGCAGCTCCGTTCTCGGCGGAGAAGACGTATCAGACATATGTTAAGATGCAGAAGCAGGGCGCAAATGAATACTCGGGTAACATCTACGTTCTTGATCAAGGCGAAATTGTCGCAGTCTACGAAGGTGTGACCTTTGCAGCGATAGAAAGGAAGGTGCTGGATTTGGTAATACCTAATCCGTTGACTAAAAAACAGGTCATGCTTCAGTCATCCATAGCACCAAATAATAAGTCACAGGTCTCTATGTCCGCTCCCATGCCTGCCCCGATACCTACGCTGACACCGACGAACTCTCATTTGGGAGTTGATAGAGTCAAAGCAATTATTGCGGAGGAAGTTGGGGTACCCATTTCGGATATTGACGACAACGAAGAACTTACAAATCTGGGTGTGGACTCATTGCTGTCCTTGACGATGTCGGAAAAGATTCGCGAAGAGGTTGGGATTGCTATAGATTCCCGAGTATTTCTCGAAGGTACCACAGTCAAAGGTCTCTGCGAACTTATCGCACCAAAGCCGCCCACTTCTGAACCGTCCACTACGCCGATTCTCACTGACTCGAGCACGAGCATGAGCACGAGCACGAGCACGACCTTGAGCGAGAGCGGTCACACTACACCAATGACGATATACCCGCCTGCTTTAGGCCTAGTTGAGTCGCGAGGTTCAACTCATACCTTACTTGATACTGTGACCAGGATCCTGTCCGAAGAGATCGGAGTCCAGCCTTCTGATTTGAAAGATGATGCTGAGCTTTCGAGTCTCGGACTGGATTCGTTGATGTCATTGACGGTCTTGAGTGAGCTAAAGGAGAAGTTGGGATTGGAACTGGAGCCCGACTTCTTGCTTACGTATGATACTATGGGTGCGATTCGCCAATCGCTCATGCAACATGCTACAGAATTCTCAAACGGTAGGTCACAGTTCTTGCCCTAAAAAAAAAGTCCTGGAATTGTTTTTGACTAGCTGCAGCTACGACGACCGATTCACATATTCCACAGCTCTCCGTAAGCCCTTTAATGCCACCCGCTTCTTCTGTGCTTCTCCAAGGTAACCTCAAAACCGCCTCGAAAACACTCTGGCTCTTCCCGGACGGCTCCGGCCTCGCCACTTCTTACCTCAGCCTACCAGAAATTGGTACAAATACCGTGGTTTTGGGGCTAAACAGCCCATTCATAAAAAAAGCCGAGGAAATGAAATGCACACTCCGCGAACTCAGCACCGTATACCTTGCTGAAATTCGCCGCCGTCAACCTCACGGCCCGTAGTAAGTCTACCAATCATGCTCCTGCAATTTTATATTTGCTAACATCAAATTAGTTTCCTTGGAGGATGGTCCGCAGGTGGCATCTGTGCCTACGACTGTGCCCAGAACCTCACCGCGGCAGGCGAAACCGTCTCCCGCCTCATCTTACTCGATTCACCCAACCCCATCGACCTAGAAATGCTCCCTCCCAGCCTATACGAACTCTTCGACTCGATGAATCTCTTCGGCGAAGCCGGTCGCAAGCCTCCTGCTTGGCTGTTGCCGCATTTCCTAGCATTCATCAATGTGCTTGATACGTACAAACCGGTCCCCTTTCAGCACAAGGCTGGGCCGGAGACGTGGATTCTTTGGGCGAAAGATGGAGTAGCGAAAAGGGGCGGTGTTGAGGTTAAGGGGGATGAGACAAGGGAGATGAGGTGGTTGTTGAATGAGAGGACTGAGTTGGGTGGGAATGGATGGGATCAATTGGTTGGGGAGGAGAGGTTGAGGATTCAGGTTTTGGAGGGAAGTGATCATTTCAGTATGCTGAAGGAGGGTAGGGAAAAGGTTGGGTCATTCATTAGGAGCGCTATGGAGTGAATGTGATTAACGGCTTTGGTGTTTCCAAGTTTTGAATGATAGGAGAGGCTATTTGATCTTGTTGGATTGGCGTTAGCTAGTGGCGAGGTTGCCGCTACGCCACGCTATGAATAAAGAAGAACATGCAAGGTCCACGTCGTTTGGTACTTTCAATTAAAGAAGCAGCCAACCCTGGCTAGCGTTTTACAACCCCGCCTGTATCCTTGCGTAATTTACCTTTTGTCAAACAATAAGCAAAGTTCACCGCTCTCGGCCATGAGGCTGTGCACGGCGCTCGGAATCTAAAGGTCCGGTCCAGAGCAGTCAACAAATAACGAATGATTGCTAGGCAAATCTTGACGCAAGCAAACATCTCTCTTAGAGTATTACGTTTAACACTATGCCCTATCTATATGGAGTATAGCGCTATTCTTACACGCAGCATTTTGCTAACAAGGATTTCTGTCGTATTAGCAAAGTGATATATTGTCGCTGCTACAAACTACATATAGTATTTCCGTTGTTACATATTTCTATGTCTTACATAGAAAACGAAATTCAAAAGATATTAGGTATAGGAAGGTTAAAAGATTATATTATAGAATATTTATGTACTCTAGACAGCGCCTTTGTCGAGCAGCAGCGTTACTACCTGCTTGTGGCCTCTTTCTGAAGCCGCTTGGAGTGCGTTGCCGTAGTGCCCACCCTGGGCGTTGGGGTCGGCGTTAGCGTTGAGCAGCAGCTTCACCACTTCCTTATGGCCTCCAAAGGACGCCGCCTGGAGTGCGTTGCCATAGTATCTACCCTGAGCATTGGAGTCGGCGCCAGCATCGAGCAATAGCTTCACCACTACCTTGTAGCCTCTAAGTGAAGCCGCATATAGTGCGTAGCCGTAGTATCCACCCTGGGCGTTGGGATCGGCGCCAGCGCTGAGCAGCAGCTTCACCACTGCCTCGTGACCTCTATATGAAGCCGCCTGGAGTGCATTGTCGTACCTTCCACTCTGGGCGTTGGGGTTGGCCTTAGCATTTAGCAGCAGCTTCACTACCGCCTCGTGGCCTCCATATGAAGCCCCATAGAGTGCATTGCTGTACTTTTCATCCTGGGCGTTGGGATCGGCGTTAGCGTCGAGCAGTAGCTTCACTACCACCTCGTGGCCTTCATCTGAAGCCGCCTGAAGTGCATTGCCGTAGCTTCCACCCTGGGCGTTGGGGTTGGCCTTAGCATTTAGCAGCAGCTTCACTACCGCCTCGTGGCCTCTATATGAAGCCCCATAGAGTGCATTGCCGTACTCTCCACCCTGGGCGTTAGGGTCAGCGTTAGCATCGAGCAGCAGCTTTACTACCGCCTCGTAGCCTCCATATGAAGCCGCCTGAAGTGCGTTGCCGTAGTGCCCACCCTGAGCGTTGGGGTTGGCCTTAGCATTTAGCAGCAGCTTCACTACTGCCTCGTGACCTCCATATGAAGCCACCTGGAGTGCATTGTCATAACTTCCACCCTGGGCACTGGGGTTGGCGCTGGCGTCGAGCAGCAGCTTCACCACTACCTTGTAGCCTCCAAGTGAAGCCGCATAGAGTGCGTTGCTAAAGTCCTGGGCGTTGAAGTTGGCGCCAGCATTGAGCAGCAGCTTCACTACCGCCTCATGGCCTCCATATGAAGCCGCTTGGAGTGCGTTGCTGCACTTTCTACCTTGGGTGCTGGGGTCGGCGCCAGCATTGAGCAGCAGCTTCACTACCGCCTCGTGGCCTCTAAGTGAAGCTGCATAGAGAGCGTTGCTATACTCTCCACCCTGGGCGTTAGGGTCGGCGTTAGCGTTGAGCAGCAGCTTCACTACCGCCTCGTGACCCTTTTCTGAAGCCGCCTGAAGTGCGTTACCGTAGCTTCCACCCTGGGCGTTGGGGTTGGCCTTAGCATTTAGCAGCAGCTTCACTACCGCCTCGTGGCCTCTATATGAAGCCCCATAGAGTGCATTGCTGTACTTTTCATCCTGGGCGTTGGGATCGGCGCCAGCGTCGAGCAGCGGCTTCACTACTTCTTTGTGGCCTTCTTCTGAAGCCGCCTGGAGTGCGTTTCTGTACTTTCCACCCTGGGCGTTCGAGTTGGCCCCAGCGCTGAGCAGCAGCTTCACCACTGCCTCATAGCCTCTATATGAAGCCGCATAGAGTGCGTTGCCGTAGCTTCCACCCTGGGCGTTTGGGTTGGCGCCAGCGTTGAGCAGCAGCTTCACCACTGCCTCATAGCCTCTATCTGAAGCCGCATAGAGTGCGTTGCCGTAACTTCCACCCTGGGCGTTTGGGTTGGCGCCAGCGTTGAGTAGCAGCTTAATCATATCATAATGTCCGTGTGCTGCTGCGATGAATAACGGAGCTCGGCCCCAGCCGTCATTTGTATTGACAAATTTAGTAGATTCCTCTCCCATCTTAGACAAGAGTTCCTGTGTGATACTAGACAATCCAAATTGCGCTGTGAAGTGAAAACTTGTGATTTTAGGACAAGACTGTTTGTGCCTTTTGTACTTGAATCCCGACCTTAGTACTACCTGTCCAGCGCATGCTAGTAACCCGTGGTCAAGAAGAAAAGAACAGGCCAGCTCGCACACTTCAGCCTCGGCTACTCTTGCGTGGTCGCCCCAGTGTTTAGCTGCATAGTCCAGGAGCTTATGGGTTCTGAGCCTATCTTCAAACCCATTATTAGTAGAACAGCTGCCGCTCCTGAAAGCGTCGAAAGATAGATAAGTGAGGCATATAGTGGCAATCTGCTGCGGAGCTGCTGGATTCCATGCATGCTTGGTACGCTCAAAAAAGTCTTGTGTAGTGTAGTGCACGAGACGGACAATAGCACTCTCTTGATCAACAACGACAAGACCAGCACATACGGACACCAGGTCTTCGACGTCGCATATATTTTCCGGGTCGAGCTCCGTTTTCTCCACTTCTACCGCTAAAGCACAGCAAATCTCAGCTGTGGTAAGCGGCCTTTTCGCGAATGCGATCCATGAGAGAACGTTTTTAGCTCGTTCATAATCATCTTCTAGTTGCCCTTCGATTCTTATCAGAGCACCTTTATATGCATTGTCAAGTGCGGCGGAGCCTTTGGAAAGTTTGGCTAGAGTTGACTTGACGTCTTTCGGTGTTCTCTTATCTAATAGTGAATCCGTATGCAGTCGAGCAAGAAGAAACCTAGCAATGAATAAGACGATTTCGATTGACATATTTAAAACATACATGCCGTCTACCACCTCCACAATCTTTTCTTGCACCATGTCCTGCAGCGCATCGCTGCGTTGAATGCATTTAGGCAGTCGATATATCTGGCCTGCCACGAAGCGCTTCACATCCTCCCCACTAGCCTGTATTTCCAGCTTCATCGCATCTCTAAATGCCTCTTCAATCTCTGGTATGGACCGGGAGGTGGCCATGAGGCGAATGTCTCGTCCTGCCTGTAGGAGTCGGAGTTTGGCTAAAAACGTACGACGCGTGCCGTCACTATCTCGACACTCATCCAAGGCGTCGATCACTATATGGGCTGTAGAATAATGTTTGAGCACATCTTGGAGAGTGCTACAGATTTCGTCAAGCGATGGCCTGGTCCCCCTATTGGCATGCTGCTTGTGCAACCGTTCCACAGGCTCCACGGCCGACGGCTGAGCCTGCACTAGCTGCTTTAGGATGGCCGCCAGCATACTAGAAGCATCCTGCTCTTCCTGAGCTTTGTAGTTGCAGTACACGTAAACAACCCCGTGTGAGCTGTTCTGCGCGGATTTCAATAGGTGATCAATCGCGATGGCGGCTATCATGGTCTTGCCTGCTCCTGGGATTCCTGGGCAGAAGAGGGTTCCCCCGACTTCGGTGAGCCATCCTGCCACTTCAGGCGCGTCCAAAAACCACTGGCCTGTTCCTTCTTGCCTGCGCTTTATAATATCGGATTGTTGAGCCGGGTAATCTGAGGGAGAGATCCATTCCACCACCTGGCGGTACTTTGTGTAATCTTGATCTTGCTGGATCTTCTCCACTCCAGATTGTATGGCAGGCACATGGGCCCGAACGTAGTTGGTATCGTCTTTGATGGCTTGAGAGAGTTTGCTTATATATATTAGCGATGTTGCTCTGCGGTGCTAGTGGAAGCCTACAAGTGGTCCATTTGTAACGCGATCTCCACGAGCGACTTCAAACGCTCCATCCGACCCAAGATGCTTGCAATCTCTTCCTTCTTGAACTTCCACACTAGCGCTTCACCTGCCCCCCCTAGCCGGCCTCCGCCTGTCATCTTGATCTGTAGCGTTTCAAGAGCTTGCTTGAACTGGTCAAGAGGCCCATCCTTGACTGCAAGGGCTTGGACGGCGGTATACCATGGCTCCGTAGAATCTCCCCACTCAACGTGGTCTCTTAGTTTGAAAAGCAGGCTGCGAAGGTTTAACATCTCAACAGCATACTGTGTACGGTCTTTTGAGGCATCTTTGACATCGTTCACATACGCGAGAACTTTGGCCGAGAGCTGGAGAATTGAGATAATGCTGGCTGTTGCACTGAGCGAGTCCATTTGGCAAGGAGATGGTCCAGATGACAGCCGTGTGGCAGAGTAGTGGAGAGTGATGGCGGCACGATGCAGGCAGAAGAGCAACCATTGCCTCTTCCATGCGGGTTCACACAACGTCAAACCACAAGCTCTTTCGCCACAACAGCAGGAGGTTATTCCGAGCGTCAGCATGGCGTGGTTCTAGAAACTTCCAACAATAATCACGTGCATGCTATTTTTAGTACCAGAGCGCCAGCCTCTCGTTGGCCCTACGCTCCATGCTCGTAACCATAGACGACCCTCAAAAAAAGAGACGGCTCAACGCCAGCAATACCTCACCCCAGAGGAAGAGACAGCTCTCGTTTCGTTTCTGCTACTAATGACCTCTTTTAGGAGACCTATCTGAATAAAGTTTTTACCTTCGCTAGCCTTTTGTATCACCCGCCAGCGGTCTAACGTTCTGACGAATAACCCACGCAAACCTCCGGGCAAGAACTGGGTTCAAGCCTTCCAGGAACGCCACCCAGAACTGAAAGCGAGAAACGTCAGAGCGGTCGACTGGAAGCGTCATGAGAATAACATGTATGATAAGATGGTAGAATGGTTTGAGGCGATCAGAAAGGTACTACAGGATCCGGCTGTCCTGCCGGAAAATGTCTACAACATGGACGAGACGGGACTGATGCTGAGCAAGCTCGGGTCCATTAAAGTCTTCGTAGGTAAGGATGATCCGCGTGACTATAGAGGTGCAGGTGTTAAGCAGACCATGGTGACCCCCATTAAATGTATTAGTGGAGACGGCAGGTCACTGTCCCTCTCATAATCTGGCCAGCTTCAACCCATCAAAGCAACTAGACTACTTATGAAACGCCTAGGTGGCATTATGCGTATATAACAACTCCTATATTAGCTTGCAGTAGCTTAAGCAGGTATTTGACCGCGAGACCAAAGAACTAGCCAAAGGGAAACCACAATTACTAATCTGCGACGGCTTCAGGACACATGAAACGCTCAAGGCCTTGGAGTTTTTGCTTTAAAAACAATATCGTCTTGTGTCGCCTCCCCTCTCACACCTCTCACAAGTATCCTATCAATAACCATGCACCCCGCCTCATCTATGATGCGGATGAATTAACCTATATCGCTAACTGCTTACGCTCCTTAAGCCATGGAATACGCCGGAACCGAGTGCTAAGAGAATGTGGGGCGGGGAAGTTTCGACCTATTAAGAGCAAATTGTTAGGATGCATAAATTCAATAAGACATGGTAGTTACACCTGCTAAAAGCTTTGGTGTAAACCACGCGGAGAGCTTGTATGTTAACGCCTACTTACACGTCGGAGATAACGCTATTCCAAGCGAATTACACCCAGTCGCCCTATATGAATGCGAGAGTCGCGTCTGTCACACATGTGCCAGTTAGCACTAAGAAAAGGAGACAACTTACTTCGCAGGAGAACTTACTGAGACGATCATTGGAAGATATAACGCTAGCCTCCGCTCTCCGCTCCGTGTATGTGTAATGTATGAGGTAGTCACGCTGAAGTGGACTTTTCGCTGCGGACGGTACCTCAAGTTCATACACTGCGTCAAATCCCTTAGTGCCATAGACAAGACAGCAAAACATATTGGTCCACTGGTTTAGATAGTCTTACCAGTTCTCCTGCGGGGTAGAATGGGACGGCGAGACAACTTCCAGATAATTAAAAATGTCGGAGGGCACGTGACGAGAAGAGCAACAATAGCGACAATGGCCTCCACAGAGAGCTTCATGCTAGCAATACACTTATTAGTAAAGAGCACTTCTAGTCTAGCAGCCGGTGAGAGCCTTCATGTTGGGGAAGCAATGATTTATATATGGGTGGAATCTTTATCTGTCGAGATTGACTGCACGCAGATTTTGGGGATAGCCAATACGCAGTCACAAATTTAAAGGAACAAATGGAGCGCAAGGAGATTTTGGAAATAGCGAACAGGGAGACTGCTTAATCTGCGTGGCAGGCAAAACATTAGGGGCTGAGCGGGTTGTTACTGAGCTCAAGGGCCATAAGATTCTGGAAACAGCGAATAGGAAGACTCACTCTTTGTCGCTCGCACGACATTGGGGCTGAGCCGCGTTGTACTGAGCGCAAGGACCAAAAGATTCTGGTACCAACCAATCATGTCAGGGTGCATATGCAACCCACGGCCGCCTCGACTCCCCTTCTCATCAAACACAAACACAAATAACTGCTCTTGTCCCCGACAGATCCATCCGTACTGAAGTACTTGATCCGCTCTCAGCCTTTATCTTCACGCCGTGCGTAATTCAGAATGACCGCTGGGCTCACTGAGCATGATTGGAATTTGCACCAGGCTACAATTCGAGGCTTGTACCTTATCGAGAATCGAAAGCTACAAGGACCTAACGGCGTAATACAGCAAATGTCAGCAGAGTATGGGTTCAACGCGACGTATGATAATATATCCAAGTCTGTGCCTTAGAATTGCTAATAATACTTTAGGAAGGCTCAGTACGAAAGACGTTTCAAGAAATGGGGGTTTCGCAAGTATAAGAACAAGGACACCTGGGAGGCTGTTGCACCCAAGGTTGCAAAAAGGAAAAGAGATAAAAAAGAAAGTCATGTGTGGGTCGGCCATGAGTGTGTCCCCGTAGAGAAGTTAAGGAAGGAGCTCTCGCGATATGGCTACGACACAGCATTTCCGTATGGATACCAAGGTATTTTCTAAAGTTGATACCGTCTAACATGGAATGCTTACACTTGCCAAGGACCAACTCCAACAACGCCAGAAGGAATCTACGTGTGTACGCCTCCAGCCTTACAAGCAAATTCAGCTTTGTTATGTGGTCTCCCTTGGCTCCGATTCCTAGCCATGATTAAGTCTGAAGGTTTGTATATTACTGGTCCGAGTTATATACTCCGCTAATACTATGCCAGTCAATCCTTACCCAGATCTGGCCGCTGTTGCTATCAGCATGGCCAGCCATCTTACCAGTAACAGAGTCCTGTCGGAACCACGAAGGGTCCAAACAGTAAATACGGCGCCCTCAGTACTAGATCAGGCTATCTCAGCTGTACCAACCTGGATTACCACTTCAATTCCGCCAGCTCAGTCAACCAGCACCCGGCGCATCCATAATTATCTCCGTGCTAGAATACCCGAAGATTCCAATACGGAGCTGAACCCAGGGAACAAAGAAATGAGTCATCTGTTTGAGATGAACGGAAACATTCAACATCTCAGTCTAGCAATATATTTGGTGACCAATAATATGCTAATGACAGAGAAAGTCGTGGAGATGGTCAAAGATTTCCAGGACACGGCCGGTATGCAGCTTCTGAGGTCACTCCTATCAATACAGACTCCAACGGTGGCGGCCTTTGCAGAAAAGCTTTTTCTAGCCGCAACGTATAATGAACACGCTAGACTTCTACAAGAGTGCATTAATGCAGGAGTGGACCCTGACTCAGAGTTACTAGGACGAACCGCTCTTCAATATGTTTCTGGGAAAGGCAACATTGAGCTAGTGCGGATTCTTCTCGATGCTAGCGCCGATGTCAACGCACCACCAGCATATGAGAATGGAAGAACGGCCCTCCAAGCAGCAGCTAAGGACGGTAACATTGAAGTAGTGCGAATTCTTCTTGATTCCGGCGCCGACGTCAACGAACCACCAGGAGATCTTCATGGAAGAACGGCCCTACAAGCAGCAGCTGAGAACAGTGACACTGAAGTAATGGAAATTCTTCTTAATGCCGGCGCCGACGTCAACGAACTACCATCAGATCATGATGGAAGAACGGCCCTCCAAGCAGCAGCTGAGAACGGCAACATTGAAGTAGTGCGAATTCTTCTTGATTCCGGCGCCGACGTCAACGCACCACCAGCAGATGGGAATGGAAGAACGGCCCTCCAAGCAGCAGCTGAGAACAGTAACACTAAAGTAATGGAAATTCTTCTTAATGCCGGCGCCGACGTCAACGCACCACCAGGAGATGGGAATGGAAGAACGGCCCTACAAGCAGCAGCT